>NC_086444.1:1184498379-1184811920 GCF_028390025.1 Pseudophryne corroboree | reverse complement strand
TTCTTAGCAGTTTCTGAGTAGCTCGAGACTTACTCCTACACTGCGATCAGCTCAGCCCGTTTCGTTCCTGGTTTGACGTCACAAACACGCCCTGCGTTCGGCCAGTCACTCCCCCGTTTCTCCAGACACTCCCGCGTTTTATCCTGGCACGCCTGCGTTTTTCCCCACACTCCCAGAAAATGGTCAGTTTCCGCCCAGAAACACCCACTTCCTGTCAATCACACTCCGATCACTTCAACAATGAAAATTCTTCATTCGGACGTGAGTAAATCTACTAAGTTTTGTGCTAAATTACTTAGCGCATGCGCACTGCGTACCATGCGCATGCGCATTTTCGCCTTAATCGTTCCGTTGCGAAAATCGGCAACGAGCGAACAACTCGGAATGACCCCCAATGTGAGATGTTTTATACACAAATGATACACCTGACATCACCTAACAACAATGCTAATCCCAATGTGGCCACTTGGGGGCAGTGTGGGTCTGTAGGTGTAGCAGCCCACGTGCTGTGTCTCACCCTCCCTTCAGCTGCTCAGAGCTATTGATGCAGTTACAGGGAACATAACATAAGCACTTTGGTCCCCAGTGTAATTTTCTCTAGCATCTGTAGACCCAAATTGTGAGAGAGCCTGGATCTGCGGTTCAGAAGGCAATCGCGTCCCTGCGGACACTGCACAATTGCAGCACAGCGCTGACTGCACCCTTATATTTACTGCAGACATTTGTCCTCTGTGCAGTGATACGGAACAGAATCACACATTGCATAGGTTACAACACTGGACTAAAAAGTCTGTATATCAGAAACACTAACATTGGCGCAAGGATCAACATTCTTTTCCTCTGTTATATTACTGGCGAGCTATACAGCTAGAGCAAATTATAATCGGCTTTTCCGGAACCCTCCACGGGCGATAAGGCAGTGGTGGATTTCCCACTAGGCACGTGTCTAGGGGTGGCACTTGCTTGGGGGGCAGCACACCCGGCTGACGAGGCCAGGTGATTCTTCATTTTGTCAATACGACTTTTTTTTAAATAATTTATTCTGCAACTGACAGGAGTGGGACAACGGGCAGCAAATTATGGTCTGGGAGGTGGAATTGGGGTGAGGTCGGTGCTGCTTTGGCGGTCTCGAGGCATCTGGACAGGCCCCAAAATAAATGGGGCAGTGACATGATTAGGGGGGGGGCAATAATGTGCCTAGGGGGGTAGCCTGACACCTAAATTCGCGCCTACGCTGAGGACAAGAGGGTTAAAATTCCCTGGGCATGCATATAAGCACAATCATCCCCTTCACCGTTGTCAGAGCATATACAGTAGGGGCTGATATTCCCAACTTGGTGTGCCCGCAACATGCTCCTCTATATATGGGGTACCCAAAAACTGTCATGGCGGCCCTCATGAAATTGTAGTCATTGTACATGAGGGTGTCCCCAAACCTGCAGTTTGGTACAGTGGGATCCAAAGTTACAATTTATGGCCGTTGTTGTTTGTGATGTTGTTGTAGGATATGAACACACAGAAGTGACAGTAAACGCTCATTGTATTTTGGGCCTTAGTCATGTTTGTACGCAACTGTGATTCTCTAGGCTATGGGGCTGATGATGTTGGCAAGTGAAGCTGCCACCCGGAAATTAAAAGAGGCGCCCACCGGACTCATCACACACTCAATAGCAGTTGTGTACACATTAGCGGACTATATGCAATTACAGAGAACATCGAAGCCAAGGGTTGGTCTATGGCTACGCAGTAGCCACTCAGACGCCATGTATTTGCAGGTACGGTCATGCAGTCATCAGAAGATACATGCCCCAAAAACGGCCATGAGCTGCCTGCATTTTCCCAACCACTCTCCATTACCAACTCCAAACGGCCACTTCCTGTCACTCATTTGAGTAACAAAGTTCAAGCGGGATCGCACCTCGTGTGCATTGCGATCGGCTTGAATGCGCAGTTTGCCAACAATCGTTCCATGGCATGAACCCAGGCCATTCCATACAAACATGACTTAGGCCTTCTATGTACCGGACGTTCATCACACAGCAGTAAAGTGATCAGTGAGTAGAGACAGGGAGGGCTCTCAGACTCTCCTGTGTGCTAATCTGATCAGGCTGCTACCTTATTATATCACATTCGGGGTACAACATGAAGATCTCAGTTCCAGCACCAATCCATGCAGAGAGCAGAGCTGCATCCCTTTGTTAGTGCATACCGCTGCAGGACGGGTTGTGACTTTGAGGAGATGTGATGTCCCAAGGACAACTTCAGCTATAAATACAGCGTCAATTTCTCCCCAACTCTCCTAGATGGCTGGGCCTGGAATGAAGAGGTAGGAGCAGATGGCCTTCATGCAGCACATGCTATTAAATGTGTTCCAGCCTGTGATGTCGAGGGACACTTGGTCGCTCAGCCTTTTGTGCTCGTGGTTACGTGAGGCCAAGCAGAATCGTGCCGTAACCTGAGCTGACTCCGCTGCCAACACTTCCTCGGCTCCACCGCCTCTGCTTAATGTGAACAGAGAACTCCTCCAGCCATGGTCACTGTGCGTATGATCATACATCCATACAATGCTGCCACAGAGAGCATATGCAACCCATCAACATACAGAAACCTTTACCCAAACTCTCCACAATTACCAGAGAGGGAGGCTGTATTTTCTAAGTATCATACTTCAGGGTTCAAAAAAGGAGAGGACTACAAAAATAATGGAAGGGTTAATTTGTTTTTGTTTTTTGTTTTTTCTTGGTTTGAAAAAATGATCTAGCCTCTTGCATCTTCTGCAATGCCTCTGGCCTGTGCATCTATGTATACAGGACATTCACCTCTATACAGGCAGCTGCAGAACGTTCTCTAGGAGCAATGGGCTGAGGGTGGTGTAGGATAAAGGCGGTCACAGCAGCAGTGGCGATTACTAGAGTGTAGTGATGGGGATTAGTACAGTGCTGCGGGAGGCCAGAGAAGACCAGAGCATTCAGTGCGGGAGACCAGAGACCAGAACATTCAGTGCGGGAGACCAGAGACCAGAACATTCAGTGCGGGAGACCAGAGACCAGAACATTCAGTGCGGGAGACCAGAGACCAGAACATTCAGTGCGGGAGACCAGAGACCAGAACATTCAGTGCGGGAGACCAGAGACCAGAACATTCAGTGCGGGAGACCAGAGACCAGAGCATTCAGTGCGGGAGACCAGAGACCAGAACATTCAGTGCGGGAGACCAGAGAATTCAGTGCGGGAGACCAGAGCATTCAGTGCGGGAGACCAGAGCATTCAGTGCGGGAGACCAGAGAATTCAGTGCAGGAGACCAGAGACCAGAACATTCAGTGCGGGAGACCAGAGACCAAAGCATTCAGTGCGGGAGACCAGAGCATTCAGTGCGGGAGACCAGAGCATTCAGTGCTGGAGACCAGAGACCAGAACATTCAGTGCGGGAGACCAGAGACCAGAGCATTCAGTGCGCGAGACCAGAGACCAGAACATTCAGTGCGGGAGACCAGAACATTCAGTGCGGGAGACCAGAGACCAGAACATTCAGTGCGGGAGACCAGAGACCAGAACATTCAGTACGGGAGACCAGAGACCAGAACATTCAGTACGGGAGACCAGAGACCAGAACATTCAGTGCGGGAGACCAGAGACCAGAACATTCAGTGCTGGAGACCAGAGACCAGAACATTCAGTGCGGGAGACCAGAACATTCAGTGCTGGAGACCAGAGACCAGAGCATTCAGTGCGGGAGACCAGAGCATTCAGTGCGGGAGACCAGAGAATTCAGTGCGGGAGACCAGAGACCAGAACATTCAGTGCTGGAGACCAGAGACCAGAGCATTCAGTGCGGGAGACCAGAGCATTCAGTGCTGGAGACCAGAGACCAGAACATTCAGTGCGGGAGACCAGAGACCAGAGCATTCAGTGCGCGAGACCAGAACATTCAGTGCGGGAGACCAGAACATTCAGTGCGGGAGACCAGAACATTCAGTGCGGGAGACCAGAGACCAGAACATTCAGTGCGGGAGACCAGAGACCAGAACATTCAGTGCGGGAGACCAGAGACCAGAACATTCAGTACGGGAGACCAGAGACCAGAACATTCAGTGCGGGAGACCAGAGACCAGAACATTCAGTGCTGGAGACCAGAGACCAGAACATTCAGTGCGGGAGACCAGAACATTCAGTGCAGGAGACCAGAGACCAGAACATTCAGTGCTGGAGACCAGAGACCAGAACATTCAGTGAGGGAGACCAGAGACCAGAACATTCAGTGCGGGAGACCAGAACATTCAGTGCGGGAGACCAGAGCATTCAGTGCGGGAGACCAGAGAATTCAGTGCGTGAGACCAGAGCATTCAGTGCGGGAGACCAGAGCATTCAGTGCGGGAGACCAGAGAATTCAGTGCGGGAGACCAGAGACCAGAACATTCAGTGCCGGAGACCAGAGACCAAAGCATTCAGTGCGGGAGACCAGAGACCAGAGCATTCAGTGCGGGAGACCAGAGCATTCAGTGCTGGAGACCAGAGACCAGAACATTCAGTGCGGGAGACCAGAGACCAGAGCATTCAGTGCGGGAGACCAGAGACCAGAACATTCAGTGCGGGAGACCAGAACATTCAGTGCGGGAGACCAGAACATTCAGTGCGGGAGACCAGAGACCAGAACATTCAGTACGGGAGACCAGAACATTCAGTACGGGAGACCAGAGACCAGAGCATTCAGTGCGGGAGACCAGAGACCAGAACATTCAGTGCGGGAGACCAGAGACCAGAACATTCAGTGCAGGAGGCTAGAACATTCAGTGCGGGAGACCAGAGACCAGAACATTCAGTGCGGGAGACCAGAGACCAGAACATTCAGTGCGGGAGACCAGAGACCAGAACATTCACTACGGGAGACCAGAGCATTCAGTGCAGGAGACCAGAGACCAGAGCATTCAGTGCGGGAGACCAGAGCATTCAGTGCGGGAGACCAGAGACCAGAACATTCAGTGCGGGAGACCAGAGCATTCAGTGCGGGAGACCAGAGACCAGAACATTCAGTGCGGGAGACCAGAACATTCAGTGCGGGAGACCAGAGACCAAAACATTCAGTGCGGGAGACCAGAGTCCAGAACATTCAGTGCGGGAGACCAGAGTCCAGAACATTCAGTGCGGGAGACCAGAACATTCAGTGCGGGAGACCAGAGACCAAAACATTCAGTGCGGGAGACCAGAGTCCAGAACATTCAGTGCGGGAGACCAGAGACCAGAACATTCAGTACGGGAGACCAGAGCATTCAGTGCGGGAGACCAGAGACCAGAACATTCAGTGCGGGAGACCAGAGACCAGAGCATTCAGTGCGGGAGACCAGAGACCAGAACATTCAGTACGAGAGACCAGAACATTCAGTGCGGGAGACCAGAGACCAGAACATTCAGTACGGGAGACCAGAGACCAGAACATTCAGTGCGGGAGACCAGAGACCAGAACATTCAGTATGGGAGACCAGAACATTCAGTGCGGGAGGCCAGAACATTCAGTGCGGGAGACCAGAGACCAGAACATTCAGTACGGGAGACCAGAGACCAGAACATTCAGTGCGGAAGACCAGAGACCAGAACATTCAGTGCGGGAGGCCAGAACATTCAGTGCGGGAGACCAGAGACCAGAACATTCGGTGCGGGAGACCAGAGACCAGAACATTCAGTGCGGGAGGCCAGAACATCAGTGCGGGAGACCAGAGACCAGAACATTCGGTGCGGAAGACCAGAGACCAGAACATTCAGTGCGGGAGACCAGAGACCAGAGCATTCAGTGCGGGAGACCAGAGACCAGAGCATTCGGTGCGGGAGACCAGAGACCAGAACATTCAGTGCGGGAGACCAGAGACCAGAACATTCAGTGCGGGAGGCCAGAACATTCAGTGCGGGAGACCAGAGACCAGAACATTCGGTGCGGGAGACCAGAGACCAGAACATTCAGTGCAGGAGACCAGAGCATTCAGTGCGGGAGACCAGAGACCAGAGCATTCAGTGCTGGAGACCAGAGACCAAAGCATTCAGTGCTGGAGACCAGAGACCAGAGCATTCAGTGCGGGAGACCAGAGACCAGAGCATTCAGTGCGGGAGACCAGAGACCAGAGCATTCAGTGCTGGAGACCAGAGACCAGAGCATTCAGTGCTGGAGACCAGAGACCAGAGCATTCAGTGCTGGAGACCAGAGACCAGAGCATTCAGTGCTGGAGACCAGAGATCAGAGCATTCAGTGCGGGAGACCAGAGACCAGAGCATTCAGTGTGGGAGACCAGAGACCAGAGCATTCAGTGCGGGAGACCAGAGACCAGAGCATTCAGTGCGGGAGACCAGAGACCAGAACATTCAGTGCGGGAGGCCAGAGACCAGAACATTCAGTGCGGGAGACCAGAGACTAGAGATGAGCGGGTTCGGTTTCTCTGAATCCGAACCCGCCCGAACTTCATGTTTTTTTTCACGGGTCCGAGCGACTCGGATCTTCCCGCCTTGCTCGGTTAACCCGAGCGCGCCCGAACGTCATCATGACGCTGTCGGATTCTCGCGAGGCTCGGATTCTATCGCGAGACTCGGATTCTATATAAGGAGCAGCGCGTCGCCGCCATTTTCACACGTGCATTGAGATTGATAGGGAGAGGACGTGGCTGGCGTCCTCTCCATTTAGATTAGGGTTGAGAGAGAGAGAGAGAGATTGACCTGAGGCTGTGATACTGTAGAAGAGAGTGCAGAGTTTAGTGACTGACGACCACAGTGACCACCAGACAGTGCAGTTGTTTGTTTTATTTAATATATCCGTTCTCTGCCTGAAAAAAACGATACACACAGTGACTCAGTCACATACCATATCTGTGTGCACTGCTCAGCCCAGTGTGCTGCATCAATGTATATATATATCTGACTGTGCTCAGCTCACACAGCTTATAATTGTGGGGGAGACTGGGGAGCACTGCAGTGCCAGTTATAGGTTATAGCAGGAGCCAGGAGTACATAATATTATATTAAAATTAAACAGTGCACACTTTTGCTGCAGGAGTGCCACTGCCAGTGTGACTAGTGACCAGTGACCTGACCACCAGTATATATAATATTAGTAGTATACTATCTCTTTATCAACCAGTCTATATTAGCAGCAGACACAGTACAGTGCGGTAGTTCACGGCTGTGGCTACCTCTGTGTCGGCACTCGGCAGCCCGTCCATAATTGTATATACCACCTAACCGTGGTTTTTTTTTTCTTTCTTTATACATACATACTAGTTACGAGTATACTATCTCTTTATCAACCAGTCTATATATTAGCAGCAGACACAGTACAGTGCGGTAGTTCACGGCTGTGGCTACCTCTGTGTCGGCACTCGGCAGCCCGTCCATAATTGTATATACCACCTAACCGTGGTTTTTTTTTCTTTCTTTATACATACATACTAGTTACGAGTATACTATCTCTTTATCAACCAGTCTATATATTAGCAGCAGACACAGTACAGTGCGGTAGTTCACGGCTGTGGCTACCTCTGTGTCGGCACTCGGCAGCCCGTCCATAATTGTATATACCACCTAACCGTGGTTTTTTTTTCTTTCTTTATACATACATACTAGTTACGAGTATACTATCTCTTTATCAACCAGTCTATATATTAGCAGCAGACACAGTACAGTGCGGTAGTTCACGGCTGTGGCTACCTCTGTGTCGGCACTCGGCAGCCCGTCCATAATTGTATATACCACCTAACCGTGGTTTTTTTTTCTTTCTTTATAGTCATACTAGTTACGAGTATACTATCTCTTTATCAACCAGTCTATATTAGCAGCAGACACAGTACAGTGCGGTAGTTCACGGCTGTGGCTACCTCTGTGTCGGCACTCGGCAGCCCGTCCATAATTGTATATACCACCTAACCGTGGTTTTTTTTTTCTTTCTTTATACATACATACTAGTTACGAGTATACTATCTCTTTATCAACCAGTCTATATTAGCAGCAGACACAGTACAGTGCGGTAGTTCACGGCTGTGGCTACCTCTGTGTCGGCACTCGGCAGCCCGTCCATAATTGTATATACCACCTAACCGTGGTTTGTTTTTTTTTTCTTTCTTTATACATACATACTAGTTACGAGTATACTATCTCTTTATCAACCAGTCTATATATTAGCAGCAGACACAGTACAGTGCGGTAGTTCACGGCTGTGGCTACCTCTGTGTCGGCACTCGGCAGCCCGTCCATAATTGTATATACCACCTAACCGTGGGTTTTTTTTCTTTCTTTATAGTCATACTAGTTACGAGTATACTATCTCTTTATCAACCAGTCTATATTAGCAGCAGACACAGTACAGTGCGGTAGTTCACGGCTGTGGCTACCTCTGTGTCGGCACTCGGCAGCCCGTCCATAATTGTATATACCACCTAACCGTGGTTTTTTTTTCTTTCTTTATACATACATACTAGTTACGAGTATACTATCTCTTTATCAACCAGTCTATATTAGCAGCAGACACAGTACAGTGCGGTAGTTCACGGCTGTGGCTACCTCTGTGTCGGCACTCGGCAGCCCGTCCATAATTGTATATACCACCTAACCGTGGTTTTTTTTTCTTTCTTTATACATACATACTAGTTACGAGTATACTATCTCTTTATCAACCAGTCTATATATTAGCAGCAGACACAGTACAGTGCGGTAGTTCACGGCTGTGGCTACCTCTGTGTCGGCACTCGGCAGGCAGTCCGTCCATAATTGTATACCACCTAACCGTGGTTTTTTTTTCTTTCTTCTTTATACATACATAGTTACATAGACATCTCTTTATCAACCAGTCTATATTAGCAGCAGACACAGTACAGTACGGTAGTTCACGGCGGTGGCTACCTCTGTGTCTGCACTCGGCAGGCAGTCCATAATTGTATACTAGTATCCATCTCCATTGTTTACCTGAGGTGCCTTTTAGTTGTGCCTATTAAAATATGGAGAACAAAAATGTTGAGGTTCCAAAATTAGGGAAAGATCAAGATCCACTTCCACCTCGTGCTGAAGCTGCTGCCACTAGTCATGGCCGAGACGATGAAATGCCAGCAACGTCGTCTGCCAAGGCCGATGCCCAATGTCATAGTACAGAGCATGTCAAATCCAAAACACCAAATATCAGAAAAAAAAGGACTCCAAAACCTAAAATAAAATTGTCGGAGGAGAAGCGTAAACTTGCCAATATGCCATTTACGACACGGAGTGGCAAGGAACGGCTGAGGCCCTGGCCTATGTTCATGGCTAGTGGTTCAGCTTCACATGAGGATGGAAGCACTCAGCCTCTCGCTAGAAAAATGAAAAGACTCAAGCTGGCAAAAGCAGCACAGCAAAGAACTGTGCATTCTTCGAAATCCCAAATCCACAAGGAGAGTCCAATTGTGTCGGTTGCGATGCCTGACCTTCCCAACACTGGACGTGAAGAGCATGCGCCTTCCACCATTTGCACGCCCCCTGCAAGTGCTGGAAGGAGCACCCGCAGTCCAGTTCCTGATAGTCAGATTGAAGATGTCAGTGTTGAAGTACACCAGGATGAGGAGGATATGGGTGTTGCTGGCGCTGGGGAGGAAATTGACCAGGAGGATTCTGATGGTGAGGTGGTTTGTTTAAGTCAGGCACCCGGGGAGACACCTGTTGTCCGTGGGAGGAATATGGCCGTTGACATGCCAGGTGAAAATACCAAAAAAATCAGCTCTTCGGTGTGGAGGTATTTCACCAGAAATGCGGACAACAGGTGTCAAGCCGTGTGTTCCCTTTGTCAAGCTGTAATAAGTAGGGGTAAGGACGTTAACCACCTCGGAACATCCTCCCTTATACGTCACCTGCAGCGCATTTATAATAAGTCAGTGACAAGTTCAAAAACTTTGGGTGACAGCGGAAGCAGTCCACTGACCAGTAAATCCCTTCCTCTTGTAACCAAGCTCACGCAAACCACCCCACCAACTCCCTCAGTGTCAATTTCCTCCTTCCCCAGGAATGCCAATAGTCCTGCAGGCCATGTCACTGGCAATTCTGATGAGTCCTCTCCTGCCTGGGATTCCTCCGATGCATCCTTGCGTGTAACGCCTACTGCTGCTGGCGCTGCTGTTGTTGCCGCTGGGAGTCGATGGTCATCCCAGAGGGGAAGTCGTAAGCCCACTTGTACTACTTCCAGTAAGCAATTGACTGTTCAACAGTCCTTTGCGAGGAAGATGAAATATCACAGCAGTCATCCTACTGCAAAGCGGATAACTGAGGCCTTGACAACTATGTTGGTGTTAGACGTGCGTCCGGTATCCGCCGTTAGTTCACAGGGAACTAGACAATTTATTGAGGCAGTGTGCCCCCGTTACCAAATACCATCTAGGTTCCACTTCTCTAGGCAGGCGATACCGAGAATGTACACGGACGTCAGAAAAAGACTCACCAGTGTCCTAAAAAATGCAGTTGTACCCAATGTCCACTTAACCACGGACATGTGGACAAGTGGAGCAGGGCAGGGTCAGGACTATATGACTGTGACAGCCCACTGGGTAGATGTATGGACTCCCGCCGCAAGAACAGCAGCGGCGGCACCAGTAGCAGCATCTCGCAAACGCCAACTCTTTCCTAGGCAGGCTACGCTTTGTATCACCGCTTTCCAGAATACGCACACAGCTGAAAACCTCTTACGGCAACTGAGGAAGATCATCGCGGAATGGCTTACCCCAATTGGACTCTCCTGTGGATTTGTGGCATCGGACAACGCCAGCAATATTGTGTGTGCATTAAATATGGGCAAATTCCAGCACGTCCCATGTTTTGCACATACCTTGAATTTGGTGGTGCAGAATTTTTTAAAAAACGACAGGAGCGTGCAAGAGATGCTGTCGGTGGCCAGAAGAATTGCGGGACACTTTCGGCGTACAGGCACCACGTACAGAAGACAGGAGCACCACCAAAAACTACTGAACCTGCCCTGCCATCATCTGAAGCAAGAAGTGGTAACGAGGTGGAATTCAACCCTCTATATGCTTCAGAGGTTGGAGGAGCAGCAAAAGGCCATTCAAGCCTATACAATTGAGCATGATATAGTAGGTGGAATGCACCTGTCTCAAGCGCAGTGGAGAATGATTTCAACGTTGTGCAAGGTTCTGATGCCCTTTGAACTTGCCACACGTGAAGTCAGTTCAGACACTGCCAGCCTGAGTCAGGTCATTCCCCTCATCAGGCTTTTGCAGAAGAAGCTGGAGACATTGAAGGAGGAGCTAACACGGAGCGATTCCGCTAGGCATGTGGGACTTGTGGATGGAGCCCTTAATTCGCTTAACAAGGATTCACGGGTGGTCAATCTGTTGAAATCAGAGCACTACATTTTGGCCACCGTGCTCGATCCTAGATTTAAAGCCTACCTTGGATCTCTCTTTCCGGCAGACACAAGTCTGCTGGGGTTGAAAGACCTGCTGGTGACAAAATTGTCAAGTCAAGCGGAACGCGACCTGTCAACATCTCCTCCTTCACATTCTCCCGCAACTGGGGGTGCGAGGAAAAGGCTCAGAATTCCGAGCCCACCCGCTGGCGGTGATGCAGGGCAGTCTGGAGCGACTGCTGATGCTGACATCTGGTCCGGACTGAAGGACCTGACAACGATTACGGACATGTCGTCTACTGTCACTGCATATGATTCTCTCAACATTGATAGAATGGTGGAGGATTATATGAGTGACCGCATCCAAGTAGGCACGTCACACAGTCCGTACTTATACTGGCAGGAAAAAGAGGCAATTTGGAGGCCCTTGCACAAACTGGCTTTATTCTACCTAAGTTGCCCTCCCACAAGTGTGTACTCCGAAAGAGTGTTTAGTGCCGCCGCTCACCTTGTCAGCAATCGGCGTACGAGGTTACATCCAGAAAATGTGGAGAAGATGATGTTCATTAAAATGAATTATAATCAATTCCTCCGCGGAGACATTGACCAGCAGCAATTGCCTCCACAAAGTACACAGGGAGCTGAGATGGTGGATTCCAGTGGGGACGAATTGATAATCTGTGAGGAGGGGGATGTACACGGTGATATATCGGAGGGTGATGATGAGGTGGACATCTTGCCTCTGTAGAGCCAGTTTGTGCAAGGAGAGATTAATTGCTTCTTTTTTGGGGGGGGGTCCAAACCAACCCGTCATATCAGTCACAGTCGTGTGGCAGACCCTGTCACTGAAATGATGGGTTGGTTAAAGTGTGCATGTCCTGTTTTGTTTATACAACATAAGGGTGGGTGGGAGGGCCCAAGGACAATTCCATCTTGCACCTCTTTTTTCTTTTCTTTTTCTTTGCATCATGTGCTGATTGGGGAGGGTTTTTTGGAAGGGACATCCTGCGTGACACTGCAGTGCCACTCCTAAATGGGCCCGGTGTTTGTGTCGGCCACTAGGGTCGCTAATCTTACTCACACAGTCAGCTACCTCATTGCGCCTCTTTTTTTCTTTGCGTCATGTGCTGTTTGGGGAGGGTTTTTTGGAAGGGACATCCTGCGTGACACTGCAGTGCCACTCCTAGATGGGCCCGGTGTTTGTGTCGGCCACTAGGGTCGCTAATCTTACTCACACAGCTACCTCATTGCGCCTCTTTTTTTCTTTGCGTCATGTGCTGTTTGGGGAGGGTTTTTTGGAAGGGACATCCTGCGTGACACTGCAGTGCCACTCCTAGATGGGCCCGGTGTTTGTGTCGGCCACTAGGGTCGCTAATCTTACTCACACAGCTACCTCATTGCGCCTCTTTTTTTCTTTGCGTCATGTGCTGTTTGGGGAGGGTTTTTTGGAAGGGCCATCCTGCGTGACACTGCAGTGCCACTCCTAGATGGGCCCGGTGTTTGTGTCGGCCACTAGGGTCGCTAATCTTACTCACACAGCTACCTCATTGCGCCTCTTTTTTTCTTTGCGTCATGTGCTGTTTGGGGAGGGTTTTTTGGAAGGGACATCCTGCGTGACACTGCAGTGCCACTCCTAGATGGGCCCGGTGTTTGTGTCGGCCACTAGGGTCGCTTATCTTACTCACACAGCGACCTCGGTGCAAATTTTAGGACTAAAAATAATATTGTGAGGTGTGAGGTATTCAGAATAGACTGAAAATGAGTGTAAATTATGGTTTTTGAGGTTAATAATACTTTGGGATCAAAATGACCCCCAAATTCTATGATTTAAGCTGTTTTTTAGTGTTTTTTGAAAAAAACACCCAAATCCAAAACACACCCGAATCCGACAAAAAAAATTCGGTGAGGTTTTGCCAAAACGCGTTCGAACCCAAAACACGGCCGCGGAACCGAACCCAAAACCAAAACACAAAACCCGAAAAATTTCAGGCGCTCATCTCTACCAGAGACCAGAACATTCAGTGCGGGAGACCAGAAACCAGAACATTCAGTGTGGGAGACCAGTGAGCACTCCGCATGGAGACCAGAGAGCCTTTAGGGCAGGAGACCAGAGAGCACTCAGAGCGGGACACCAGACAGCACTCCATGCGGGAGACCAAGTTATTCATTGCGGGCACTGATGACACAGCCGCGAATCACCATCACCACAATGTTTTTGGGCTCCAGTCAGCCTACGTCAGCTGAAGCTTAAGGTGCCCATACACTTGTGAGATATTAGGTGATATCCTTCGATTTCGACGGCATCTGTGAGAAATAGAAGGATTGTATGCACATTTTAGGTACCTTGCGGACGCGATGTGCGGGCACGCCGGTCGAATCTCGCGTCTCAAGATAGTATGTGCTGCACTTAATATTTATCAAATCGCAGTGCGATCGCATGTGTTTTTTTTAACACATGCAATATATCGCACTGCGATTTGCGATGAGCACTTGGTGGTGACATGCGCATCACGTGATTACCATGCGATCTATCACAGGATCGCATGGTAATCACTATGGCAGTTTAGGTGCGATTTCATCGCACCTGAACTGCTGGTGCGATGCCCCGCGATGTCGCGTCGCGGGGCATCGCACAAGTGTATGGGCACCATTACTCAGACTGGCCATAAGGTCTGGATACCTGGGTCCACGAAGTCTGCGCCTGACAACAAAAGTCCTGGACCCGTCACACCAGGACGGGTCCAGGCCCGTCCCAATAAGCCCTGGTTTTGTAGAACTGTGACAGGTGCTGCCCCCGATCTGCCCTCACATGCCGCGGCATGTAACTTATGCTGTGGCTGACAGGGGTCTGCAAGGGATACCGCACATGCATAGAAGGGGTCTTGCACCTGCACAGACCCCCAGTCATCTGATTTGTATGTAAACTATCGTGTTCATGTATAAAATCTGAATCAGTCCCTCAGTGCGGGAGACCAGAGAGCACTCAGTGCGGGAGACCAGACAACACTCAATGCGGGAGACCAGACAACACTCAATGCGGGAGACCAGAGAGCACTCAGTGCAGGAGACCAGACAACACTCAATGCGGGAGACCAGACAACACTCAATGCGGGAGACCAGACAACACTCAATGCGGGAGATCAGACAACACTCATTGCGGGAGACCAGAGAGCACTCAGTGCGGGAGACCAGAGAGCACTCAGTGCAGGAGACCAGACACCACTCAATGCGGGAGACCAGACAACACTCAATGCGGGAGACCAGACAACACTCATTGCGGGAGACCAGAGAGCACTCAGTGCGGGAGACCAGAGAGCACTCAGTGCGGGAGACCAGAGAGCACTCAGTGCGGGAGACCAGAGAGCACTCAGTGCGGGAGACCAGACAGCACTCAGTGCGGGAGACCAGAGAGCATTCAGCGGCTGATTCAGAGGTGGATCCTAATTGCCCTGCCGCTGTGTACATGGGGGTAATTCCAAGTTGATCGCAGCAGGAATTTTGTTAGCAGTTGGGCAAAATCATGTGCACTGCAGGTGTGGCAGATATAACATGTACAGAGAGAGTTAGATGTGGGTGGGTTATTTTGTTTCTGTGCAGGGTAAATACTGGCTTCTTTATTTTTACACTGCAATTTAGATTGCAGATTGAACACACCACACCCAAATCTAACTCTCTCTGCACATGTTAAATCTGCCTCCCCTGCAGTGCACATGGTTTTGCACAACTGCTAACAAAATTCCTGCTGCGATCAACTTGGAATTACCCCCATGGGGGGTCATTCCGAGTTGTTCGCTCGTTATTTTTTTTCGCTACGGAGCGATTAGTCGCAAACTGCGCATGCGCAATGTTCGCAGTGCGCCTGTGCCAAGTAAATCAGCACAAAAGTTTGGTATTTTACTCACTGCGTAATGAAGTTTTTTCATCGTTCTGGTGATCGTAGTGTGATTGACAGGAAGTGGGTGTTTCTGGGCAGAAACTGGCCGTTTTCTGGGAGTGTGCGGAAAAACGCAGGCATTTCTGGGAAAAACGCGGGAGTGTATGAAGAAACGGGGGAGTGTCTGGCCGAACGCTGGGTGTGTTTGTGACGTCAAACCAGGAACGAAACTGACTGAACTGATCGCTATTTGTGAGTAAGTCTGGAGCTACTCAAAAACTCCTAAGAAATTTCTATTCGCAATTCTGCTAACCTTTCGTTCGCAATTCTGCTATGCTAAGATACACTCCCAGTAGGCGGCGGCTTAGCGTGTGCAATGCTGCTTAAAGCAGCTAGCGAGCGAACAACTCGGAATCACCCCCATGGTGCGAACATATGCTGGAGCCACAGGAGGTGCCTGTAGTTACAAGATACCCACCGAGGATATGTGCAATGGTCATGCTGTTGATCTGATGCCATCGGCGTAACCACACTGGACCTTGCCACTGGCTTCAGCACACCAAGAACACAAGACCAATAAGCCCCCATGTTCTGGAATGCTGCCCCAAAAGTATTTTAACAGTGTCGCCAATCATGTTTAATGCTGACATGGTTAAAATATACTAAATAACATAACAGTAGCATCTGCAGTGTCCCGTCAGCATAATGCTGTCCACGTTTTGACTGTGGATAGCATTACTGTTGACATTTGAATAAGTATCCTCATCATGTCTTGGGGGTTGGCGGTTCTGCACAACCCTGCTTGGGGATGGTGTGAGTGGGTATCTGTGAACAAATGATATATCTGAATGTTTTCACATGCAAATTTGTCTTTATTGAGTTACAGTGAACAAAAGTATGTGATAATGTTATACACAGTGTGTATGAAAATGCAGATTGGATAATGGATACACTGTTGGAAGTACAGAAACAAGTGAGGTATATGCAATGTTTCAAATGAATGAAATACAACATGGAAAGAACAAGGTACCATAGAGGTTGTTGTGCACCATGTGGAGTATAGAGAGTCCGTTTTGTTGGCAGAGTATAGTGGAGTGCCTGGTGCAGTGACGTCAGTCCACACACTTAATGAACTTAAACAGTAATGCAGGTTTATTCAGTAAACACACAGGTAACTCAGATGCAGTATTGATATAGGTATTTGGGCCCCTTATATCATACCTCCCAACTGTCCCGAGTTTCGCAGCACAGTCCCGTTTTTTTGTGGGGGGGGGGGGGGGGGGGGGCAGTCGGGAGGCTCCTGTCGTCGCTGTCCTGCTTAGCAGAGCAGCGGTGAATTCGACGCAGTGCACATGCGCACAGCATCTATTCACTGGAGACAGGAGGAGAGGGGGCATGCCAGCAGCTCACAGAGCGCTGGGCATGCCCCCTCAGTGATGAAAACGGGGCGTGGCTCGCGATCGCAGGTCCTCCACGAAGCCACACCCCCTTTTCAATAAGCCACACCCCTTTTGGGAGCGCATCCGGCTCCGCCGCGCGTGTGTCCCTCTTTAAGTATTTAGAAAGTTGGGAGGTATGTTCGTACAAGGTAACACACAACAAGCTCTATGGTACCTTGTTCTTTCCATGTTGTATTTTATGCATTTGAAACATTGCATATACCCAGTAGCGGATCTTGCCACGGGCAAGCAGGACTTTTGCCCGGGGCGCCGCCTTCCGGAGGGCGCTGGTGCCATCCGGAGGGCGCCGCACCGTGGCAAGATCCGCCACTGCTGCCCGCTGTGTCCCCCGTCCGCCTCCGCTGCCCGCTGCCGTCCCCGCCCGCCTCCTGTGAAGGGAACTAGACGCTATGCGTCTAGTTTCCCTTCGTGGAGAGTAACTTTGCTGAGCGGTGCGCGATGACGTCATCGCGCACCGCACAGCAAAGGTCCTCTCCACGAAGGGAACTAGACGCATAGCGTCTAGTTTCCCTTCGTGGAGAGGACCTTTTGCTGTGCGGTGCGCGATGACGTCATCGCGCACCGCTCAGCATTCAAGCGGCGCTAGCAATGTACAGGGGGCGTAACTGACCACGCCCCCTGTATTAGGACACGCCCCTTTTCCTGCACGGGGCGCAGAGCGCCCTTGAACCGGCCCTGCATATACCTCACTTGTTTCTGTACTTTCTGTACAATATTGTATCATTTATCCAATCAGCATTTTCCTACACTAAAGACAAACTTTGCATGTGAAAATATTCAGATATATCATTTGTTCACTGATAACCACTCACACCATCCCCAAGGTGAGTGCAGGGAGCACACAGACCTATTATAATGTATCCTCATCAGTCATTAACCAGCTGCATCCGTGAAATATCATGTACAGCAGTGGCGCATGCAGGGGAGGGTTTCTGGGTACCTAGAAAGCCCCTGATGTACCAGAGTCAAAGCACTGCCCCCCTATCGGCATAATTCCTTAATTTGTGGACTTCATTTTGACTCCGCCCCTTACATACACCTGCGAATGCATTATGTTGCAAGGGACGGGGCCTAACGACACATTGTATCAAGCCCCACCCCCAACAACAGCTGTCGCATTGCTTCTATTGCCAGAAGGAAAGTGTAAGTGTCATATATACAGTATATACATAAGCCCAACTTGCAAATCCTGCATTTGCCCCTGGACAGCACATTGTTACCATATTGCTTGCCCATTACTGGGGTGTAATTGTGTCATTCATTCAGTTGTATTCAGTGTGGGGGGGGGGAGACACGTTAACCCCAGCGCTTTCATAGATGGGCTTAGAACAATCCTTTATATGCAATAGGATCACCAGGGGGGTAAAGCAGAGGTCACCTAGACAGTCACTGCCTGGTTATATAAGCAGACAGATTAATTACTTAAGGAATACATAGATTCAGCCTGTTGTTCCATTACCAGCATATGGTGCCATCTGCAGAGACAGGATACAATGCACTCCATAATATAATGTTTCCGTACAGCTCCGTCAAGGATGAGATTAAAGGCAAATGCAATAAACAAATAATTCCCTGTGGCCATCAGTGGCTTGCAGCCTGCAGCACAGTACAGGGCTTAGCCACAGCAAGGAAATGCTCTGCACTACATACAGTATATGGGAGTATACAGGAGTTACTCACATCACAGCCTTTGCCAATCATTGCGCCAGCTGGCTGTCTCCGCCAGAGTTCAGAATGGTCATGTACCTTCCCAGATGCACACTCACCATGCCGCTAGCGATGGACACTGACTCACCTGGGGCATGAAGGCTAATGGGAATTCCGGTTATCACAGTGGGTTCCTGAAGGAGAATACCCCTTATTCACAGTGAGCGACATGGGTGTGGTTCATAGGGTCTACAGTGTCTAGGTCGACCATGTTTGGGTCGACCACTATTGGTCAACAGTAACTAGGTCGACAGGGATGCAAGGTCGACTGGGTTTCTAGGTCGACATGGTCTAGGTCAACAGGTCAAAAGGTCGATGTGAGTTTTTAATGGTTTTTTTGGTGTCGTTTTCTCCGTACAGTGACCGGGAACCCCAATTAGTGCACCGTGTCTCGCTTCGCTCGCCATGCTTCGGGCAGGTTACAATTCCCAATCGTAGTCCGCGTGGATCGTTAAGTAAGAAAAAGTTAAAAAAAAGAAAAAAAATTGAAAAACTCATGTCGACCTTTTGACCTGTCGGCCTAGAACATGTCGACCTAGAGACCGGATCCCGAGCGACATACAGGGGATGATGAGGCAGGAGAATGTTCAGTTACTGGCCAAGATTAATGATCAGGTTATACAGTAAGGTCATGGTCAGGGTTAGGCAGCAAAGGTACATAGATGGGTAACTAAGCCTATGTCACAGACAGGCAGCACATGCTCATAGATGGGTAACTAAGCCTAGGTCAGAGACAAGCAGCACATGCTCACAGATGTGTAACTAAGCCTAGGTCACAGACAGGCAGCACATGCTCATAGATGGGTAACTAAGCCTAGGTCAGAGACAAGCAGCACATGCTCATAGATGGGTAACTAAGCCTAGGTCAGAGACAAGCAGCACATGCTCATAGATGGGTAACTAAGCCTAGGTCACAGACAGGCAGCACATGCTCATAGATGAGTAACTAAGCCTAGGTCAGAGACAAGCAGCACATGCTCATAGATGGGTAACTAAGCCTAGGTCAGAGACAAGCAGCACATGCTCATAGATGAGTAACTAAGCCTAGGTCAGAGACAAGCAGCACATGCTCATAGATGGGTAACTAAGCCTAGGTCAGAGACAAGCAGCACATGCTCATAGATGGGTAACTAAGCCTAGGTCAGAGACAAGCAGCACATGCTCATAGATGGGTAACTAAGCCTAGGTCACAGTCAGGCAGCACATGTTCATAGATGGGTAACTAAGCCTAGGTCAGAGACAAGCAGCGCATGCTCATAGATGGGTAACTAAGCCTAGGTCAGAGACAAGCAGCACATGCTCATAGATGGGTAACTAAGCCTAGGTCAGAGACAAGCAGCACATGCTCATAGATGGGTAACTAAGCCTATGTCACAGTCAGGCAGCACATGTTCATAGATGGGTAACTAAGCCTAGGTCAGAGACAAGCAGCGCATGCTCATAGATGGGTAACTAAGCCTAGGTCAGAGACAAGCAGCACATGCTCATAGATGGGTAACTAAGCCTAGGTCAGAGACAAGCAGCACATGCTCATAGATGGGTAACTAAGCCTAGGTCAGAGACAAGCAGCACATGCTCATAGATGGGTAACTAAGCCTATGTCACAGTCAGGCAGCACATGTTCATAGATGGGTAACTAAGCCTAGGTCAGAGACAAGCAGCACATGCTCACAGATGTGTAACTAAGCCTAGGTCACAGACAGGCAGCACATGCTCATAGATGGGTAACTAAGCCTAGGTCAGAGACAAGCAGCACATGCTCATAGATGAGTAACTAAGCCTAGGTCAGAGACAAGCAGCACATGCTCATAGATGGGTAACTAAGCCTAGGTCAGAGACAAGCAGCACATGCTCATAGATGGGTAACTAAGCCTAGGTCAGAGACAAGCAGCACATGCTCATAGATGGGTAACTAAGCCTATGTCACAGTCAAGCAGCACATGTTCATAGATGGGTAACTAAGCCTAGGTCAGAGACAAGCAGCACATGCTCATAGATGGGTAACTAAGCCTATGTCACAGTCAGGCAGCACATGTTCATAGATGGGTAACTAAGCCTATGTCACAGACAGGCAGCACATGCTCATAGATGGGTAACTAAGCCTAGGTCAGAGACAAGCAGCACATGCTCACAGATGTGTAACTAAGCCTAGGTCACAGACAGGCAGCACATGCTCATAGATGGGTAACTAAGCCTAGGTCAGAGACAAGCAGCACATGCTCATAGATGAGTAACTAAGCCTAGGTCAGAGACAAGCAGCACATGCTCATAGATGGGTAACTAAGCCTAGGTCAGAGACAAGCAGCACATGCTCATAGATGGGTAACTAAGCCTAGGTCAGAGACAAGCAGCACATGCTCATAGATGGGTAACTAAGCCTATGTCACAGTCAGGCAGCACATGTTCATAGATGGGTAACTAAGCCTAGGTCAGAGACAAGCAGCGCATGCTCATAGATGGGTAACTAAGCCTAGATCAGAGACAAGCAGCACATGCTCATAGATGGGTAACTAAGCCTAGGTCAGAGACAAGCAGCACAATCTCATAGATGGGTAACTAAGCCTAGGTCAGAGACAAGCAGCACATGCTCATAGATGGGTAACTAAGCCTAGGTCAGAGACAAGCAGCACATGCTCATAGATGGGTAACTAAGCCTAGGTCAGAGACAAGCAGCACATGCTCACAGATGTGTAACTAAGCCTAGGTCACAGACAGGCAGCACATGCTCATAGATGGGTAACTAAGCCTAGGTCAGAGACAAGCAGCACATGCTCATAGATGAGTAACTAAGCCTAGGTCAGAGACAAGCAGCACATGCTCATAGATGGGTAACTAAGCCTAGGTCAGAGACAAGCAGCACATGCTCATAGATGGGTAACTAAGCCTAGGTCAGAGACAAGCAGCACATGCTCATAGATGGGTAACTAAGCCTATGTCACAGTCAGGCAGCACATGTTCATAGATGGGTAACTAAGCCTAGGTCAGAGACAAGCAGCGCATGCTCATAGATGGGTAACTAAGCCTAGGTCAGAGACAAGCAGCACATGCTCATAGATGGGTAACTAAGCCTAGGTCAGAGACAAGCAGCACATGCTCATAGATGGGTAACTAAGCCTAGGTCAGAGACAAGCAGCACATGCTCATAGATGGGTAACTAAGCATAGGTCAGAGACATGCAGCACATGCTCATAGATGGGTAACTAAGCCTATGTCACAGTCAGGCAGCACATGTTCATAGATGGGTAACTAAGCCTAGGTCAGAGACAAGCAGCACATGCTCACAGATGGGTAACTAAGCCTAGGTCACAGACAGGCAGCACATGCTCACAGATGAGTAACTAAGCCTAGGTCAGAGACAAGCAGCACATGCTCATAGATGGGTAAATAAGCCTAGGTCACAGACAGGCAGCACATGCTCATAGATGGGTAACTAAGCCTAGGTCAGAGACAAGCAGCACAATCTCATAGATGGGTAACTAAGCCTAGGTCAGAGACAAGCAGCACATGCTCATAGATGGGTAACTAAGCCTAGGTCAGAGACAAGCAGCACATGCTCATAGATGGGTAACTAAGCCTAGGTCAGAGACAAGCAGCACATGCTCACAGATGGGTAACAAAGCCTAGGTCAGAGACAAGCAGCACATGCTCATAGATGGGTAACTAAGCCTAGGTCAGAGACAAGCAGCACATGCTCACAGATGGGTAACTAAGCCTAGGTCAGAGACAAGCAGCACATGCCCATAGATGGGTAACTAAGCCTAGGTCAGAGACAGGCAGCATAGATTCATAACAGATAAATGGCGCTCGTGTGTACGGATATTTCGTGTGGGCTGCAACCTGTAAATGAAGTACCTCCAAACGACTTCACATGAACAAGATTAACAAAGGGTTTTTACAAGTGCGCCTGGAAATGATTGTACCTGAAGAGAATTATGTACTAATCTCTTTCCTGATGGTCTGTACTTGCAATGAGATGGTGCTGCTGAATAAGGGAGGCTATTATATAAATACTGGCAATAAACAATAAACAAAAATGCTGAAATAAAATCGTATTTTATTTTATTTGTATAAGTGCACTGAAAGTCTCTGCTGCTGTAGCATATAAGAGGGGGGGGGGTGGCGGGTTCCACTGCTATGGAAAAAAATAAGAATTTACTTACCGATAATTCTATTTCTCGTAGTCCGTAGTGGATGCTGGGGACTCCGTAAGGACCATGGGGATTAGCGGCTCCGCAGGAGACTGGGCACAAAAATAAGGCTTTAGAACTACCTGGTGTGCACTGGCTCCTCCCCCTATGACCCCCCTCCAAGCCTCAGTTAGGATACTGTGCCCGGACGAGCGTACACAATAAGGAAGGATTTTGAATCCCGGGTAAGACTCATACCAGCCACACCAATCACACCGTACAACTCGTGATCTAAACCCAGTTAACAGCATGATAACAGAGGAGCCTCTAGAAAAGATGGCTCACTACAGCAATAACCCGATTTTTTGGTAACAATAACTACGTACCAGTATTGCAGACAATCCGCACTTGGGATGGGCGCCCAGCATCCACTACGGACTACGAGAAATAGAATTATCGGTAAGTAAATTCTTATTTTCTCTAACGTCCTAAGTGGATGCTGGGGACTCCGTAAGGACCATGGGGATTATACCAAAGCTCCCAAACGGGCGGGAGAGTGCGGATGACTCTGCAGCACCAAATGAGAGAACTCCAGGTCCTCCTCAGTCAGGGTATCAATTTTGTAGAATTTTACAAACGTATTTGCTCCTGACCAAGTAGCTGCTCGGCAAAGTTGTAAAGCCGAGACCCCTCGGGCAACCGCCCAAGATGAGCCCATCTTCCTTGTGGAGTGGGCATTTATAGATTTTTGGCTGTGGCAGGGCTGCTACAGAATGTGCAAGCTGAATTGTACTACAAATCCAACGAGCAATAGTCTGCTTAGAAGCAGGAGCACCCAGCTTGTTGGGTGCATACAGGATAAACAGCGAGTCAGATTTTCTGACTCCAGCCGTCCTGGAAATATATATTTTCAGGGCCCTGACAACGTCTAGCAACTTGGAGTCCTCCAAGTCCCTAGTAGCCGCAGGCACCACAATAGGTTGGTTCAGGTGAAACGCTGAAACCACCTTAGGGAGAAACTGAGGACGAGTCCTCAATTCCGCCCTGTCCGAATGGAAAATCAGATAAGGGCTTTTACAGGATAAAGCCGCCAATTCTGACACGCGCCTGGCCCAGGCCAGGGCCAACAGCATGACCACTTTCCATGTGAGATATTTTAACTCCACAGATTTAAGTGGTTCAAACCAATGTGACTTTTGGAACCCAAAAACTACATTGAGATCCCAAGGTGCCACTGGAGGCACAAAAGGAGGCTGTATATGCAGTACCCCTTTTACAACGTCTGAACTTCAGGGACTGAAGCTAGTTCTTTTTGGAAGAAAATTGACAGGGCCGAAATTTGAACCTTAATGGACCCCAATTTCAGGCCCATAGACACTCCTGTTTGCAGGAAATGTAGGAATCGACCCAGTTGAATTTCCTCCGTCGGGCCTTACTGGCCTCGCACCACGCAACATATTTTCGCCAAATGCGGTGATAATGTTTTGCGGTTACATCCTTCCTGGCTTTGATCAGGATAGGGATGACTTCATCCGGAATGCCTTTTTTCCTTCAGGATCCGGCGTTCAACCGCCATGCCGTCAAACGCAGCCGCGGTAAGTCTTGGAACAGACAGGGTCCTTGCTGGAGCAAGTCCCTTCTTAGAGGTAGAGGCCACGGATCCTCCGTGAGCATCTCTTGAAGTTCCGGTTACCAAGTCCTTCTTGGCCAATCCGGAGCCACGAATATAGTGCTTCTTCCTCTCCATCTTATCAATCTCAGTACCTTGGGTATGAGAGGCAGATGAGGGAACACATACACTGACTGGTACACCAACGGTGTTACCAGAGCGTCTACAGCTATTGCCTGAGGGTCCCTTGACCTGGCGTAATACCTGTCGAGTTTTTCCCAACGGTTTATAATCATGTGGAAGACTTCTGGGTGAAGTCCCCACTCTCCCGGGTGGAGGTCGTATCTGCTGAGGAAGTCTGCTTCCCAGTTGTCCACTCCCGGAATTGCTGACAGTGCTATCACATGATTTTCCGCCCAGCGAAGAATCCTTGCAGCTTCTGCCATTGCCCTCCTGCTTCTAGTGCCACCCTGTCTGTTTACGTGGGTGACTGCCGTGATGTTGTCCGACTGGATCAACACCGGCTGACCTTGAAGCAGAGGTCTTGCTAAGCTTAGAGCATTGTAAATGGCCCTTAGCTTCAGGATATTTATGTGAAGTGATGTCTCCAGGCTTGACCATAAGCCCTGGAAATTCCTTCCCTGTGTGACTGCTCCCCAGCCTCGCAGGCTGGCATCCGTGGTCACCAGGACCCAGTCCTGAATGCCGAATCTGCGGCCCTCTAGAAGATGAGCACTCTGCAACCAACACAGGAGGGACACCCTTGTTCTTGGTGACAGGGTTATCCGCTGATGCATCTGAAGATGCGACTCGGACCATTTGTCCAGCAGGTCCCACTGGAAAGTTCTTGCGTGGAATCTGCCGAATGGGATTGCTTCATAGGAAGCCACCATTTTACCCAGAACCCTTGTGCATTGATGCACTGAGACTTGGCTCGGTTTTAGGAGGTTCCTGACTAGCTCGGATAACTCCCTGGCTTTCTCCTCCGGGAGAAACACCTTTTTCTGGACTGTGTCCAGGATCATTCCTAGGAACAGAAGACGAGTCGTCGGAACCAGCTGCGATTTTGGAATATTGAGAATCCAATCGTGCTGCCGCAACACTACCTGAGATAGTGCTACACCGACCTCCAACTGTTCCCTGGATCTTACCCTTATCAGGGAATCGTCCAAGTAAGGGATAACTAAAATTCCCTTCCTTTGAAGGAATATCATCATTTCGGCCATTACCTTGGTAAAGACCCGGGGTGCCGTGGACCATCCATACGGCAGCGTCTGAAACTGATAGTGACAGTTCTGTACCATAAACCTGAGGTACCCTTGGTGAGAAGGGTCAATTTGGACGTGAAGGTAAGCATCCTTGATGTCCCGAGACATCATGTAGTCCCTTTCTTCCAGGTTCGCAATCACTGCTCTGAGTGACTCAATCTTGAATTTGAACCTCTGTATGTAAGTGTTCAAAGATTTTAGATTTAGAATCGGTCTCACCGAGCCGTCCGGCTTCGGTACCACAGCAGTGTGGAATAATACCCCATTCCCTGTTGCAGGAGGGGTACCTTGATTATCACCTGCTGGGAATACAGCTTGTGAATGGCTTCCAAAACTGTCTCCCTGTCAGAAGGAGACATCGGTAAAGCCGACTTTAGGAAACGGCGAGGGGGAGACGTCTCGAATTCCAATTTGTACCCCTGAGATATCACCTGAAGGATCCAGGGGTCTACTTGCGATTGAGCCCACTGCGCGCTGAAATTCATTGAGACGGGCCCCCCACCGTGCCTGATTCTGCTTGTAAAGCCCCAGCGTCACAGTGAGGGCTTGGCAGAGGCGGGAGAGGGTTTCTGTTCCTGGGAACTGGCTGATTTCTGCAGCCTTTTTTCCTCTCCCTCTGTCACGGGCAGAAATGAGGAACCTTTTGCCCGCTTGTCCACGAAAAGACTGCGCCTGATAATACGGCGTCTTCTCATGTTGAGAGGCGACCTGGGGTACAAACGTGGATTTCCCAGCTGTTGCCGTGGCCACCTGGTCTGAAAGACCGACCCCAAATAACTCCTCCCCTTAATAAGGCAATACTTCCAAATGCCGTTTGAAATCCGCATCACCTGACCACTGTCGTGTCCATAACCCTCTACTGGTAGAAATGGACAACGCACTTAGACTTGATGCCAGTCGGCAAATATTCCGCTGTGTATCACGCATATATAGAAATGCATCTTTTAAATGCTCTATAGGCAAAAATATACTGTCCCTATCTAGGGTATCAATATTTTCAGTCAGGGAATCCGACCACGCCAACCCAGCCTGAGGCGATTGCTGGTCGCAGTATAACACCAGTATGTGTGTAAATACATTTTAGGATACCCTCCTGCTTTCTATCAGCAGGATCCTTAAGGGCGCCCATCTCAGGAGAGGGTAGAGCCCTTACAAGCGTGTGAGCGCTTTATCCACCCTAGGGGGTGTTTCCCAACGCACCCTAACCTCTGGCGGGAAAGGATATAATGCCAATAACATTTTAGAAATTATCAGTTGTTATCGGGGGAAACCCACGCATCATCACACACCTCATTTAATTTCTCAGATTCAGGAAAACTACAGGTAGTTTTTCCTCACCGAACATAATACCCCTTTTTGGTGGTACTCGTATTATCAGAAATGTGTAAAACATTTTTCATTGCCTCCATCATGTAACGTGTGGCCCTACTGGAAGTCACATTTGTCTCTTCACCGTCGACACTGGAGTCAGTATCCGTGTCGGCGTCTATATCTGCCATCTGAGGTAACGGGCGCTTTAGAGCCCCTGACGGCCTATGAGACGTCTGGACAGGCACAAGCTGAGTAGCCGGCTGTCTCATGTCAACCACTGTCTTTTATACAGAGCTGACACTGTCACGTAATTCCTTCCAACAGTTCATCCACTCAGGTGTCGACCCCCTAGGGGGTGACATCACTATTACAGGCAATCTGCTCCGTCTCCACATCATTTTTCTCCTCATACATGTCGACACAAACGTACCGACATACAGCACACACACAGGGAATGCTCTGATAGAGGACAGGACCCCACTAGCCCTTTGGGGAGACAGAGGGAGAGTTTGCCAGCACACACCAGAGCGCTATATATATACAGGGATAACCTTATATAAGTGTTTTTCCCCTTATAGCTGCTGTATCTTTTATACTGCGCGTAATTAGTGCCCCCCCTCTCTTTTTTAACCCTTTCTGTAGTGTAGTGACTGCAGGGGAGAGCCAGGGAGCTTCCCTCCAACGGAGCTGTGAGGGAAAATGGCGCCAGTGTGCTGAGGAGATAGGCTCCGCCCCCTTATCGGCGGACTTTCTCCCGTTTTTCTAAGTATTCTGGCAGGGGTTAAATGCATCCATATAGCCCAGGAGCTATATGTGATGCATTTTTTGCCATCCAAGGTGTTTTTATTGCGTCTCAGGGCGCCCCCCCCAGCGCCCTGCACCCTCAGTGACCGGAGTGTGAAGTGTGCTGAGAGCAATGGCGCACAGCTGCAGTGCTGTGCGCTACCTTGTTGAAGACAGGACGTCTTCTGCCGCCGATTTTCCGGACCTCTTCTGTCTTCTGGCTCTGTAAGGGGGCCGGCGGCGCGGCTCTGGGACCCATCCATGGCTGGGCCTGTGATCGTCCCTCTGGAGCTAATGTCCAGTAGCCTAAGAAGCCCAATCCACTCTGCACGCAGGTGAGTTCGCTTCTTCTCCCCTTAGTCCCTCGATGTAGTGAGCCTGTTGCCAGCAGGTCTCACTGAAAATAAAAAACCTAAAACTAAACTTTTCACTAAGCAGCTCAGGAGAGCCACCTAGTGTGCACCCTTCTCGTTCGGGCACAGAAATCTAACTGAGGCTTGGAGGGGGGTCATAGGGGGAGGAGCCAGTGCACACCAGGTAGTTCTAAAGCTTTACTTTTGTGCCCAGTCTCCTGCGGAGCCGCTAATCCCCATGGTCCTTACGGAGTCCCCAGCATCCACTTAGGACGTTAGAGAAACAGTGATAGGGTTCTTGACTGAACAGGAGATAATGGTAATATAAGTCCTGATGTTCCACTTCAGAAAAGGTGGCGTCCCACCTCTGAGTGGAATCTCACTTGAATGGAAAATGTCCAGAGCTGGTCGTTAAACTATAAATGTCTTTGGTAACGGTGGAATCCACAAAAGAGAACAAAGGGGTACCCCCGAGTTGCCGCTGGCGGTGAGGGGTCAGGGTAGGGCTGGTGCTCTTTAGAATTGAGGACTCCGGACAGACCGTACCCCTCTACGCCCTGAACCACCCCGATGTCGCTCTAATGAGCGCAGAGCGGTGTCCCGGGCAGAAGGGGATCAATCGTGAGTCTTGGAGAGGGAGATAGGGACTGCTTCTAGCCCTATTCGGGCAGTCCGCCACGCCTTCTCCTCTCCTACAGAGTCCCTTACCTTCTAGCTCCTGCTCCGTCTCCTGTCCCTCCACCAGCGGTCCACTCCGTTGTTGCTGCAGCGTCCGGCGTCCTCCTGCACTTCCGGGTTGGTCCGACCACGTGACTAGGTTGAGATCTCACTGGGTCCCGTCTCTTTCCTCTCTCGTTCTTCCTCCTCTGGGTCTCCAATCGCTCGCTCTGTTGCTCAAGTTGGAATTGTATTGTGAAGTTGCTTTGTGTTTTGTGCTCCAACGCATATCGGCCAGTGTTGGCCTTCGTCAGGGAGTCCTTGTCCACCATCTTGGATGTGGGCTATTTATGCCCACATACAGTGGGAGTGGTCTGGGTTGGTTTACTGCATAATTAGGAGGGGGGGAGGGTAGGGGTGGGGAAAGGTGTGCTGGGAATAAATGATAAAAACAAAATGAAGTAAAATAAAATGGGTTTTAACCGTCTCAATCCTGTGTATATGGTATCCCTAAAAGGGCATAGATGGGTAACCAAGCCTAGGTCAGAGTCAGGCAGCACATGCTCCTAAATGGGTAACTAAGCCTAGGTCACAGACAGGCAGCACATGCTCATAAATGGGCAACTAAGCCTAGGTTAGAGACAGGCAGCATAGATTGATAGATGGGTAACTAATCCTAGGTCAGAGACAGGCAGCACATGCTCATAGATGGGTAACTAATCCTAGGGCAGAGACAGGCAGCACACGCTCATAGATGGGAAACTAAGCCTAGGTCAGAGACAGGCAGCACATGCTCATAGATGGGAAACTAAGCCTAGGTCAGAGACAGGCAGCACATGCTCATAGATGGGTAACTAAGCCTAGGTTAGAGACAGGCAGTATATGCTCATAGATGGGAAACTAAGCCTAGGTCAGAGACAGGCAGCACATGCTCATAGATGGGTAACTAAGCCTAGGTTAGAGACAGGCAGTACATGCTCATAGATTGGCAACTAAGCCTAGGTCAGAGACAAGTAGCACATGCTCATAGATGGGTAAAAGCCTAGGTCAGAGTAAGGCAGCACATGCTCATAAATGGGTATCTAATCCTAGGTAAGAGTCAGGCAGCACTTGCTCATAGATGTGTAACTAAGCCTAGGTCAGAGACAGGCAGCACATGCTCCTAGATGGGCAACTAAGCATAAAACAGAGACAGGCAGCACATGCTCATAAATGGGTAACTAAGCCTAGGTCAGAGTCAGATAGCACATGCTCATAGATGTATAACTAAGTCTAGGTCAGCATAGATTGATAGATTGGTAACTAAGCCTAGGTCAGCATAGATTGATAGATTGGTAACTAAGCTTAGGTCAGAGACAGACAGCATAGATTCACAGATGGGTAACTAAGCCTAGGTCAGAAACAGCAGCACATGCTCACAGATGGGTAACTAAGCCTTGGTCAGAGCAGGCAGCACATGTTTATAGATGGATAACTAAGCTTAGATCAGAGACAGGCAACATATGGGTAAAAAGCCTAGGTCAGATTCAGGCAGCACATGCTCAAATATTTAACTAAGCCTGGGTCAGAATCAGGCAGCACATGCTCATAAATGGTTAACTAAGCCTAGGTCAAAGTCAGGCAGCACAGATTCATAGATGGATAACAAAACCTAGGTCAGAGTCAGGCAGCACAGATTCATAGATGGGTAACTAAGTGTAGGTCAGAGAAAGGCAGCACATGCTCATAGATGGTTAGCTAAGCCTAGGTCAGAGACAGGCAGCACATGCTCATAGATGGGTAACTAAGCCTAGGTCAGAGACAGGCAGCACATGCTCATAGATGGGTAACTAAGCCTAGGTTATAGACAGGCAGCACATGCTCATAGATGGTTAACTAAGCCTAGGTCAAAGACAGGTAGCACATGTTCATAGATGGGTAACTAAGCCTAGGTCAGAGTCAAGCAGCACATGCTCATAGATGGTTAACTAAGCCTAGGTTAGACAGGTAGCATAGATTCATAGATGGGTAACTAAGCCTAGGTAAGAGTCAGGCAGCACATGCTCATAAATGGGTAACTAAGCCTAGGTCAGAGACAGGCAGCACAGGCTCATAGATGGGTAACTAAGCCTAGGTTAGAGACAGGCAGCACATGCTCATAGATGGGTAACTAAGCCTAGGTCAGAGACAGGCAGCACATGCTCATAGATGTGTAACTAAGACTAGGTCAGAGTCAGGCAGCACATGCTCATAGATGGGTAACTAAGCCTAGGTCTGAGACAGGCAGCACATGCTCATAGATGGGTAAATAAGCCTAGGTCAGAGACAGGCAGCACACGCTCATAGATGGGAAACTAAGCCTAGGTCAGAGTCAGGCAGCATAGATTGATAGATGGGTAACCAAGCATAGGTCAGAGTCAGACAGCACATGCTCATATATGGATAACTAAGCCTAGGTCAGAAACAAGCAGCACATGCTCAAAGATGGATAACTAAGCCTAGGTCAGAGTCAGGCAGCATAGATTGATAGATGGGAAACTAAGCCTATGGTAGGTCAGAGACAGGCAGCACATGCTCACAGATGGATAACTAAGCCTAGGTCAGAGTCAGGCAGCACATGTTCATAGTTGGATAACTATGTACTGCCCTACCAAAAAATCCCACTATCGTTTTTAAGAGGGCTAGAAACTTGAAGATCATCCTGGCTCCAGCCTCTTTAAAAGACAGCAAGGCAAAACTAATAAATCAGGTCAACAAACACTGGTAGGCCCTAAAGTTGTGGGCTTCTTTAGATTTAATCATACTTGACGCACAACCTGTACCTTTGTAGCTAATAAAACAAAAAATGTTACTTCCTAATGTTCTAAACAAGAATACAGGATTGAAACATTTATTAACTGTAGCACTCACTTTGTAATATACTTTTCGCGATGCTCTTTTCAACTTTATTATGTGAGGCATACTACTAGGGCTTTAAAATGATGCTTCATGGTGCACAGGAGGAGTATACTATCTCACGTCACTTTATGGAGGTACAGTACATGTTGGAAGTCCCTCTTGTCTTGAACTAGTGGGTTTGGCGCAGATAGCTATTACCAGTAGAGGAGATCGGTTTAGAACATTACAGTATGTCAACAAGAAGCTGCATGGGTTTTAAAACTTCAGTCGCTGAAGCCACAAGGGCTGAATGAGACGATCGATGTTTGTTCTTCATCTGAGAGATCCCATTTCAATATCTGGTTGGTCTCCTCTCTTGCTTTTCTTTTCCCATTCTCAGTCCAGTCTGCTTTCGCTATCTCATACATGGCTCTAGGTATTGTAAGTAAGGGTTGATCCTCCTTCCTTAGAACCCTATACACTATGGGGGTAATTCAGAGTTGATCGCAGCAGCAAATTTGTTAGCAGTTGGGCAAAAGCATGTGCACTGCAGGGGGGGCAGATATAACGTGTGCAGAGAGAGTTAGATTTGGGTGGGGTATGTTCTTCAAACTGAAATCTAAATTGTAGTGTAGAAATTAGGCAGCCAGTATTTACCCTACACAGAAACAAAATAACCCACCCAAATCTAGTGATGTGCACCGGACATTTTTCGGGTTTTGTGTTTTGGTTTTGGATTCGGTTCCGCGGCCGTGTTTTGGATTCGGACGCGTTTTGGCAAAACCTCACCGAAAATTTTTTGTCGGATTCGGGTGTGTTTTGGATTCGGGTGTTTTTTTCAAAAAACCCTAAAAAACAGCTTAAATCATAGAATTTGGGGGTCATTTTAATCCCATAGTATTTTTAACCTCAATAACCATAATTTCCACTCATTTCCAGTCTATTCTGAACACCTCACACGTCACAATATTATTTTTAGTCCTAAAATTTGCACCGAGGTCGCTGGATGGCTAAGCTAAGCGACACAAGTGGCCGACACAAACACCTGGCCCATCTAGGAGTGGCACTGCAGTGTCAGGCATGATGGCACTTCAAAAAAAATAGTCCCCAAACAGCACATGATGCAAAGAAAAAAAGAGGCGCACCAAGGTCGCTGTGTGACTAAGCTAAGCGACACAAGTGGCCGACACAAACACCTGGCCCATCTAGGAGTGGCACTGCAGTGTCAGGCAGGATGGCACTTCAAAAAAATTGTCCCCAAACAGCACATGCTGCAAAGAAAAAAAGAGGCGCACCAAGGTCGCTGTGTGACTAAGCTAAGCGACACAAGTGGCCGACACAAAGACCTGGCCCATCTAGGAGTGGCACTGCAGTGTCAGGCAGGATGGCACTTCAAAAAAATTGTACCCAAACAGCACATGATGCAAAGAAAAATGAAAGAAAAAAGAGGTGCAAGATGGAATTGTCCTTGGGCCCTCCCACCCACCCTTATGTTGTATAAACAGGACATGCACACTTTAACGAACCCATCATTTCAGCGACAGGGTCTGCCACACGACTGTGACTGAAATGACTGGTTGGTTTGGGCCCCCACCAAAAAAAGAAGCAATCAATCTCTCCTTGCACAAACTGGCTCTACAGAGGCAAGATGTCCACCTCATCATCATCCTCCGATTCCTCACCCCTTTCACTGTGTACATCCCCCTCCTCACAGATTATTAATTCGTCCCCACTGGAATCCACCATCTCAGGTCCCTGTGTACTTTCTGGAGGCAATTGCTGCTGGTGAATGTCTCCACGGAGGAATTGATTATAATTCATTTTGATGAACATCATCTTCTCCACATTTTCTGGAAGTAACCTCGTACGCCGATTGCTGACAATGTGAGCGGCTGCACTAAACACTCTTTCGGAGTACACACTGGAGGGAGGGCAACTTAGGTAGAATAAAGCCAGTTTGTGCAAGGGCCTCCAAATTGCCTCTTTTTCCTGCCAGTATACGTACGGACTGTCTGACATGCCTACTTGGATGCGGTCACTCATATAATCCTCCACCATTCTTTCAATGGTGAGAGAATCATATGAAGTGACAGTAGACGACATGTCAGTAATCGTTGGCAGGTCCTTCAGTCCGGACCAGATGTCAGCACTCGATCCAGACTGCCCTGCATCACCGCCAGCGGGTGGGCTCGGAATTCTTAGCCTTTTCCTCGCACCCCCAGTTGCGGGAGAATGTGAAGGAGGAGATGTTGACGGGTCACGTTCCGCTTGACTTGACAATTTTCTCACCAGCCGGTCTTTGAACCTCTGCAGACTTGTGTCTGCCGGAAAGAGAGATACAACGTAGGTTTTAAATCTAGGATCGAGCACGGTGGCCAAAATGTAGTGCTCTGATTTCAACAGACTGACCACCCGTGAATCCTGGTTAAGCGAATTAAGGGCTCCATCCACAAGCCCCACATGCCTAGCGGAATCGCTCTGTTTTAGCTCCTCCTTCAATGTCTCCAGCTTCTTCTGCAAAAGCCTGATGAGGGGAATGACCTGACTCAGGCTGGCAGTGTCTGAACTGACTTCACGTGTGGCAAGTTCAAAGGGTTGCAGAACCTTGCACAACGTTGAAATCATTCTCCACTGCGCTTGAGTCAGGTGCATTCCCCCTCCTTTGCCTATATCGTGGCCAGATGTATAGGCTTGAATGGCCTTTTGCTGCTCCTCCATCCTCTGAAGCATATAGAGGGTTGAAATCCACCTCGTTACCACCTCTTGCTTCAGATGATGGCAGGGCACGTTCAGGATTGTTTGGTGGTGCTCCAGTCTTCTGTACGCGGTGGCTGAATGCTGAAAGTGGCCCGCAATTCTTCGGGCCACCGACAGCATCTCTTGCACGCCCCTGTCGTTTTTTAAATAATTCTGCACCACCAAATTCAATGTATGTGCAAAACATGGGACGTGCTGGAATTTGCCCAGATGTAATGCACGCACAATATTGCTGGCGTTGTCCGATGTCACAAATCCCCAGGAGAGTCCAATTGGGGTAAGCCATTCTGCGATGATCTTCCTCAGTTTCCGTAAGAGGTTGTCAGCTGTGTGCCTCTTCTGGAAAGCGGTGATACAAAGCGTAGCCTGCCTAGGAACGAGTTGGCTTTTGCGAGATGCTGCTACTGGTGCCGCTGCTGCTGTTCTTGCTGCGGGAGGCAATACATCTACCCAGTGGGCTGTCACAGTCATATAGTCCTGAGTCTGCCCTGCTCCACTTGTCCACATGTCCGTGGTTAAGTGGACATTGGGTACAACTGCATTTTTTAGGACACTGGTGAGTCTTTTTCTGAGGTCTGTGTACATTTTCGGTATCGCCTGCCTAGAGAAATGGAACCTAGATGGTATTTGGTACCGGGGACACAGTACCTCAATCAAGTCTCTAGTTGCCTCTGAATTAACAGTGGATACCGGAACCACGTTTCTCACCGCCCAGGCTGCCAAGGCCTGAGTTATCTGCTTTGCAGCAGGATGACTGCTGTGATATTTTATCTTCCTCGCAAAGGACTGTTGGACAGTCAATTGCTTACTGGAAGTAGTACAAGTGGTCTTCCGACTTCCCCTCTGGGATGACAATCGACTCCCAGCAGCAACAACAGCAGCGCCAGCAGCAGTAGGCGTTACACTCAAGGATGCATCGGAGGAATCCCAGGCAGGAGAGGACTCGTCAGACTTGCCAGTGACATGTCCTGCAGGACTATTGGCTTTCCTGGGTAAGGAGGAAATTGACACTGAGGGAGTTGGTAGTGTGGTTTGCAGGAGCTTGGTTACAAGAGGAAGGGATTTAGTGGTCAGTGGACTGCTTCCGCTGTCACCCAAAGTTTTTTAACTTGTCACTGACTTATGATGAATGCGCTGCAGGTGACGTATAAGGGAGGATGTTCCGAGGTGGTTAACGTCCTTACCCCTACTTATTACAGCTTGACAAAGGCAACACACGGCTTGACACCTGTTGTACGCATTTGTGTTGAAATAATTCCACACCGAAGAGCTGATTTTTTTTGTATTTTGACCAGGCATGTCAATGGCCATATTCGTCCCACGGACAACAGGTGTCTCCCCGGGTGCCTGACTTAAACAAACCACCTCACCATCAGAATCCTCCTTGTCAATTTCCTCCCCAGCGCCAGCAACACCCATATCCTCATCCTGGTGTACTTCAACACTGACATCTTCAATTTGACTATCAGGAACTGGACTGCGGGTGCTCCTTCCAGCACTTGCAGGGGGCGTGCAAATGGTGGAAGGCGCAAGCTCTTCCCGTCCAGTGTTGGGAAGGTCAGGCATCGCAACCGACACAATTGGACTTTCCTTGGGTATTTGTGATTTAGAAGAACGCAGTTCTTTGCTGTGCTTTTGCCAGCTTAAGTCTTTTCATTTTTCTAGCGAGAGGATGAGTGCTTTCATCCTCATGTGAATCTGAACCACTAGCCATGAACATAGGCCAGGGCCTCAGCCGTTCCTTGCCACTCCGTGTCGTAAATGGCATATTGGCAAGTTTACGCTTCTCCTCAGACGCTTTTAATTTTGATTTTTGGGTCATTTTACTGAACTTTTGTTTTTTGGATTTTACATGCTCTCTACTATGACATTGGGCATCGGCCTTGGCAGACGACGTTGATGGCATTTCATCGTCTCGGCCATGACTAGTAGCAGCAGCTTCAGCACGAGGTGGAAGTGGATCTTGAGCTTTCCCTATTTTAACCTCCACATTTTTGTTCTCCATATTTTAATGTGTGGAATTATATGCCAGTATCAATAGCAATGGCCTACTACTATATATACTGCGCACAACTAAAATGCACCACAGGTATAGAATGTAGATGGATAGTATACTTAATGACGACACAGAGGTAGGTAAAGCAGTGGCCTTCCGTACCGTACTGCTATATATAGTATACTGGTGGTCACTGTGTCAGCAAACTGCAAAACTAAAATGCACCACAGGTATAGAATGTAGATGGATAGTATACTTAATGACGACACAGAGGTAGGTACAGCAGTGGCCTTCCGTACCGTACTGCTATATATAGTATACTGGTGGTCACTGTGTCAGCAAAACTCTGCACTGTACTCCTCCTATATAATATTATACTGGTGGTACCGACTCCCCAGTCCCCACAATAAAGCAGCACACTGAGCACAGATATGGAGTGTTTTTCAGGCAGACAACGTATAATGGTGGTCACTGTCAGCAAAACTCTGCACTGTACACCTCCTATATAATATTAATTATACTGGTGGTCCCCAGTCCCCACATTAAAATAAAGCAGCACACTGAGCACAGATATGGAGTGTTTTTCAGGCAGACAACGTATACTGGTGGTCACTGTCAGCAAAACTCTGCACTGTACTCCTGCTATATAATACAGCTGCTCCCCAGTCCCCACAATTAAGCAGTGTGAGCACAGATATATATGCAGCACACTGAGCACAGATATGGAGCGTTTTTTTCAGGCAGAGAACGGATAACTGGTGGTCACTGATCAGCAAAACTCTGCACTGTACTCCTCCTATATTATACAGCTGCTCCCCAGTCCTCCCCACAATGAATTAAGCAATAATGCACAATCAAATTAAACAATAACGGAGAGGACGCCAGCCACGTCCTCTCCCTAACATTTGCAATGCACGAGTGAAAATGGCGGCGACGCGCGGCTGTTTATATAGAATCCGAATCTCGCGAGAATCCGACAGCGGGATGATGACATTCGGGCGCGCTCGGGTTACCCGAGCCATACGGGAGAATCCGAGTATGGCTCGGACCCGTGTAAAAAGGGTGAAGTTTGGGGGGGTTCGGTTTCCGAGAAACCGAACCCACTTATCACTACCCAAATCTAACTCTCTCTGCACGTTATATCTGCCCAACCTGCAGTGCACATGGTTTTGCCCAACTGCTAACAAATTTGCTGCTGCGATCAACTCTGAATTACCCCCTGTGTGTATTGGATCGATATTGGTAACATAACTTTTTCTTTTAGGTATCAAGGAATCCTTATATGTGTGCGATATGCACTTATAAGACGTTTTGTCATTATGGGCTCATATACTATATCAGCTCTGGGTCTATAGCAGGGGTGGGGAACCTTTGGCCCTCCAGCTGTTGAACTACACATACCAGCATGCCTTGCTACCGTTTTACTATTTGGCCTTGCTAAAACTGTTGTAGGTCATGCTGGGATGTGTAGTTCAACAACAGCTGGAGGACCGAAGGTCCCCCATCCCTGGTCTATTGCTAGGATCCAGTAGGGCACTGCTCCTGTACTGCTAGGGGTGTGCCAAACTAACTATTGGATCATGCTAATGGATTTCAGCTTCCATCTGTGATTTATCTAGCAGTCTTTGAAATTACAGAAGCTTATTGGTTACCATTGGCAACTTTATGTCTCTCCAAGGCTTGGTAGACCCCCCCCTTAGTGTGTTATAATCAATACAATGGGGCAGATGTATTAGCCTGGAGAACGTATAAGGAAGTATTAAACCAGAGATATGTGCAAGGTGATAAATGGAACAGCCAATCAGCTCCTAACTATTAATTTACATGTTGGAGCTGGTTAGCTGGTGTGTTTATCACCTTGCATTTATCACTGGTTTATCACTTCCTTACGCGTTCTCAAGGTTAATACATCTGCCCCAATATGCCTTGTGAGTTTGTTAGCGGTACTCTTTTGAAGATTAATCAGTGAGGCTGCTTTATTTCTCCTTTATATGCTTATTTAAAGTATTATTTAAAAACAGTAGCTTGGCATTTTACACATTTCAATATGTTAATATGCGTTTGTGAATTCTTGTCACTGATCAACACAAAGTACTCTAATGTCAAATCAAGAAAATAACTGTAAAAGGATTTTTTTTTTTTTGTATTTAATTACAAAGTGTGGGTGGTAGGGATAATGCACCAGGTGATTTGCAATTTTCTTCCTAATCATTAGCCCTAAAGCTGACATCCCCACTTCAACAGCAGACAATGCGTCTGATTTGCAAAGCATTGTGTTGTTTGCACACAAAATCTGCTCGCATTGTATTCTGTCCTACACAACTTGGAACATGCTAAAACACTGCAGATTGAGATCAAATTACTGTGACACAAAATGGAAGCCCCCCACTCTCCCCATCCTCCAATACGGGGAATAGCAACTTGCTATAATATGCCTGCATAGGTTCTCCTGTAGCTACTGTAAATCAATCAATAACTATAGTATGTCAAGGCGAGTTCCTGGCATATACTATAGGTAGTGTCTTCTGGCATGCTGGCAATTAGTTACCTTTTCACATTGTAACAGGTGTCCATTGTGGGGGCCCAACTAAAATGATCAGACATCTGTATTGAAAATTGTACTGCAGTGTCTATTTCCCTTTGGTGCATAAAACAGCACACCAGTCCAGGGTTTTCATGCAATCTAGCCGTGTCTAGTTTTATTGTGCCGTATAAACAAAACATAAAAACAAATTCTAACCTGTCTGGGCACTAACTGAACATAATAGATTCCCTCTCTCAGGGTGATAGGGCCTAGTCCCCCAATCACAAACATAAGCATATGCACAGTACTTACTTAATAAATCACAGTGTCTCACAACAAGCTTGCTGCCTGTTGCCCCAGGTAGGGAGATCCGAGCCAAGCCCTGACAGAGCTTATATCAGCCTCCTACAGGTACAGGACCTAATTAGCCTGCTCTCAGGCTGAAGGCCTAAAGATCTGAAATGGGTATCGTGGATGGAGCCCTCCCTTGTTTCTCACATCCACACCCCCAAGACCCATATCAGGCTTGTACTAAGATTACAAACTCTTCTCAAGTCTGTTTAGCAAAACAATTCCTGGGGGTATACAAGTGTTCCTATCACAAATATATATATATATATATATATATATATATATATATATATTGTAGAAAAGCCGCACTCACATGTCGTTTTAATCACAATTGCTGGGGTGCAAAATCCAGGAACAGGTCCAATCCAGACAAAGTTCCAAATTACATGTGCACAAATGAGGATGCACTCACCAGACTTCTCCAGAGTGAAGACAATGAACTTTAATCCAGACAGCACATACTCACAAAACAAAAGGTCAACATTTCGGCTCACAGCAGAGCCTTTTTCAAGACCAAATTACCAGGTTGCCATCTCCCTAGCTAGCACTGCTCTAAATAATAGGGGCATATATACCATTAGTGCAGCCACACACCCCAATCACCCAATTAGCAAAAAGGCCAAGCTCACTATCAATGAGCTGCACTCAGAGGATAAAGCCAGAGACATTTAGACCACATTAAACCAAACACATACATATACTGGCGTCAAAACAGCTCGTTGTAGCCACACAAAGTCTACAACCGTGTGTGGAACGCACGCCAGTACAGTGACACGCACAGCACTTCCTGTGAGCCGCGCGTCACTTCCGGTCCGGCGTTACCAAGCAATGGCGCCGTATGTGAAACAGACTGTACCAACGTACATATGCCGCATCAGGGTAAACAGGTGTGTGGAGCCAACCAAGGTGTCCACAACACATGATCTTATGAGTCAAATAGTCAACAGAGATGAATACTAGAGATGAGCGCCTGAAATTTTTCGGGTTTTGTGTTTTGGTTTTGGGTTCGGTTCCGCGGCCGTGTTTTGGGTTCGAACGCGTTTTGGCAAAACCTCACCGAATTTTTTTTGTCGGATTCGGGTGTGTTTTGGATTCGGGTGTTTTTTTCAAAAAACACTAAAAAACAGCTTAAATCATAGAATTTGGGGGTCATTTTGATCCCAAAGTATTATTAACCTCAAAAACCATAATTTACACTCATTTTCAGTCTATTCTGAATACCTCACACCTCACAATATTATTTTTAGTCCTAAAATTTGCACCGAGGTCGCTGTGTGAGTAAGATAAGCGACCCTAGTGGCCGACACAAACACCGGGCCCATCTAGGAGTGGCACTGCAGTGTCACGCAGGATGTCCCTTCCAAAAAACCCTCCCCAAACAGCACATGACGCAAAGAAAAAAAGAGGCGCAATGAGGTAGCTGTGTGAGTAAGATTAGCGACCCTAGTGGCCGACACAAACACCGGGCCCATCTAGGAGTGGCACTGCAGTGTCACGCAGGATGTCCCTTCCAAAAAACCTGAACCACTAGCCATGAACATAGGCCAGGGCCTCAGCCGTTCCTTGCCACTCCGTGTGGTAAATGGCATATTGGCAAGTTTACGCTTCTCCTCCGACAATTTTATTTTAGGTTTTGGAGTCCTTTTTTTACTGATATTTGGTGTTTTGGATTTGACATGCTCTGTACTATGACATTGGGCATCGGCCTTGGCAGACGACGTTGCTGGCATTTCATCGTCTCGGCCATGACTAGTGGCAGCAGCTTCAGCACGAGGTGGAAGTGGATCTTGATCTTTCCCTAATTTTGGAACCTCAACATTTTTGTTCTCCATATTTTAATAGGCACAACTAAAAGGCACCTCAGGTAAACAATGGAGATGGATGGATTGGATACTAGTATACAATTATGGACGGGCTGCCGAGTGCTGACACAGAGGTAGCCACAGCCGTGAACTACCGCACTGTACTGTGTCTGCTGCTAATATATAGACTGGTTGATAAAGAGATAGTATACTCGTAACTAGTATGTATGTATAAAGAAAGAAAAAAAAACCACGGTTAGGTGGTATATACAATTATGGACGGGCTGCCGAGTGCCGACACAGAGGTAGCCACAGCCGTGAACTACCGCACTGTACTGTGTCTGCTGCTAATATATAGACTGGTTGATAAAGAGATAGTATACTCGTAACTAGTATGTATGTATAAAGAAAGAAAAAAAAACCACGGTTAGGTGGTATATACAATTATGGACGGGCTGCCGAGTGCCGACACAGAGGTAGCCACAGCCGTGAACTACCGCACTGTACTGTGTCTGCTGCTAATATAGACTGGTTGATAAAGAGATAGTATACTCGTAACTAGTATGTATGTATAAAGAAAGAAAAAAAAACCACGGTTAGGTGGTATATACAATTATGGACGGGCTGCCGAGTGCCGACACAGAGGTAGCCACAGCCGTGAACTACCGCACTGTACTGTGTCTGCTGCTAATATATAGACTGGTTGATAAAGAGATAGTATACTCGTAACTAGTATGTATGTATAAAGAAAGAAAAAAAACCACGGTTAGGTGGTATATACAATTATGGACGGGCTGCCGAGTGCCGACACAGAGGTAGCCACAGCCGTGAACTACCGCACTGTACTGTGTCTGCTGCTAATATAGACTGGTTGATAAAGAGATAGTATACTCGTAACTAGTATGTATGTATAAAGAAAGAAAAAAAAACCACGGTTAGGTGGTATATACAATTATGGATGGGCTGCCGAGTGCCGACACAGAGGTAGCCACAGCCGTGAACTACCGCACTGTACTGTGTCTGCTGCTAATATATAGACTGGTTGATAAAGAGATAGTATACTCGTAACTAGTATGTATGTATAAAGAAAGAAAAAAAAACCACGGTTAGGCGGTATATACAATTATGGACGGGCTGCCGAGTGCCGACACAGAGGTAGCCACAGCCGTGAACTACCGCACTGTACTGTGTCTGCTGCTAATATAGACTGGTTGATAAAGAGATAGTATACTCGTAACTAGTATGTATGTATAAAGAAAGAAAAAAAAAACACGGTTAGGTGGTATATACAATTATGGACGGGCTGCCGAGTGCCGACACAGAGGTAGCCACAGCCGTGAACTACCGCACTGTACTGTGTCTGCTGCTAATATAGACTGGTTGATAAAGAGATAGTATACTCGTAACTAGTATGTATGTATAAAGAAAGAAAAAAAAACCACGGTTAGGTGGTATATACAATTATGGACGGGCTGCCGAGTGCCGACACAGAGGTAGCCACAGCCGTGAACTACCGCACTGTACTGTGTCTGCTGCTAATATATAGACTGGTTGATAAAGAGATAGTATACTCGTAACTAGTATGTATGTATAAAGAAAGAAAAAAAAACCACGGTTAGGTGGTATATACAATTATGGACGGGCTGCCGAGTGCCGACACAGAGGTAGCCACAGCCGTGAACTACCGCACTGTACTGTGTCTGCTGCTAATATATAGACTGGTTGATAAAGAGATAGTATACTACTAATATTATATATACTGGTGGTCAGGTCACTGGTCACTAGTCACACTGGCAGTGGCACTCCTGCAGCAAAAGTGTGCACTGTTTAATTTTAATATAATATTATGTACTCCTGGCTCCTGCTATAACCTATAACTGGCACTGCAGTAGTGCTCCCCAGTCTCCCCCACAATTATAAGCTGTGTGAGCTGAGCAGTCAGACAGATATATAATATATATAGATGATGCAGCACACTGGCCTGAGCCTGAGCAGTGCACACAGATATGGTATGTGACTGACTGAGTCACTGTGTGTATCGCTTTTTTCAGGCAGAGAACGGATATATTAAATAAACTGCACTGTGTGTCTGGTGGTCACTCACTATATAATATATTATGTACTCCTGGCTCCTGCTATAACCTATAACTGGCACTGCAGTAGTGCTCCCCAGTCTCCCCCACAATTATAAGCTGTGTGAGCTGAGCAGTCAGACAGATATATATAATATTATATATAGATAATAGATGATGCAGCACACTGGCCTGAGCCTGAGCAGTGCACACAGATATGGTATGTGACTGAGTCACTGTGTGCTGTGTATCGCTTTTTTCAGGCAGAGAACGGATTATAAATAAAACTGGTGGTCACTGGTCACTATCAGCAAAACTCTGCACTGTACTGAGTACTCCTAATGCTCCCCAAAATTAGTAAATCAAGTGTCTCTCTAATCTATTCTAAACGGAGAGGACGCCAGCCACGTCCTCTCCCTATCAATCTCAATGCACGTGTGAAAATGGCGGCGACGCGCGGCTCCTTATATAGAATCCGAGTCTCGCGATAGAATCCGAGCCTCGCGAGAATCCGACAGCGTCATGATGACGTTCGGGCGCGCTCGGGTTAACCGAGCAAGGCGGGAAGATCCGAGTCGCTCGGACCCGTGAAAAAAAACATGAAGTTCTGGCGGGTTCGGATTCAGAGAAACCGAACCCGCTCATCTCTAATGAATACATAAGTTGCCTAGCAACGTATAATACATAAGCTGCCTCACGGACTTCCTGTAACACATCACTTCCGGTCACTCGTAACCAGGCAACAGTACTAGGTAAATACATCTAATATATCTAATTATACACTCTACTCATCCATATACTGTACTGTAGCATAACTGGTAAAAGATACTACACTGCATATAAATAAACAATATAGCGACAGAAGGGTCTATAAAATGGGCGCAAGCGTTGCCTAGCAACATGTAACCTAACAAACCAGCATAAGTCAAGGTCAGCAAGATCCACAGCTAACACCTAGTTACCGGGGTATGTAAAGTGTCTCAATCATTAATGTGGTTGTCAGGCGGCTGCACCAATGGCACACAGGCATTCATCGGGATAATGGTCAAAACGTTGCGAATATAAACATTAAAAAACAGACAGTGAAAAACATATATCCCCAAACTAATAAAAAGCCACAGGGTAATATCACACCAAATGATGCATATACATATGGCAGAATAAACATAGAATAAAACAAAAAAGGATCAGAGGACATGACTGATGGATCACTCAACGAGCTGAACACCCCTGCACTGTCGAAAAAATTAAAATTGCAATAAGGCTGACAAAACAAAAAATAAAATTAAAAATTAAACTAACGTCCGCATCAAAAGATGCCAAATCACAAAAACATGTGCAATGGGTTCTGATCGTTGAGTCCTTTCGGTGACATTGTCCCCAAGAAATGGATCCAGTATGCCTCGCGTTTTAGTAACAGTTTGTTCCTGTCCCCACCCCTAGTGAGAGGAGGAACCCAGTCAATTATCATGGACCGCATAGTGGAGAGTTGATGTTTAGATTGCAGGAAATGTGCTGCCACCGGTTGGACTCCCTTGGTTGCTTGGACGAATTACCACCTTTACTGTGGATTACACGTGCCTTAGCGAGGCATTTCAGCACATCACCTCTTTTGTATCCACGACACACAAACCGGTCGACACAATACTGCAACTAGATCTCAGCTCGACCTGCATCAGAGTTATTCCTAAGGACTCTGAGTAACTGCGAAACAGGTAAGTTTGATTTAAGCTTGTCTGGATGGTGACTTGTTGCCCACAATAGCATGTTTCGGTCAGTAGGCTTCCGGTATAGAGTGTATTCTAAAACAGGAGGTCGGCTCGAAATCGTCACATCCAAAAAATTAATTGTAGAATCACTAATATTTGCAGTAAATCTGATGGGGGTGTTCAGATTGTTGAGTACATCCACCATGGCATAGAATGACTCGGTAGTACCCCTCCATATCACAGAGATCATCAATATATCTCCTATAATAAACCATCTGTTCCCCAAACCTAGGAAGGATGTATTCATTCTCGTATTTAGCCATATACAAGTTAGCGAACCCAGGGGCCAAATTCGACCCCATCGCTGTCCCAGTGCGCTGGATTAAATATTCCCCCTGATATTGGAAGTGGTTATGTGACAATACTAATCTAATCAGATCCAATATAAATTCAATGGGAGGTCCTTCATAAGGGCCTGATAGAAGTGCTTCACGGACTGCCGTTAATCCTTCATCGTGGGGGATAACGGTATACAAAGAGTTAACATCAAGGGTCGCTAGTTGGTACTCAGCAGAAATACAGTCCAGAGAATTTAATCCTCCCAAAAAGTCACCTGTGTCCCGTAAATAGCTCTTCATACTCTTTACACAAGGTTGTAAAAAATGGTCTACAAGCACCGCCAGCGGTTGTAGAAGAGAGCAACGTGCAGAGATAATGGGACGCCCAGGAGGTTTAATCAAGGACTTATGGACTTTCGGGAGGGTATAAATTACTGGACACACCGGAAATTCAACCGTCAGATATTCATATACATCCTCATTGATCCAACCACGTTGGAGAGCAGTACACAATATGGAATCAACTTCCTTCTTAATCCGTGGAATTGGATTGAACTCAACCTGAGCATAGGTATCTTTGTTAGCCAACTGAGATCTAATCTCCTCATCATAATCAGTGAAGTTTTGTAGTACAACAGCACCGCCCTCGTCGGCATTTCTGATGACAAGAGCAGTGTCGTTCCTCAAACTTCTCAGTGCTTTCCATTCGTCACCAGTAAGGTTAGAATAGTGTTTCCTATTACATCTGAGTTAGGTAGTCTCATAAAGGTTCGTAAACTTGCATTGTTGGAAATGGGATCGAAAGTACTGGGATTGCGGAACACCTTGGATGAAGTAGAGACCGTCTCTATAGAATTTAATCCTAACTTTTTAGGTTGATTATCAAAGTATTCACACAATCTTAGCTGCCGGCCCATTTTATAGTGCTCGATGGACCATTGGAAAGATTTAAAAATGTTAGTGGGCACAAAAGATAAACCCTTGCTTAGTAGAGACGTCTCTGCCTCAGTAAGATGGTGGTCAGACAAATTAAAGATTAGGTTTTGGTTTTGGGCCCCTTCTTGCTTCTTCCTTGATTTTTTGATTTATTTGGATCGAGTGTCCGGCCCTAAAAAAGTAGAGGAGGATGATGCCCCAGAGGGTGGCAGAGTATCTGTATTTTCGGAGTCAGAGGAGGAATGTGAATTGTGAATATGTGTACCCAAGGATCGGCCGCCCCGCCCTCTAAACCTATAATGGCGATTATATCGAAAGGATCTATCCCTACCCTCACCAGAGAGCCACCGGTAGACTGAATGTTTTTGATAATCCAGTTCTACTATCTCCCATTTCTTTCTTTTGAATGATATCAACTCATGCTTATATTTCTCTATCTGATCTTGTATTTTCTCCAACCAATTCTCAGTTTTATCAACTTTAAGCGAGGCCCCCTGTTCCTTTTCAAAAGTCTCAATCTCAGATTTTACTTTTTTGAGCTCGACACCAACCTCTTCGATTACTAGCACAAGTAAGTCTAGACAACACTTGTTCAACACACCACACCATTTAACACAGAAGGAAGGGTTTTTCCTTCCAATGGTGGGTGTGTTGACAATCCTAAAACCTCGAGGTATCCTCTTTTTCCAAAAATACTCTGAGAGGAACTGACCATGTAGATTAAGGTCAACCTCCCTCCTACGCAGTTTGCAGTATCACTGACCTGGTCAGAGGGTGTTGTGGACTCGGGGCTTCTTCCGGTGACCGGGAAGAGGAACCGCTACTGGGTCGCAGTAGAGATGGCCGGATGTAGGTCTTCCTCATACAGGATGAAGACGGTAAGCAGGAAGCACGGAGGAATGCTTGGAGGTCTCCTGGAAAACATGACTTGTAAAAGTGCTGAGTGCTGAGGTACAGAGGTGCTGGTGATATTGAGGTGCTGAAGGCACAGAGACGCTGAGGTACTGAGGTGCTGAGGCACTGAGGTGCTGGAGGCACAGAGGTGCGTAGAGGCGCTCGGGCGCTGAGGCACGGAGGTGCGTGTTGGCGCTCGGGCGCTTAGAGGCACGGAGGTGCGTGTTGGCGCTCGGGCGCTTGGAGGCACGGAGGTGCTGGGAGGCACAGAGGTGCGTAGAGGCGCTCGGGCGCTTGGAGGCACGGAGGTGCGTGATGGCGCTCGGGCGCTTGGAGGCACGGAGGTGCGTGATGGCGCTCGGGCGCTTGGAGGCACGGAGGTGCGTGATGGCGCTCGGGCGCTTGGAGGCACGGAGGTGCGTGATGGCGCTCGGGCGCTTGGAGGCACGGAGGTGCGTGATGGCGCTCGGGCGCTTGGAGGCACAGAGGTGCTGGGAATGCTGAGATGCTGGAAACACAGATATGCTTGGAAGCACAGCGGTAACAGGGATAAGGGAGCTCTGGAGATCACGGTTTCTGACAGGCAGAATTGATGATACACAGACGCCGGATCTCTGCTCGGCGTCTGGCTTTAAACCTCCCGCCTTTGCCTGATTGGCGGAGCGGGCAGATGACGTCAGCCCCGCTCCGCCTACTTAGTCCCAGTCAACATGGCGGCGCCCTCGCTCCGGGAAGCCGCCGGAGAGACCCGCCGACCCGACGCCGGACACCCGAGACCACCGGAGGAGAGAGGCGCCAGGCCATCCAGGACACCCGCAGAGGCAAGCGCGGCCGCCGCTGCCCGCGAGGTGTGACAGTACCCCCTCCTCCAGGAGTGGCCCCTGGACACTTTCCGGGCTTAGTTGGATGTCTGGAATGGAAGATCCGAACCAGTCGGGGAGCCATTACCTCAGTAGCATTGATCCAACTTCTCTCTTCAGGACCATAACCTTTCCACTCTACCAAGTACTGTAGTTTTTTATGAAGATAACGAGAGCCAAGAATAGCTTTGATTTCAAATTCTGTCCCAGCTTCAGACACTATAGTAGTTGGCCTAGGAGACGCTGAGTGGAACCGATTCAGAATGAGTGGGCGGAGGAGAGAGACGTGGAAGGAGTTTGGAATTCGAAGGTGGGAAGGCAACTCCAATTTGCAAACGACTGGGTTTAAGACTTGCAGCACTGAGAAAGGACCAATGAACCTTGGGGCAAATTTCATAGTAGGTACTTTCAAACGAAGATTGCGGGTAGAGAGCCATACCTTGTCACCAACCTTATATTGAGGAGCTGCTCGTCGCTTCCTATCCGCAAAGAATTTATAGCGACCGGAAACTCTCTTAAGATTGGCATGAACTCGACTCCAGATTTGGGTGAAATGTCAGAGAGTTGAAGCTGCAGCAGGAACTTCTTCTGGAGGACAAATGGGCAACTCCGGGACTTGGGGATGAAATCCATAATTAATAAAGAATGGAGACTCACCAGTTGAAGAATGATATAGATGGTTGTGGGCAAACTCAGCCCAAGGCAACAACTCCACCCAGTTATCTTGAGAAGGGGAAAGGTAAACACGGAGAAAAGTCTCTAGATCCTGATTGACGCGTTCAGTTTGCCCATTAGTCTGTGGATGGTAAGCAGAAGAGAACTTGAGTTTAATTTGTAGAGTCGAACAGAGGGCTCTCCAGAATCTTGCTGTAAACTGTACGCCCCGATCTGAGACTATTTCCAGAGGTAACCCGTGCAGGCGGAAATGCTCCTGGATAAATAACAGGGCCAACTTGGAAGCGGATGGTAATCCGGTCAACGGAACAAAATGTGCCATCTTAGAGAATCGGTCAATGATCACCCAAATGGTGTTATGACCCTTAGAGAGAGGTAATTCAGTAACAAAGTCCATCGAGATATGAGTCCAAGGCCTTTTTGGAATGGATAAAGGATGCAACAATCCCGTAGGCGGCAGACGTGGAGTTTTGTGCTGAGCACATTGAGGACACGAATTGACATACTCTTGAACATCTTTTTTCATAGTGTCCCACCAGTATGATCTTCGCAGAAATTCCCACATTTTCTGAACTCCCGGATGACCAGAAAACTTAGAAGTGTGAGCCCACTGCAACAGTTTCGGTCGAAATGTAACTGGTACCGACATTCTTCCAGGAGGAGGGCCCAACCTAGTGGGAGCTGCAGAAATAGAGATGGGACTAAGGATTAATGCCTTCTTCATTGTATTCTCCTCATCCGAAGCCATCACTGAACGGGATAGGGCATCCGCCTTGGTATTAAGAGTTCCAGCCCGATACTTGATAACAAAGGAAAATCTGGCAAAGAAGAGCGCCCATCTTGCCTGACGGGGATTCAAACATTGGGCCGTCTTTAGATACAGTAAATTCTTGTGATCCGTAAAAATTGTAATTAAGTGTTTAGCACCCTCCAGAAGATACCTCCATTCTTCCAACGCAGATTTAATTGCCAGTAGCTCTTTGTCTCCAATGGTGTAATTTAATTCAGCAGGGGAGAACTTGCGAGAATGAAACCCACACGGATGCAACATCCCATCTGAGGCGTACTGCGAAAGTACAGCACCTATGCCTACCGTGGAAGCATCAACCTCCAGAAAGAATGGTTTTAGGAAATCTGGCTGCTGAAGTACGGGAGCGGATATAAAGGCTGTCTTCAGCTGTTTGAACGCTGCTACTGCTTCAGAAGGCCAATTGCTTGGGTCAGCCCCTTTCTTAGTCAGAGCCGTAATAGGTGCCACGATAGTAGAGAAACCTCTTATAAATTTCCGATAATAATTTGCGAATCCTAGAAATCTTTGCACTGCTTTCAAGGAAAGAGGTTGAGTCCAATCTCGGATGGCCGAGAGTTTCTCCGGATCCATACGCAATTCAGTTCCAGAAATAATGTAGCCCAAAAATGAAATAGAAGGAACCTCAAAGGTGCACTTGGAGATTTTGCCATAAAGATGATTCTCGCGCAACCGAAGGAGTACTTCCTTAACTTGTAGTCGGTGCTCAGAAAGATTCTTTGAAAAAATCAGAATGTCATCCAAATAGACTACTACATTCAGATACAACATGTCCCGAAAGACTTCATTAATGAATCCCTGAAAGACGGCGGGGGCGTTGCTGAGGCCAAATGGCATTACCAGGTACTCGTAATGCCCAACTCTAGTATTGAAAGCCGTCTTCCACTCATCTCCTTGTCGAATACGTATCAGATTGTATGCTCCCCTTAAGTCAAGCTTAGTAAATACTCGAGCTCCACGCACTCTATCGAAAAGCTCTGTGATGAGCGGCAGAGGATACTTGTTCTTAATGGTGACTTCATTTAAACCACGATAGTCAATACATGGTCTCAGGCCTCCATCTTTTTTTTTTACAAAGAAGAAGCCAGCTCCCGCTGGGGAAGTGGAGGGACGGATGAACCCCTTCTGCAAATTCGATTTAATGTACTCTGACATAGCTTGTGTCTCTGGAACCGACAAAGGATAAGTGCGACCTCGGGGCGGCATTTTCCCAGGAATGAGCTCAATAGGACAATCCCAGGCCCTATGCAGAGGTAATTTATCAGCCGCCTGTTCCGAGAAGACATCTAAAAATTCTCGATAAGCCTCAGGAACTGACTCCACGTCTAACTTGGCCGATGCACGGAGTGGAACGACAGGAGTAAGACAATTCAATCGACAGAAAGGACTCCAAGAAATTATTTGTGTCGACCCCCAGTCGACATGAGGGTTGTGAAGCCTGAGCCAGGGAAGACCCAAAACGAGATCATGAGACATCTCCTGAATAACCAGAAACTTCAGTTGTTCTCGATGCAAAGCTCCCACTTGTAGCTGAATTGACTCAGACTGACTCGTAATCAAGGCGTTAGGAATTTGAACACCGTTAATAGCTGTTATCGTAATAGGTCGTTCGACCAACTGTAACTTCAAGCCCAAACTCTGGGCGCAGGGGAGAGAAATAAAATTCCCCGCAGCTCCTGAATCCAAAAGAGCCATAACAGTTTTGACTTCTGTTTCAGTAGACAAAGATACTGAGAGTAAACAGTCCACTTCTGGAGAAGATTGAGAAACCACACCTAGCTTGACTTCCCCGGAACAGGCTAGGACTGCCCGTTTCCCGGGCGAACCTTGCAAGACTTGAGAAAGTGATCCGCGGCTCCACAGTAGAGGCAAAGTCTATTCTCACGCCGACGCTGTCGCTCCTCTGGAGACAGTCGAGACCGATTAATCTGCATGGGTTCGTCTGGAGCTGTCGTAACCGATTGTTTAGACGGAGGAGCCCAGAATCTGCATCGATCAGACCGAGAACGTTCGCCAACTCGTTCCTGCATGCGGAGATCCACTTTCACACAGAGCGAGATCAACTGTTCCAAAGAATCTGGCAAATCTCTTGTAATCAATTCGTCTTTAAGACGGTCGGACAGCCCGTTCCCGAAAGCGGCCCGTAAGGCATCATTATCCCAGCGCAATTCGGAGGCTATGGTCTGAAAATGAATCACATACTGACCCACTGAACGGGAGCCTTGTCGAACTCGGAGAAGATCTGAAGAGGCAGCGGTCGTTCTGCCAGGCTCATCAAAGATCCTGCGGAAAGATGAGATGAAATTGGTGTAGCTGGAAACCAAAGGATCAGATCGCTCCCATAACGGAGACACCCATTCCAGCGCTGAGCCCTCAAGCAAGGAAATAATGTATGCTACTTTGGATCGATCCGTGGGAAAGTTGTGCGCGAGGAGTTCAAACTGCACCTCGCACTGGTTAAGAAAACCACGGCAATTCTTCGGGTTGCCGTTGTAGCGAGAGGGAGTGGGAAGCTGAAGGCGTGACCTGGTTCCGGACACTGCGCAGGGACGTGCAGTCAGGGGAGGCAGGGGAGGCAGTGCCTCCCCTGTCATTAATGAGTAAAATAATACAAAGAAGATACTTATGACACATAAGTATCTTCTTTATTATTTTACCTATCATTATATATGTTCAAATCACTTTGGGAGGCACCGATCGTGGTGCCTCCCGTAGTGATTAGGAAAAGTATGGGGAGCGGGGGGCGGGCACAGGCGGGCCCTAGCAATGGGCTGGAAAAGCCCATTGAAATAACATGGGAAAGCGGCACCATTAGTGGTGCCGCTTTCCTACAGGGACGTGCTTTCAACCTATGAAAGCACGTCCCTGTGAGTGAGGCCACAGTGATTGGCCAGCGGATCCGTCACTGGATCCGCTGTCAATCACTGTATGGGGCGGCATCGGTACCTGCGGAGGTGCGGCGGCGGAGGTACGGGAAGCGGCGGGCCGGGCGGCGGAGGTACGGGATGCGGAGGTACGGGATGCGGAGAGGCGGGCGGCGGTAGCGGCGGCGGTAGCAGAGTTTTGGCAGCGGAAGCGGTACCCATTTCAAAAATGGCGCCTCAGCGTCATTTTTGAAATTCAAGATGGCCGCTGCGAGCCAATCATGGCTCGCCGCGTCATCGCCCCGCCCCCTCCCGCTGACTTATATAAGTCAGCGCGAGGCAGCGGCTGTCAGTCCGACGGCGGAGGAGGAGCGGAGAAGAGCTCCTGAAGACGCCGTGGAAGTCCTGGATGGGCGGCGGCTATGCAAAAGAGCTTAGCAGCCGCCGCCCACCAGGTGAAGATGCTGGAAGTCCTGGGAAGGCGGCGGCCATGCAAAAGAGCTTAAAGGCCGCCGCCTCCCAGGTGAAGACGTCGTGGAAGTCCTGGATGGGCGGCGGCTATGCAAAAGAGCTTAGCAGCCGCCGCCCACCAGGTGAAGACGCCGGAGGAAGACCCCAGAAGCCCTGGGGAGGTGGCGCCCTCCCAGGTGAAGACGCCGGAAGCCCTGGGAAGGCGGCGGCCATGCAAAAGAGCTTAAAGGCCGCCGCCCCCAGGTGAAGACCCAGTTTAATAAAGAATTTGTAAAGAATGTGTTGTGTTTTTTTTTTAATATTTTCTTTACAGGTGGACTACAGGTGCCAGCGGGCCCTTTATGTCCGGGCATGCTGGCACTTGTGGTTCTCCAAGTGCCAGCATGCTGGGGCAGGCTTGCTGGGACCTGTAGGTCACCTGTAAAGAACAATATTACTATTCTTTGCAGGTGGACTACAGGTGCCAGCGGGCCCTTTATGTTCGGGCATGCTGGCACTTGTGGTTCTCCAAGTGCCAGCATGCTGGGGCAGGCTTGCTGGGATCTGTAGGCTACCTGTAAAGAACAGAACATACAATGAACCCCGCACCCACCGCCACCAGGGGTGCGGGGCATAGCACTGGGCTATCAGCCCAGTGCTGGTTGTTGCTCGGGAGGGGGGACCCCATTTTGATTTTTTGGGGACCCCACTTTCCGAGGAATTCCAGCCCTGGGCTGACTGGTTTGGGGGGTGTTTAATGGCATGGCAGGGGGACCCCACACTGAGTGTCTCCCCTGCTATGGCATTATCCCCCCTGGCTGGTTCTGCCTGGTGCTGGTTTTAGTGGTGTGGGGGGACTGCACTTTTTTTTTTTTTTTGGTAAAGGGGGGGGCGAGTTTAGCTGCAGTGCCTCCCCAGGCCCTGACCTCACCGCACGTCACTGACACTGCGTGAGCATTAATGGGGGCGACTACCGGAGTGGGTACCGGAGCTGGAACCGGAACTACTGAAGCCAGGGAAACCTGAATTTAATCCAGCCTGCCGGATAGTTCTTGGAGATACCGCATCACCTGGTTTTGCGCCGCTTCCTGACTCTGAACACGGGAAACCAGATCTTGGATGGCACTCGCTTCTGGGTTCCGATTCCACGGGTCCATGTGGTCTGTGTATACTATCACTGACCTGGTCGGAGGGTGTTGTGGACTCGGGGCTTCTTCCGGTGACCGGGAAGAGGAACCGCTACTGGGTCGCAGTAGAGATGGCCGTATGTAGGTCTTCCTCATACAGGATGAAGACGGTAAGCAGGAAGCACGGAGGAATGCTTGGAGGTCTCCTGGAAAACAAGACTTGTAAAAGTGCTGAGTGCTGAGGTACAGATGTGCTGGTGATATTGAGGTGCTGAAGGCACAGAGACGCTGAGGTACTGAGGTGCTGAGGCACTGAGGTGCTGGAGGCACAGAGGTGCGTAGAGGCGTTAGGGCGCTGAGGCACGGAGGTGCGTGTTGGCGCTCGGGCGCTTAGAGGCACGGAGGTGCGTGTTGGCGCTCGGGTGCTTGGAGGCATGGAGGTGCTGGGAGGCACAGAGGTGCGTGTTGGCGCTCGGGCGCTTGGAGGCACGGAGGTGCGTGATGGCGCTCGGGCGCTTGGAGGCACGGAGGTGCGTGATGGCGCTTGGGCGCTTGGAGGCACGGAGGTGCGTGATGGCGCTCGGGCGCTTGGAGGCACGGAGGTGCGTGATGGCGCTCGGGCGCTTGGAGGCACGGAGGTGCGTGATGGCGCTCGGGCGCTTGGAGGCACGGAGGTGCGTGATGGCGCTCGGGCGCTTGGAGGCACGGAGGTGCGTGATGGCGCTCGGGCGCTTGGAGGCACGGAGGTGCTGGGAACGCTGAGATGCTGGAAACACAGATATGCTTGGAAGCACAGCGGTAACAGGGATAAGGGAGCTCTGGAGATCACGGTTTCTGACAGGCAGAATTGATGATACACAGACGCCGGATCTCTGCTCGGCGTCTGGCTTTAAACCTCCCGCCTTTGCCTGATTGGCGGAGCGGGCAGATGACGTCAGCCCCGCTCCGCCTACCTAGTCCCAGTCAACATGGCGGCGCCCTCGCTCCGGGAAGCCGCCGGAGAGACCCGCCGACCCGACGCCGGACACCCGAGACCGCCGGAGGAGAGAGGCGCCAGGCCATCCAGGACACCCGCAGAGGCAAGCGCGGCCGCCGCTGCCCGCGAGGTGTGACATGCAGTAGATCTTCCATTTTTAGCACTGTCTTTTTTCTTTTTTCAATGTTATCATTTATGATTGCTTTGGATCAGAGGATGTGGACAAAGATTGGGTCTGATTCCATATTGCATTTGTTGGCTTTCTGTAGGATGTCACACGCCCTAGGTATATTGGATGAGCAGTCACTTAGTGATGCGGAAAATTTGCTGGTCAGCCTTACTTATGATGAGGCCGAGCGTGTATTATTCAATCAGGTAGATTTTGATGAATTGCCTTCACAGACACCTATTGATTTATACCATAAATTGCACAGGCTGCGTAGGAGGGAGGTTGACCTTAATCTACATGGTCAGTTCCTCTCAGAGTATTTTTGGAAAAAGAGGATACCTCGAGGTTTTAGGATTGTCAACACACCCACCATTGGAAGGAAAAACCCTTCCTTCTGTGTTAAATGGTGTGGTGTGTTGAACAAGTGTTGTCTAGACTTGCTTGTGCTAGTAATCGAAGAGGTTGGTGTCGAGCTCAAAAAAGTAAAATCTGAGATTGAGACTTTTTAAAAGGAACAGGGGGCCTCGCTTAAAGTTGATAAAACTGAGAATTGGTTGGAGAAAATACAAGATAAGATAGAGAAATATAAGCATGAGTTGATATCATTCAAAAGAAATTAATGGGAGACAGTAGAACCTGATTATCAAAAACATTCAGTCTACCGGTGGCTCTCTGGTGAGGGTAGGGATAGCTCCTTTCAATATAATCGCCATTATAGGTTTAGAGGGCGGGGCGGCCGATCCTTGGGTACACATATTCACAATTCATATTCCTCCTCTGACTCCGATTATACAGATACTCTGCCACCCTCTGAGGCATCATCCTCCTCTACTTTTTTAGACCCGGACACTCGATCCAAACGGGAATTAGCTACGGGAGGCCCCACCCACGGCGGGGGGGGGGGGGGGGGGTACAGAAAATCGTGGAAGAAGCAAGAAGAGGCCCAAAACCAAAACCTAATCTTTAATTTGTCTGACCACCATCCTACTGAGGCAGAAACATCTCTACTAAGCAAGGGTTTATCTTTTGTGCCCACTAACAGTTTTAAATCTTTCCAATGGTCCATCGAGCATTATAAAATGGGTCGGCAGCTAAGATTGCGTGAATACTTTGATAATCAACCTAAAAAGTTAGGATTAAATTCTATAGAGACGGTCTCTACTTCATTCAAGGTGTTCCGCAATCCCAGTACTTTCGATCCCATTTCCAACAATGCAAGTTTACGAACCTTTATGAGACTGACTAACTCAGATGTGACTAGGGCTGCTTGCAGTAATAGGAAACACTATTCTAACCTTACTGGTGATGAATGGAAAGCACTGAGAAGTTTGAGGAATGACACTGCTCTTGTCATCAGAAATGCCGACAAGGGCGGTGCTGTTGTACTACAAAACTTCACTGATTATGATGAGGAGATTAGATCTCAGTTGGCTAACAAAGATACCTATGCTCTGGTTGAGTTCAATCCAATTCCACGGATTAAGAAGGAAGTTGATTCCATATTGTGTACTGCTCTCCAACGTGGTTGGATCAATGAGGATGTATATGAATATCTGACGGTTGAATTTCCGGTGTGTCCAGTAATTTATACCCTCCCGAAAGTCCATAAGTCCTTGATTAAACCTCCTGGGCGTCCCATTATCTCTGCACGTTGCTCTCTTCTACAACCGCTGGCGGTATTTTTAGACCATTTTTTACAACCTTGTGTAAAGAGTATGAAGAGCTATTTACGGGACACAGGTGACTTTTTGGGAGGATTAAATTCTCTGGACTGTATTTCTGCTGAGTACCAACTAGCGACCCTTGATGTTTTGTATACCGTTATCCCCCACGATGAAGAATTAACGTCAGTCCGCGAAGCACTTCTATCAGGCCCTTATGAAGGACCTCCCATTGAATTTATATTGGATCTGATTAGATTAGTATTGTCACATAACCACTTCCAATATCAGGGGGAATATTTCATCCAGCGCACTGAGACAGCGATGGGGTCGAATTTGGCCCCTGGGTTCGCTAACTTGTATATGGCTAAATACGAGAATAAATACATCCTTCCTAGGTTTGGGGAACAGATGGTTTATTATAGGAGATATATTGATGATCTCTTTGTGATATGGAGGGGTACTACCGAGTCGTTCTATGCCATGGTGGATGTACTCAACAATCTGAACACCACCATCAGATTTACTGCAAATATTAGTGATTCTACAATTAATTTTTTGGATGTGATGATTTCGAGCCAACCTCCTGTTTTAGAATACACTCTATACCGGAAGCCTACTGACCGAAACATGCTATTGTGGGCCACAAGCCACCATTCAGACAAGCTTAAATCGAACTTACCTGTTTCGCAGTTACTCAGAGTCCTTAGGAATAACTCTGATGCAGGTCGAGATGAGATCCAGTTGCAGGATTGTGTCGACCGGTTTGTGTGTCGTGGATACAAAAGAGGTGATGTGCTGAAATGCCTCGCTAAGGCACGTGTAATCCACAGTAAAGGTGGTAATTCGTCCAAACAACCAAGGGAGTCCAACCGCTTGATCTTTAAAACCAGTTGCAGCACTAATTTACGGTCAATACAAAAAACTGTCATGGCCAATTGTGTGTTCTGACCCCAGGTTTAAGTCCATTGGCCCAAAGCCTCCTCTATTCAGTATACAACGTGGCCAGAATCTGAAGGATATACTTCTCCGACCAACTATGAGTGCCGATAGTTCAAGTGGTGGACAATGGCTTGGTAAAAGACCAGGGTGTTATAAATGTTTGCAGTGTACCACATGCCGGTCCATGGTTACGGGACAGTTTTTCAACCATTCGCTGTACGGGACCAAGATTAAGTTGAGACATCATCTGGTCTGCACTATGGATCACGTTATATATTACTTGACGTGCCCCTGTGGCAAAATGTATGTTGGCAAGATGATACGCACCTTTCGTGAAAGGATGAACCAACATCGGTCTTCGATTCACTTGGCATATTCGACAGGCAAGACCGACAAACCGGTGGCAGCACATTTCCTGCAATCTAAACATGAACTCTCCACTATGCGGTCCATGATAATTGACTGGGTTCCTCCTCTCACTAGGGGTGGGGACAGGAACAAGCTGTTACTAAAACGCGAGGCATACTGGATCCATTACATGGGGACAATGTCACCGAAAGGACTCAACGAACAGAACCCATTGCACATGTTTTTGTGATTTGGCATCTTTTGATGCGGACGTTAGTTTAATTTATTTTTATTTTTTTTGTTTTGTCAGCCTTATTGCAATTTTTATTTTTTTGACAGTGCAGGGGTGTTCAGCTCGTTGAGTGATCCATCAGTCATGTCCTCTGATCCTTTTTTGTTTTATTCTATGTTTATTCTGCCATATGTATATGCATCATTTGGTGTGATATTACCCTGTGGCTTTTTATTAGTTTGGGGATATATGTTTTTCACTGTCTGTTTTTTAATGTTTATATTCGCAACGTTTTAACCATTATCCAGATGAATGCCTGTGTGCCATTGGTGCAGCCCGCCTGACAACCACATTAATGATTGAGACACTTTACATACCCCGGTAACTAGGTGTTAGCTGTGGATCTTGCTGACCTTGACTTATGCTGGTTTGTTAGGTTACATGTTGCTAGGCAACGCTTGCGCCCATTTTATAGACCCTTCTGTCGCTATATTGTTTATTTATATGCAGTGTAGTATCTTTTACCAGTTATGCTACAGTACAGTATATGGATGAGTAGAGTGTATAATTAGATATATTAGATGTATTTACCTAGTACTGTTGCCTGGTTACGAGTGACCGGAAGTGATGTGTTACAGGAAGTCCGTGAGGCAGCTTATGTATTATACGTTGCTAGGCAACTTATGTATTCATCTCTGTTGACTATTTGACTCATAAGATCATGTGTTGTGGACACCTTGGTTGGCTCCACACACCTGTTTACCCTGATGCGGCATATGTACGTTGGTACAGTCTGTTTCACATACGGCGCCATTGCTTGGTAACGCCGGACCGGAAGTGACGCACGGCTCACAGGAAGTGCCGTGCGTGTCACTGTACCGGCGTGCGTTCCACACACGGTTGTAGACTTTGTGTGGCTACAACGAGCTGTTTTGACGCCAGTATATGTATGTGTTTGGTTTAATGTGGTCTAAATGTATCTGGCTTTATCCTCTGAGTGCAGCTCATTGATAGTGAGCTTGGCCTTATTGTTAATTGGGTGATTGGGGTGTGTGGCTGCACTAATGGTATATATGCCCCTATTATTTAGAGCAGTGCTAGGGAGATGGCAACCTGGTAATTTGGTCTTGAAAAAGGCTCTGCTGTGAGCCGAAACGTTGGCCTTTTGTTTTGTGAGTATGTGCTGTCTGGATTAAAGTTCATTGTCTTCACTCTGGAGAAGTCTGGTGAGTGCATCCTCATTTGTGCACATATATATATATATATATATACACACAAATTCCAGTGGGCAGCACTTCCATTGCCACTAGTAAATGTTCCCGGTGCCTTCCGATAGGTGCTTCGTTGCCTGAAGCCCAATAGTAGCAGTGGTTTCTCCGGCAGGGTCCACAAATTATCCACAGGATAACAATGGGATATGATGAAGCGACAGCTGATTGGCACCAATCGGTCAAAGCTTTCCGGCCTCCCAGCATGCAATTGGCCCATCCATATATCCCCGCCTCCTGGCTCAGGCAAATCAGTTTTTAGTTTGGTGCGGCAGGAGCCGGACTATGGTCAGAGGGCTGCTGCTTTTTAGCAGCCCTAAGCTTTCTTATTTTATTTTTATAGTCTTACTAGTTTTTTCAGTGATCTTTCTAAACCACGTCTTAGAAAGAGTCGCTCCAACAACTCTCTGTCGGGTCGTGACAACGCTTACCAACGAGTACAGTGCTGTTTCGGCGGACGTCTGTGTCGGATATTCAAGCAGGTCCAGCAGACGTTACCAGGCTGTGGCCGGAGCGTCAGAAAAAGGTAAGAAGGTAAGGCATCGGTTCCGCTTAGCTAGATGGAATACGGACACAGCTGCACTGTTTTGGGAGGAGACTACCAAATAGTAGTTGATGCGGCTGCCACCGCGGGTGCACCAACGCTAGGCCTTAGGGATCATAGGCTCCAGGAATAGCATGAGGCCGCAATCCCTAGGGTTGATGTCAGCAGGGGGAGTCAGATGCTCTCCTGGTCGCCCTTTCCCCCGGTTCATGACCAGTTATCTCCGAGTCTCCCGCCATGAACTGTTTCCTCGCTTCCGGCTCAGACGCTGTGCATGAGGAGACCTGGTCGCAGCATAGGCGACTGTATGACTGGTGCATCTGTATTCACTGAGTGTCTGTGTTCACTACAGGTTCATGGAGCAGCAGTGTACACTAGTAGCTTCTGGATCCACTCAGCGTTTGCTAACGTATTGATCGATCCTGGCGAGGTGAGTCTCCCTGTATACCACTCTACTGAGTCCGGGCTATGCAGCACTAAATCTCTATCTACCTTTTTGAGTACGAATAGTTAGATAAGTGCCTATTGCATATGAGTCTGTATACATTTACTGTTGTTTCTTTCGCATTGCGTCTGAATACGTTAGATCTGTTTAAACATGATCAGTAATATGTTCTCCTACATACTTAAAATGTGCTTGTAGTTGATGATGTGCTCATATTGTTAATTATACTAATGTATAACATGGGACTGACTGCTAGTGTGATTGCTGACTTTACTATATATCTGTCAGTTTGTTTTTCTGATCCTCAATGCTGGTGCATGGGTAGGGTCAGATTGTATGTCACTTTAGAAAGTTGAAAGTGATTAGTCACAAACTGTGTAGTACACTGTGAAAGTGCTGATTATTTATCATGTCTAAGAGCGGCAAAGGTGAGGAAGGTACACTCAAAGCAACACTCATATCATGTTTGTCTTGCTAAACTATATTATCTTCTCAGGATCTGGTTCAGGACGGTTTGTGTGCAAATTGTTTTAGTTTTCAGCAAAATATAAGGCAGATCCCTGTACAACGTCAGGTACAGATGGATCCACCTTGGGCTATTTTTGCACAGACCTTATCCAGTATAGCTGAACGGATAATTCCTACAGCTTCTGTACCAGGAATAGGTTACACTATTAACCCTTACATGCAGCTCCCTACCTACGGTATATCACTTCCACCAGCAGCTTTTCAAAAGAAACAAGCTGATAAACCGATGGTAAGTATATCTTCACCTTCACAAGATACACATGAGGCAGATGAGGATTCAGAAGATGAATGCTCAATTAATTCTACTTCAGCATACAAAGAGGAGGAAGAAGGTCTCAGCTCAGTGGATATAGCTGAGTTAATTAGAGCAATGAAAGCCATTCTATCCTTAGAGGATTCAGCAGAGCCTGTGTTAAAAAACAAGGCACCTGTGTTTAAATATCCCAAAACAGTTAATACTGAGTTTCCAGGGTCAGATCAGCTGACGGAAATCATGGAAGAGGCTTGGGCTACACCCAATAAGAAGTTTAGAATTCCTAAAAAATGGAATTCCAATTATCCTCTTCCAGCTGGGGATTGTTTAAAAAGGGAGTTGGCTACTAAAGTAGATATGCATGTGATTTGATAAGTGCGGAAATCTATATTACCTTTGCCTTCAACATCATTAAATGATGTCACAGATAGGAGAGTGGATGATTTTCTAAAAAAACATATTTTCCCTGTCTGGAGCAGTCATAAGGCTAGCCATGGCTTCAGTTTGGATGGCATAGGCAGTGGCTGTCTGAGCTGATACATTGGAGGGGGATTATTCAGTAGCTTCTAGAGAGCAAAAATCCCATATAGCTCATATAAAACAGGCTACAATATTCTTGGAAGAAGCAGCATTAGATATGGGTACTATTGTCTCCAGGGCATCAGCTTCAACAATAGCTGCTCGCAGAGCAGTTTGGTTACGTACGTGGAAAGCTGATTCAGAATCTAAGAAGGTTTTGGAATCTTTGCCTTTTTCTGGAAATATTCTTTTTGGTAAAGAATTGACAGATATTCTGGAGTCAGAAGCAGACTCCAAAAAGGTCAAGTTTCCTTCCACATACAACTTCAAACCTAAAGGTCCGGCTTTTCGTCCCTTTCGGTCTCAAGGAAAAGCTAAGGGAAAAAGTGATTGCAAGCAGCCCCAATACAAGAAGTCCGGTAAGTCAAAAAAGCATTTGGCTACCAGTGGGCCTGCTTCCAAATCAGAAGACAAGCCATCAGCCTGATGGTGCGGGCCTCCACCTGGGGGACCCCAGGGTAGGGGGCCAATAACTTCAGTTTGCACAGATCTGGAAGCAGGCTACAACAGATGCCTGGGTGCAGGAAGCGGTATCTCTAGGTTATGCTTTTCCCTTCAAGAAGCATCCTGCTTGAACCTTTTGTACCAGCCCATCTCACGTAAAGACGAAGGCCAGGGCTTTGCAAGAAGCAGTTTAGAAATTGCTTCAGTCAGGAGTAGTCATTCCAGTTCCCACTGCACAACGAGGACAGGGTTTTTACTCCAACCTGTTAATGGTTCAGAAGCCAAATGGGTCATTTCGGCCCATTCTCAATCTCAAAATGCTAAACAAATACATTTGGGTAACTCGGTTTCACATGGAGACATTACGTTCCATAGTCTTGGCCATGGAGCCAGGGGATTATACAGTATGGTATCCCTGGATATACAGGATGCTTACCTACATGTTCCTATAGCCAGTCCCATCAGTGTTATCTCCGGTTCGCTATCCTCCAACAGCATTTTCAGTTCCAGGCCCTAACCTTTGGGTTAGCCACAGCCCCCAGAGTATTTACCAAGCTTATGGTGGTTATGGCAGCTTATCTCCGCCAGCAGGGGATAAGAATTTTTCCATACCTCGACGATCTTTTAATCCTGGCGCAGTCACAGGAATTGCTCCTATGTCATCTCCAACAGACAATAACATGTCTGCAGAGGCACGGGTGGCTCATAAATTGGGCAAAATCATCTCTAGTTCCGTCACAACGGATGACTCACTTGGGGGCTGTACTGTATTCAGGTTGGCAGAGAGTATTTTTACCTCCGAACAAGATATCCAAGGTTCAGTCAAGGCTTCAAGACTTGCCTCACAGTCAAAGGGTATCCATTCATGCAGCAATGTAAGTGATGGGTTTGATGGTGTCAACATTCAACATGGTGTAGAATGCACAATTCCACTCAAGGCTTCTGCAGCATCTGATTCTTTTCAAATGGAATGGATTACATCGGATGATAAAAACACAGACTATGGTACTTTCGATAAAAGTAAGAAAGTCATTAGCCTGGTGGCTACAGACGTCCCATCTGGACAAGGGGAGACCCTTTTGGATATCAAATTGGGAAATTCTGACAACAGATGCCAGTCTCCAGGGCTGGGGAGCAGTGTCTGGAAGGTTGTGTTTCCAGGGGCGATGGGCCAAAGAAGAAAGTAGCCTGCCAATAAATGTGTTGGAACTTCGGGCCATATACATGGCACTGATTCAGGCAAAGGACATTCTTCAAGGAAAACCAGTTCAGATCCCCTCGGACAATGCAACGGCACTAGCGTATCTCAACCATCAGGGAGGAACTCGCAGCCAAAAAGCAATGAAGGAGGTAAGTCACATACTAAAGTGGGCAGAATTTCATCACCCAGCCCTGTCCGCAGTGTTCGTTCTAGGAGTCCTAAACTGGGAAGCGGACTTTCTCAGTCGACACACCATTCAAGCAAGCGAATGGGCTCTAGACCCGGAGGTCTTCCAGACTCCAGTAGACAAATGGGGGTTGCCAGAGATAGATCTCATGGCGTCCCGTCTGAACAACAAAGTGCTCGCATACGGGTCAAGAACAAAGGATCCCAGAGCGATCTTTGTGGACGCCTTGTCGTGAGATGAGATCTGGCTTATGTGTTCCCTCCAACCACTCTATTACCCAGGGTGGTGAGAAAGATAAAGCAATGAAAGGGTGCCGTGATACTAATAGCTCCGGCTTGGCCCAGAAGGCATTGGTATACTGATCTGCAGAGAATGTCGATGGATGCTCCAATTCTGCTCTCTCAACGTCCAGACCTACTGCCGCAGGGTCCTTGTTATCACAGACATCTGGATCGACTGTCTTTGATGGCGTGGCTCTTGAAACCTCTATCCTCAAGTCAAGAGGATTCTCAGTAATTCAAACACTGCTTAGAGCAAGGAAACCTTCCTCAGCTCGTATTTATCACCGAATATGGCAAACCTATATTCATTGGTGCAGTGAAAGAAAGGTGGACCCTACATCTTTCAGAGTTTCCAGGGTCTTAGCATTCCTTCAGGCAGGAATGGATAAATGTTTGAAGGTGGCTTCCTTGAGAGTGCAAGTGTCGGCATTGACTGTATGGTTCCAAAATAAAATTGCCAATTTACAGGATGTGCGTAATTTTTCCAGGGAATGCTGCACATTCAACCTCCATTTGTTCCGCCTACAGTGCCGTGGGACTTATGTTTAGTCCTGAAAGCCCTTCAAGTTGCCCCAATTGAACACTTAATAAAGTGGATCTTAAATGGTTGACAGCTAAAGCGCTGTTGCTACTGACTATGGCATCAGCTAGAATAGTATAAAATTTAGGGGCATTGGAGGTCATTCTGAGTTGATCGCTCACTAGCAGTTTTTAGCAGCCATGCAAATTCTATGCCGCCGCCCACTGGGAGTGTATTTTAGCTTAGCAGAAGTGTGAACGGTTGTATCGCAGAGCCCCTGCAAAAAATGTTTGTGTAGTTTCAGAGTAGCTCAAAACCTACTCAGCGCTTGTGATCACTTCAGACTATTCAGTTCCGGATTTGACGTCACACACCCGCCCAGCGTTTGCCCAGCCATGCCTGCGTTTTTCCTGGCACGCCTGCGTTTTTCTGAACACTCCCTGAAAACGGTCAGTTTCCACCCAGAAATGCACATTTCATGTCAATCACTCTGCGGCAACCAGTGCAACTGAAATGCATCGCTAGACCCTGTGCAAAACTGCATCGTTCGTTGTGCCCGTACATTGCGCGTGAACATTGCGCGTGCACATTGCGCCGCATACGCATGCGCAGAACTGCCATTTTTTAGCCTGATCGCTGCGCTGCGAACAAATGCAGCTAGCGATTAACTCGGAATGACCACCATTGTCATGTCGTTCCACATTTCTGATTTTTTATCCAGATAGAGAAGTTCTCAGAACTAGATCTGGGTATCTTCCTAAGGTGGTGTCTAAATTCCACTTTTATGAAGAAATTGTAGTCCTGGCTTTTCAGGTAGCAGGACTTTCTGCGGGAGATGCATCGCTGGACGTGGTCCATGCATTACGGATCTATGTGGATCGTACCAGTGCCATCAGAAAGACAGATTCTCTCTTAATTTTCTAAGGATTTCACAAGAGAGGATGACCTGCTAGTAAACAAACGCTGGCAAGATGGCGATTTCAGAAGCATATTCTCAGGCTGATCTCCCAGTTCCGTCTAATGTCTCTGCTCACTCTACTCGTAAGGTAGGTCCTTCATGGGCAGCACAACATGGTGCTTCAACAGAACAGATATGTAAGGCAGCCACATGGTCTTCCATTAACACATTCATTAGACATTATGCCTTGGATACCTTTGCCTCTCATCAGAGGCATAGCGTGGAGAGTAGACATGACACCCGGAGCAGGGTCATGTCACGGCTCCACCACCCATCCCCACACACACATACATACATACATACATACATACATACATTCACACACATTTAGGCACAGACATACAAAAACACACAAATACAGTATACACAGGTATATACACACACACACATAAACACAAATATACACACACAGATATACACAGACATACACATATATACACAGACATAAATAAACACACACATATACTCACACATACATATATATACACAAACACACACATACATGTATACACATTAGCACACAGACATATACATACACATTTACACACAAACACAGACATATACACATAAACACACAGTATACACAGACATAAATACACAGTATACACACATTAATTCTCACCAAGAGGGCAGCAGCAGAGCAGCTCCTTGTTCCAGCCTGGGGGGGGCGGAGCTTCTATGTGAATGACAGGCTGGACCTCCGTGGGTAGAAGGAAAGGACTGAGGAAAGGGAAGGGGTGTCCACCACACTGCCTGCATGTTCCAGATCACTGAATGCAGATCCCTGACAGCCAGGAAAGTTCTTCTGACAAACCTTCAAACCTCCCCTCTTCCCTAACAACACACTGCACTGCACTGCACTGCACTGGACTCTCTGCACTGTGCAATCAGTGATATACAATATGCAGGCAGTGTGGTTGCCACCCCTTTCCTCTCTTCTAGTCATCATCTCCTCCTACCATTGCCCAGATCCCAGCTCTCAGCTGTGCAGTGAGCGAGTGCCTTCTGTCCCCAGTGGCGCCTGGAGCTCAAGCTTCACTTGTTCCACCCTCCCTACAGCCTCTCATGACGCTGAATTTGGGTGAAGGGTTCTCCTGTCCAATCAGGAGCGTCCCCACCACTAAATTGCTTTGGGAAATCCCATTGTTATCCTGTGGATAACCTGTGGACCCTGGAGAAATACCGTTAGCAACGGTAAGTTCTTATCATAACGTATATTTCTGCAGCGGGGTACACTGGCGTTCCACAGGGAATAACATCGGGGTGTAGAGTTGGATCTTGATCCGAGGCACCAACAGGCTAAAGTTTTGACTGTTCCCAAGATGCACTGCACTGCCTCCTCTATATCAATGCCTCCAGGCACGGGAGCTCAGTTTGTAAGTTGGTGCCTGCAGTGCAGGCAGCTAACAGGGAGGGCTGCACTAGGCAGCCCTGAAAAGAGCTTTTCTGTCAAGGGCCGCAGCAAAGGCACTTGGTGCAATATGTCATACTGACATATCGTGCTGCGGCTCCATCACCTCCCCCAGCGGCGCTGTATACTCCTGCGCCCTGTTTGCCGGGTACTTACAGCGGAGGCGCTCCGGTCTCATCAGGTACACATACCGCCGCAGCTCTCCAGGATCGTGTGGCCGCACGATAGGGAGGAGGTAAGAGGGCCCCCAGGCGGGACCAGCCAAAATCGCGATCCGGTCGCGGTCTACGGAGACAGACCGCGCCGCTGGCAGGGACACTGTGGCCGTGCAGGGACCCCACTATGTCCACCAGGGCAAGGAGCACAGGTCGGATTTACTAAATTTTGTTTAGTATAGGCTCCATAGTACCCGGTGGTGAAGTCCAGCAGAGGGAATAAGGCTCTGACCTGTAGCCCCAGGCGCCATCTACTGCAGATGTTCCCACCCTGGAGCTGCATCTCTCTATCTCCCTCCCTCACTGTCAGTGATTACACAAAGCTGCGCTGATTCTGGAACTGCTGGGCACTGTCTCCTCTGTAAAGCCACCTGCCTCATCAGTGCTTTGCATTTACAGGACACTTAAGTATTCTACATGTCCTTTAGACAGTGTTAGTTAAGAACAAGTGTATAACTACAGTGATATTTAGTACAAGCAGGGCCAGTTCTAGGCCTTTTTGCGCCGGGCGTGGTCAGTTACGCCCCCTGTACAGTAGTAGTGCCGCTGAAATGCTGTGCGGTGCGCGATGACGTCATCCTCCACGAAGGGAAACTAGATGCTACGCGTTTAGTTCCCTTCACAGCGGGACACAGCGGGCAGCGGGACGCAGCGGGGGGCACAGCAGTAGCGGATGTTGCCATGGTGCGGCGCCCTCCGGATGGTGCCGGCACCCTCCGGAAGGCGGCACCCCGGGCAAAAGTCCTGCTTGCCCGTGGCAAGATCTGCTACTGAGTACAAGTATCCTTTGATATACATCCAGTATTTACTGTGCATTGTTATATCTGTATACATACATAGCTTTACTTAGTATTGCTAGTCCAGTGCAGTTTTATTGTTGTTTGTAATAATTTCTGCATTGTACATGTGACTGTGTGTGCCAATAGCTGCTGTATGGTCCTATTCTGTGTATCTCACACATATTGCTATCTCTATATTCTGTACCCTGACAGGGACTAAGTGCAGCAGGGTTCTATATATATATATATATATATATATATATATATATATATATATATATATAGTGTTTCACAGGATATACTGTTTGGTATTTTTCTCTGTGTATTTCAATCACCATATACCACTTAAAGCCTCTGTTTGTGATCTGTATTTGCAATCACACTCCACAGGTTTTTTTTGTCAGGTACTGTGTCTGGCTATATTGTACTGTTATGCCCTAGAGCTACATTCTCCAATAATGTCTGCATCACAGGGCGGGAGATCCGTGGCTGATTCTGCGTCATGCAGTGCTGACGCCGTGGATTTATTTGAGGAAAATATTCCTGCTGAGGGTCCAGGTATTGAGGATCTGTACCCCTCGGTCAGCCTGCAGCACCGGTGGCACACCAAGACCCACCTTGGTCTGCTTTTTCTAATTTACTGACTACGCTAGTAACGAGACTTGTGCCCTCTGTGGGACCTTCTGTGCAATCACATATTGTCCCTGTTATAAATCCACCGTGGATGGATTCTCTGTCGACTCAGTTACAGCAGTTAAATCAGTCCTTGGTTAACAAAAGCATGAGCCTCGCCCCTCTAGGACCAAAGGGTCATCTAAGCGGGCCATTTCTTCCTCACAATCCACGCATGTTTCAGAAACTTCATCCGATGAAGATGGCGTATATACTGACCCATCAGACACTGATGCAGATGCTTCTGATGTGGAGTCTACAACACAGGTGGATGTTCCTGACCTCTTGGAGGCTATAAAACTGATTCTTCAGATCGATGATGAAACTGAACCTCCAGATACGTCTAAGAAACCTGATAAGTTCAAACGGCAGAAGGTTACTAAATTAGTCTTGCCACATTCTGACCATTTAGTTGACATACGTCAGGAATCCTGGGAGTCTCCAGGAAAGAAATTACCCCTGTCTAAAAAGATGCTAGCTTGTTATTCCCTCGCTGCAGAGTTAAGTAAAAATTGGGAAACACCACCTCCGGTGGACTCACATGTTGCACGTTTGGTGGTGTCTTCTATTCTGCCTCTCACTACCATCACCTCTCTGAAGGAACCAACGGATAAGCGTGTGGAGGGTTGCTTGAAGTCTATTTACACTCTTGCGGGTGCTGAACATAGACCTACTATAGCAGCTTCTTGGGCAGCAAAAGCTATTAAAACCTGGGTTCAAGAAGTTGAAGTGGAGCTACCTTCTAATTTTTCTGATAATGCCAGACAGTGTCTATCATATATTACTAGTGATGAGCACCGGAAATTTTTCGGGTTTTGTGTTTTGGTTTTGGGTTCGGTTCCGCGGCCGTGTTTTGGGTTCGAACGCGTTTTGGCAAAACCTCACCGAATTTTTTTTGTCAGATTCGGGTGTGTTTTGGATTCGGGTGTTTTTTTCAAAAAACCCTAAAAAACAGCTTAAATCATAGAATTTGGGGTTCATTTTGATCCCAAAGTATTATTAACCTCAATAACCATAATTTCCACTCATTTTCAGTCTATTCTGAACACCTCACACCTCACAATATTATTTTTAGTCCTAAAATTTGCACCGAGGTCGCTGGATGGCTAAGCTAAGCGACCCAAGTGGCCGACACAAACACCTGGCCCATCTAGGAGTGGCACTGCAGTGTCACGCAGGATGGCCCTTCCAAAAAACACTCCCCAAACAGCACATGACGCAAAGAAAAAAAGAGGCGCAATGAGGTAGCTGTGTGAGTAAGCTAAGCGACCCTAATGGCCGACACAAACACCTGGCCCATCTAGGAGTGGCACTGCAGTGTCACGCAAGATGGCCCTTCCAAAAAACACTCCCCAAACAGCACATGACGCAAAGAAAAAAAGAGGCGCAATGAGGTAGCTGTGTGAGTAAGCTAAGCGACCCTAGTGGCCGACACAAACACCTGGCCCATCTAGGAGTGGCACTGCAGTGTCACGCAGGATGGCCCTTCCAAAAAACACTCCCCAAACAGCACATGACGCAAAGAAAAAAAGAGGCGCAATGAGGTAGCTGTGTGAGTAAGCTAAGCGACCCTAGTGGCCGACACAAACACCTGGCCCATCTAGGAGTGGCACTGCAGTGTCACGCAGGATCGCCCTTCCAAAAAACACTCCCCAAACAGCAGCACATGACGCAAAGAAGAAAAAAAAGAGGCGCAATGAGGTAGCTGTGTGAGTAAGCTAAGCGACCCTAGTGGCCGACACAAACACCTGGCCCATCTAGGAGTGGCACTGCAGTGTCACGCAGGATGGCCCTTCCAAAAAACACTCCCCAAACAGCACATGACGCAAAGAAAAAAAGAGGCGCAATGAGGTAGCTGTGTGAGTAAGCTAAGCGACCCTAGTGGCCGACACAAACACCTGGCCCATCTAGGAGTGGCACTGCAGTGTCACGCAGGATGGCCCTTCCAAAAAACACTCCCCAAACAGCAGCACATGACGCAAAGAAGAAAAAAAAGAGGCGCAATGAGGTAGCTGTGTGAGTAAGCTAAGCGACCCTAGTGGCCGACACAAACACCTGGCCCATCTAGGAGTGGCACTGCAGTGTCACGCAGGATGGCCCTTCCAAAAAACACTCCCCAAACAGCACATGACGCAAAGAAAAAAAAGAGGCGCAATGAGGTAGCTGTGTGAGTAAGCTAAGCGACCCTAGTGGCCGACACAAACACCTGGCCCATCTAGGAGTGGCACTGCAGTGTCACGCAGGATGGCCCTTCCAAAAAACACCCCCCAAACAGCACATGACGCAAAGAAAAATGAAAGAAAAAAGAGGTGCAAGATGGAATTGTCCTTGGGCCCTCCCACCCACCCTTATGTTGTATAAACAGGACATGCACACTTTAACCAACCCATCATTTCAGTGACAGGGTCTGCCACACGACTGTGACTGAAATGACGGGTTGGTTTGGACCACCACCAAAAAAGAAGCAATTAATCTCTCCTTGCACAAACTGGCTCTACAGAGGCAAGATGTCCACCTCATCATCATCCTCCGATATATCACCGTGTACATCCCCCTCCTCACAGATTATCAATTCGTCCCCACTGGAATCCACCATCTCAGCTCCCTGTGTACTTTGTGGAGGCAATTGCTGCTGGTCAATGTCTCCACGGAGGAATTGATTATAATTCATTTTAATGAACATTATCTTCTCCACATTTTCTGGATGTAACCTCGTACGCCGATTGCTGACAAGGTGAGCGGCGGCACTAAACACTCTTTCGGAGTACACACTTGTGGGAGGGCAACTTAGGTAGAATAAAGCCAGCTTGTGCAAGGGCCTCCAAATTGCCTCTTTTTCCTGCCAGTATAAGTACGGACTGTCTGACGTGCCTACTTGGATGCGGTCACTCATATAATCCTCCACCATTCTTTCAATGGGGAGAGAATCATATGCAGTGACAGTAGACGACATGTCCGTAATCGTTGTCAGGTCCTTCAGTCCGGACCAGATGTCAGCATCAGCAGTCGCTCCAGACTGCCCTGCATCACCGCCAGCGGGTGGGCTCGGAATTCTGAGCCTTTTCCTCGCACCCACAGTTGCGGGAGAATGTGAAGGAGGAGATGTTGACAGGTCGCGTTCCGCTTGACTTGACAATTTTGTCACCAGCAGTTCTTTGAACCCCAGCAGACTTGTGTCTGCCGGAAAGAGAGATCCAAGGTAGGTTTTAAATCTAGGATCGAGCACGGTGGCCAAAATGTAGTGCTCTGATTTCAACAGATTGACCACCCGTGAATCCTTGTTAAGCGAATTAAGGGCTCCATCCACAAGTCCCACATGCCTAGCGAAATCACTCTGTGTTAGCTCCTCCTTCAATGTCTCCAGCTTCTTCTGCAAAAGCCTGATGAGGGGAATGACCTGACTCAGGCTGGCAGTGTCTGAACTGACTTCACGTGTGGCAAGTTCAAAAGGTTGCAGAACCTTGCACAACGTTGAAATCATTCTCCACTGCGCTTGAGACAGGTGCATTCCACCTCCTATATCGTGCTCAGTTGTATAGGCTTGAATGGCCTTTTGCTGCTCCTCCAACCTCTGAAGCATATAGAGGGTTGAATTCCACCTCGTTACCACTTCTTGCTTCAGATGATGGCAGGGCAGGTTCAGGCGTTTTTGGTGGTGCTCCAGTCTTCTGTACGTGGTGCCTGTACGCCGAAAGTGTCCCGCAATTCTTCTGGCCACCGACAGCATCTCTTGCACGCCCCTCTCGTTTTTTAAATAATTCTGCACCACCAAATTCAAGGTATGTGCAAAACATGGGACGTGCTGGAAATAATTTGCCCATATTTAATGCACACACAATATTGCTGGCGTTGTCCGATGCCACAAATCCACAGGAGAGTCCAATTGGGGTAAGCCATTCTGCGATGATCTTCCTCAGTTGCCGTAAGAGGTTTTTAGCTGTGTGTGTATTCTGGAAAGCGGTGATACAAAGCGTAGCCTGCCTAGGAAAGAGTTGGCGTTTGCGAGATGCCGCTACTGGTGCCGCCGCTGCTGTTCTTGCGGCGGGAGTCCATACATCTACCCAGTGGGCTGTCACAGTCATATAGTCCTGAGCCTGCCCTGCTCCACTTGTCCACATGTCCGTGGTTAAGTGGACATTGGGTACAACTGCATTTTTTAGGACACTGGTGAGTCTTTTTCTGAGGTCTGTGTACATTTTCGGTATCGCCTGCCTAGAGAAATGGAACCTAGATGGTATTTGGTACCGGGGACACAGTACCTCCAACAAGTCTCTAGTTGCCTCTGCAGTAATGATGGATACCGGAACCACGTTTCTCACCGCCCAGGATGCCAAGGCCTCAGTTTTCCGCTTTGCAGCAGGATGACTGCTGTGATATTTCATCTTCCTCGCAAAGGACTGTTGGACAGTCAATTGCTTGGTGGAAGTAGTAAAAGTGGTCTTACGAGTACGACTTCCCCTCTGGGATGACCATCGACTCCCAGCAGCAACAACAGCAGCGCCAGCAGCAGTAGGCGTTACACGCAAGGATGCATCGGAGGAATCCCAGGCAGGAGAGGACTCGTCAGAATTGCCAGTGACATGGCCTGCAGGACTATTGGCATTCCTGGGGAAGGAGGAAATTGACACTGAGGGAGTTGGTGGGGTGGTTTGCGTGAGCTTGGTTACAAGAGGAAGGGATTTACTGGTCAGTGGACTGCTTCCGCTGTCGCCCAAAGTTTTTGAACTTGTCACTGACTTATGATGAATGCGCTGCAGGTGACGTATAAGGGAGGATGTTCCGAGGTGGTTAACGTCCTTACCCCTACTTATTACAGCTTGACAAAGGCAACACACGGCTTGACAAATGTTGTCCGCATTTCTGTTGAAATACTTCCACACCGAAGAGCTGATTTTTTTGGTATTTTCACCAGGCATGTCAATGGCCCTATTCCTCCCACGGACAACAGGTGTCTCCCCGGGTGCCTGACTTAAACAAACCACCTCACCATCAGAATCCTCCTGGACAATTTCCTCCCCAGCGCCAGCAACACCCATATCCTCCTCATCCTGGTGTACTTCAACACTGACATCTTCAATCTGACTATCAGGAACTGGACTGCGGGTGCTCCTTCCAGCACTTGCAAGGGGCGTGCAAATGGTGGAAGGCGCATGCTCTTCACGTCCAGTGTTGGGAAGGTCAGGCATCGCAAACGACACAATTGGACTCTCCTTGTGGATTTGTGATTTCGAAGAACGCACAGTTCTTTGCTGTGCTTTTGCCAGCTTGAGTCTTTTAATTTTTCTAGCGAGAGGCTGAGTGCTTCCATCCTCATGTGAAGCTGAACCACTAGCCATGAACATAGGCCAGGGCCTCAGCCGTTCCTTGCCACTCCGTGTGGTAAATGGCATATTGGCAAGTTTACGCTTCTCCTCTGACAATTTTATGTTAGATTTTTGAGTCCTTTTTTTACTGATATTTGGTGTTTTGGATTTTACATGCTCTGTACTATGACATTGGGCATCGGCCTTGGCAGACGACGTTGCTGGCATTTCATTGTCTCGGCCATGACTAGTGGCAGCAGCTTCAGCACGAGGTGGAAGTCGATCTTGATCTTTCCCTATTTTTGGAACCTCAACATTTTTGTTCTCCATATTTTAATAGGCACAACTAAAAGGCACCTCAGGTAAACAATGGAGATGGATGGATACTAGTATACTTATGGATGGACGAGCGACTGCCGACACAGAGGTAGCTACAGCCGTGGACTACCGTACTGCGTCTGCTGCTAATATAGACTGGATGATAATGATTTAAAAAATATATATATATCACTACTGCAGCCGGACAGGTATATATTATATAATGACGGACCTGCTGGACACTGTCAGCAGCACTGCAGACTCCTAAAGTAAGCTACTAGTAGTATCAAGAAGATAGAAAAAAAAAAACACCACAGGTAGGTGGTATACAATTATGGATGGACGAGCGACTGCCGACACAGAGGTAGCTACAGCCGTGGACTACCGTACTGCGTCTGCTGCTAATATAGACTGGATGATAATGATATAAAAAATATATATATATCACTACTGCAGCCGGACAGGTATATATTATATAATGACGGACCTGCTGGACACTGTCAGCAGCACTGCAGACTCCTAAAGTAAGCTACTAGTAGTATCAAGAAGATAGAAAAAAAAAAAACACCACAGGCAGGTGGTATACAATTATGGATGGACGAGCGACTGCCGACACAGAGGTAGCTACAGCCGTGGACTACCGTACTGCGTCTGCTGCTAATATAGACTGGATGATAATGATATAAAAAATATATATATATCACTACTGCAGCCGGACAGGTATATATTATATAATGACGGACCTGCTGGACACTGTCAGCAGCACTGCAGACTCCTAAAGTAAGCTACTAGTAGTATCAAGAAGATAGAAAAAAAAAAACACCACAGGTAGGTGGTATACAATTATGGATGGACGAGCGACTGCCGACACAGAGGTAGCTACAGCCGTGGACTACCGTACTGCGTCTGCTGCTAATATAGACTGGATGATAATGATATAAAAAATATATATATATCACTACTGCAGCCGGACAGGTATATATTATATAATGACGGACCTGCTGGACACTGTCAGCAGCACTGCAGACTCCTAAAGTAAGCTACTAGTAGTGTCAAGAAGATAAAAAAAAAAAAAACACCACAGGCAGGTGGTATACAATTATGGATGGACGAGCGACTGCCGACACAGAGGTAGCTACAGCCGTGGACTACCGTACTGCGTCTGCTGCTAATATAGACTGGATGATAATGATATAAAAATATATATATATCACTACTGCAGCCGGACAGGTATATATTATATAATGACGGACCTGCTGGACACTGTCAGCAGCACTGCAGACTCCTAAAGTAAGCTACTAGTAGTATCAAGAAGATAGAAAAAAAAAAAACACCACAGGTAGGTGGTATACAATTATGGATGGACGAGCGACTGCCGACACAGAGGTAGCTACAGCCGTGGACTACCGTACTGCGTCTGCTGCTAATATAGACTGGATGATAATGATATAAAAAATATATATATATCACTACTGCAGCCGGACAGGTATATATTATATAATGACGGACCTGCTGGACACTGTCAGCAGCACTGCAGACTCCTAAAGTAAGCTACTAGTAGTATCAAGAAGATAGAAAAAAAAAACCACAGGTAGGTGGTATACAATTATGGATGGACGAGCGACTGCCGACACAGAGGTAGCTACAGCCGTGGACTACCGTACTGCGTCTGCTGCTAATATAGACTGGATGATAATGATATAAAAAATATATATATATCACTACTGCTGCCGGACAGGTATATATTATATAATTAATGACGGACCTGCTGGACACTGTCAGCAGAATGCGTTTATAGAATAAAAACACCACACGACGAGTGTTTAACTTTTTCAGGCAGACAATCACAATATACTGGTGGTCAGACAGTGGTCACTGGTCAGTCACACTGGCAGTGGCACTCTGGCAGCAAAAGTGTGCACTGTTAAATAATATGTACTCCTGCTACTGCTCCCCAGTCTCCCCCACAATTAAGCTGTGTGAGCACTGAGCACTCAGCACAGTCAGATATACATAGATGATGCAGCACACTGAGGCTGAGCACAGATATGGTATACTGTTACTGTGTCACTGTGTATCATAGTTAACATAGTTAACATAGTATCTGAGGTTGAAAAAAGACAATTGTCCATCGAGTTCAACCTATTTGTGGTGTCCTCTGCATGATGATTTGACTAAATAGTAACTATAATGCATGACTATGCACCATACCCCTGGATATCCTTATCCAATAGGAATTTATCTAACCCATTCTTAAAGGTGTTGACAGATTCCGCCATTACAACTCCCTCGGGCAGGGAATTCCAAACACGTATTGTCCTTACCGTGAAAAAGCCTTTACGCCGTATTGTGCGGAATCTCCTCTCCTCTAACCTGAGCGAGTGTCCACGAGTCCTCTGTGTTGATCTAACCAAAAACAGGTCCCGCGCAAGCTCTGAGTATTGTCCCCTTATATATTTGTAGATGTTGATCATATCCCCTCTTAGTCTCCGCTTTTCCAATGTAAACATGCCTAGTCTTTCAAGCCTTTCCTTGTATTCCATCGTCTCCATGCCCTTAATTAGTTTGGTCGCCCTCCTTTGTACCTTTTCAAGCTCCAGGATATCCTTTTTGTAGTACGGTGCCCAGAACTGTACACAGTATTCAAGGTGTGGCCTCACTAGTGATTTATATAATGGGAGTATAATACTCTCGTCCCTAGCATCAATACCCCGTTTTATGCATGCTAATATCTTATTAGCCTTCTTTGCTGCAGTCCTACTTTGGGTACTACTGCTTAGCTTGCTATCTATGAGGACACCTAAGTCCTTTTCCAGTACAGAATCCCCTAGTTTTACCCCATTTAGTAGGTAGGTTTAATTTTTGTTCTTGTTACCACAGTGCATTACCTTACACTTGTCTGTGTTGAAGCGCATTCTCCATTTGGCTGCCCATGCTTCTAATTTAACTAAGTCGATCTGAAGAGACTCGGCATCCTCCTCTGTATTTATAGCCTTACACAATTTGGTATCATCTGCAAAAATTGACACCATGCTCTCTAGACCTTCTGTTAGGTCGTTAATGAAAATATTGAACAATAGCGGTCCTAATACTGAGCCTTGCGGCACACCACTTAGCACTTCAGTCCAAGTTGAAAAATATCCATTAACCACAACGCGCTGCTTCCTATTATCTAACCAGTTTTTGACCCAAGTGCATATTGTGCTTCCTAGCCCTGATTCTTGTAGCTTGTATATAAGTCTCATGTGTGGTACAGTATCAAACGCTTTGGCAAAGTCTAAAAAGATTACATCCACGTCTTTACCCTGATCTAGGTTTGCGCTTACTGTTTCATAAAAGCCAAGTAAGTTGGTTTGACAGGATCTGTCCTTCATAAACCCATGTTGATTCCTTTTAATGACCTTATTGGTTTCAAGGAACTTCTGAATACTATCTCTTAGAATACCTTCCAATACTTTCCCCACTATAGATGTAAGACTAACTGGTCTATAATTACCTGGTTCAGCTTTACTTCCCTTTTTGAATATAGGCACTACTTCCGCTATACGCCAGTCTTTGGGAACCATACCTGATATAACTGAATCCTCAAAGATCAGAGATAGCGGTTTTGCCAGTTCAGAGTGAAGCTCCATTAGAACCCTTGGATGAATACCATCGGGCCCTGGTGATTTATTAATCTTTAAATGTTTTAATCGGTGACAGACTACTTCCTCGCTTAAATAAGTACCTATCAGTGTGATATTGTCCTTATTGAGATTGTGTGTCAGTCCCTGAATTGGGTCCTCTCTAGTGAATACTGTTGAAAAAAACTCATTTAGTGTGTTCGCTATGTCATTATCATTTTTGCTTAAGACTCCCAACGTGTCCTTCAAAGGGCCTATACTCTCCTTTTTTAATCTCTTGCTATTGATGTATTTAAAGAATTTTTTGGGATTTGCTTTGCTTTCCTTTGCTACTAGTTTTTCAGTTTCTACTTTAGCCGCTCTTATTTCCTTTTTGCAATTTTTGTTACATTCCTTATAGTGCTGAAATGACTCTGCTTCCCCGTCAGATTTGTATTTTTTAAATGCTCGCCTTTTCTTGCCCATAAGTTCCTTAATCTTTTTGTTAAGCCACATCGGTTTATGATTTTTATTCCCTTTTTTGCTACTCATAGGAATATATTTGAGTGTATTTTTAGCTAGCAGGAATTTTAGTACCTCCCATTTCTCCGTAGTATTTTTTCCTAAAAACAAACCTTCCCATTCAATATCCCTGAAAAATACCCTCATCATTTCAAAATTTGCTTTGCTAAAATTTAAAGTCCTAGTTGAGCCAGTATAGGGCTGTTTGTAGAAACTGATATTGAATGTGACCATATCGTTTTTTTTCAGGCAGAGAACGGATTATATTAAATAATAATATAATAAAAAAACTGCACTGGTGGTCACTGGTCAGTCACTAGTAAACTCTGCACTCTCTAAGTACTCCTAAGCTCCAGTAAATCAAGTGTCTCACTCTCACTCTCTCTCTTCTAATCTAAATGGAGAGGACGCCAGCCACGTCCTCTCCCTATGAATCTCAATGCACGTGTGAAAATGGCGGCGACGCGCGGCTCCTTATATAGAATCCGAGTCTCGCGATAGAATACGAGCCTCGCGAGAATGATGATGTTCGGGCGCGCTCGGGTTAGCCGAGCAAGGCGGGAAGATCCGAGTCTGCCTCGGATCCGTGTAAAAAGGCTGAAGTTCGGGGGGGTTCGGATTCCGAGGAACCGAACCCGCTCATCACTATATATTACCACAGCTTCTCATTACATACAGGAGGTGGCCTCTATTCTGTGGTTGCGGTCCTGGTCTGTGGATCTGGACTCTAAAAAGACCTTGGAGGTGATCCCTTTTAAGGGAAACATACCTTTTGGGGAAGATCTGAACAAGATTGTTGCTGACTTAGCATCTACTAAAACTGCATGTCTGCCGAGTACTAATCCTTTGGCTGTGAAGGCTAAAAGTACCAACTTTCATTCCTTTTGACCTCCAAGTAAAGCAAAGGGTCAGGAGTACCCGAAACAGGCTCGCACTTCCAAAACTTCTAAGCCCAAACCTAAACGTTCCTGGGCTGCCCGTCAGCCTGCTTCCAAACCAGACAAGCCTGCTGCATAATGGGGCGGGCCCCCCCCCTGGGGTATCCCAAGGTGGGAGGCCGACTTCTGCAGTTCGCCCAGGTATGGTTACAGACCACTTCAGATGCCTGGGTGAGGGAAGTCGTCACTCACGGATACGCCATCTCCTTCAAGAAATGTCCCCCTTGCCAGTTTTGCTCAACAAATATCCCTTTGGATCCGTTAGAAGCAAAAACTGTACATTTGGTGGTACAATCCCTGCTGGAAACAGGAGTGGTAGTGCCAGTGCCTCTGGCTCAGAGAGGCAGGGGGTACTATTCAACGCTGTTCCTAGTTCTGAAACCGAATGGAACCTCACGGCCCATTCTCAACCTCAACTCTTTAAACAAATCGGTGAAGGTTTCCTAATTCCGTATGGAAACTTTTCACTCCATTGTCATGGCCTTGGAGCCCAAGGACTATATGGTATCCCTGGACATTCAGGATGCTTACCTACATATACGTATTGCCATGTCGCATCAGTAATATCTGCAGTTGGCTATTGGCTACATTATCAATTCTAGGCCTTGTCTTTTGGACTGACCACGGCTCCGCGAATCTTCACCAAGGTCATGGCGGTCATGACGGCCCTTCTAAGCCATCAGAGTATCAGGATCCTGCCGTATCTGGACGACTTGTAGATCCTGGCGCATTCACCTGATGTTCTCCTCCGTCATCTGAAGCTGACGGTCCAATTCCTGCAAGTCCACGGGTGGCTCATCAACTGGAAGAAATCCTCGCTGGTTCCTGCTCAGAGCAATGTACATCTGGGGGCGTTACTGGACACTCACAACCAACATTTGTTTGTGTCTCCGGAGAAGGTCCTGAAACTTCATCACAGGATACGATGCTTCCTCTCTCGCCCTCGTGTATCGATACACTCTGCAATGCAAGTACTAGGCCTCATGGTGTCGGCTTTCAACATGGTAGGGTACACTCAATTTCATTCTCGCCCTCTGCAGAGGTTAATCCTTTTCAAGTGGGACGGCCTGTCTCACCGTATCAGGTTCGTCAGTCTCTGAGCTGGTGGCTCCAGGACCAACGATTGAGCAGGGGTCGTACCTTCTGGATCTCCAACTGGGTCTTCCCAACGATGGATGTCAGTCTGCGGGGTTGGGGCGCAGTGTTGGAGCAACACTCTCTTCAGGGTCAGTGTACCAGGGTGGAATCTCTCCTTCCGATAAACATTCTGGAGTTGCGGGCTGTGTTCAATGATCTGAAACTGGCCCTGCCTCTGGTACAGAGCAGGCCTGTTCAAGTACAGTCGGACAACGCCACCACGGTGGCGTACATAAATCATCAAGGTGGCACTCGAAGTCGCATGGCAATGATGGAAGTGTCAAAGATTCTTCTATGGGCGGAACGCCATCTGCCAGCCATATCGGTAGTGTTCATTCCGGGGGTCCTCAACTGGGAAGTGGACTTCCTCAGTCATCTGGACGTACACGCCGGAGAGTGGAGCCTTCATCTGGAAGTCTTTCAACTCCTAGTGGACAAGTGGGGCCTACCAGATGTAGACAGTGGCGCACGCAGGGGGGTTTCTGAATACCCAGAAACCCCCCTTACGGACCAAAACTGTTTTTTTCAGCAGACGGGGACAGCCTAGTCCCCGTCTCTGCAGCACCCGCGGGACACCCGCGAGCAGTGCTGCCCGGCCAGCCGCTGCCTGTTCAGCTCAGTTGTCAGTGCTTCTACAGAAGCGCTGACTGACTGCTGACCCGGCTGTTTTTTTACCGCACAGCGCGCGCAATAATAGGCAGCGCTCGGCTCCCAGAAGGGGAGTGAGAGGGGGGAGGATTTGCACCGCAGCACGGCATTTTGGGGTCACAGAGGAGATCCGCAACTCGAAGGGCATGCTGTACTCTGTAGTGTGTGTGTGAGTAAGTATGCTATTTGTGTGTGTATACTATTTGTGTGTGTATGTATGTACTGTATTTATGTGGGTATGGAGTGTGTGTGTGTGTGTGTGTGTGTGTGTGTGTGTGTGTGTGTGTGTGTGTGTGTGTGTAAGTATGTTCTGTGTATGTTTATAAGTATGGTGCGTGTTATTCAATGTGTGTGTTTGTATGCTGTACGTGTGTCACACGTATACTGTATATATATATATATATGCATGTATTTGTATGTATATATATATATATATATTTATATATACATGTATGTGTGTGTATATATATTGTGACAAGAACACTGGGATAGTGTTTGAGGGCAGGTATATTTGTCCCAGGTTCTTGTCTTACATGTTTTAGAAAATGTTAACTTCTAGGAAAAATGCTTTTTGTTTTGTCTGAACCTTTTCAGTTTGCTGTAAAAGCTGGGTAAAGGCTCTGAGAGAGAGATAAGGCGAGTTCTAGACATTGGGCCCAGTTCGGGTCTTTGGCCTCACAGAGGGCTAATCAGGGTTTCAGCTGTGTAAGAGTGTTATAGTGCTTCTAACCTGATTAGTATGGGCAGACTGCCTGGGAAGGCTGCAGGATCTGGGTGTGAGAGACACGCTTTCTGATGCAAGTAAGCTATACAGTATGTACTGAAGAACTCTGTGTTTTGTTTAGTGACAGTTAGGAATATCTTATGTTTAGTTAGTGCCGGACAGGCAAGGTATTTTTATTTTTGGGTTTTGTTTTATTTTCTGTTTCAATAAAACTGGCCGGGGTCAGTTGTACCAGAAACTGGACTTGTGTTGTTCCTCAGCTGCTGCGTGCGGCCATATTCCCCAGGAAAAGGCGCCTTGCACCCCTACAGTGTTACAACTTGGTGGAGAATGCGAGCACACCGTTCTGCGCATAAGTGAAAGCAGCAGCTTTGTGAGGCCTGCAGAAAACGGTGGTTTATGCAGATACAGCCCAGTGTGAAGTTACTGAGACTCACCCCTGAGGGTTTGATATGTCCTGGGTGAAAGCAGCTACAAAGCCGCCTGAAAAATCTGTCGACATGGAGGATCTGCTTAAAGCCTTGCTGCAAGCTACAGCGGCTCAGCAGGAGGCCAACCGACAGCAGCAGGTGGCAATGGAAGAAAATAGGAGACAACAGCAGGTGGCAATGGAGGAAAATTGGAGACTACAGCAGGAGGCCAACAGACAGCAGCAGGTGGCAATGGAGGAAAATATAAGACAGCAGCAGGTGGCAATGGAGGAAAATAAGAGACAACAGCAGGCAGTTGTTGATGAACTTTACAGGCAACAGCGTCAGGATAGAGAGGCCTTAACAGAAGTGGTGCAGAGCCTTGCAGCCCGGATTGGAGATGTGGCCGTCAGTGCTCCGACCAGCTCTAGTTCTATACGGGCCAGTCACTTCCTGCAGAAAATGACAGAGGCTGATGATGTGGAGGCCTACTTGACCACGTTTGAAAGGACTGCAGAGCGTGAGAACTGGCCAAAAGCACAGTGGGCCAGTCTGCTGGCACCTTTCCTGTCAGGTGAGCCCCAAAAAGCTTACTTTGATTTAAGCCCTGCTGAGGCTCGGGACTATGATAAACTAAAGACTGAGATCCTGACCCGCCTGGGAGTCACGCTGTCAGTACGAGCACAACGGGTGCACCGTTGGCTGTACGCCATGGAGAAGCCTCCGCGCTCCCAGATGCACGACCTTATTCAGCTAACAAAAAAATGGCTACAGCCAAAGACATTAACTGGTCCCCAGATGGTGGAAAGAGTCGTCATGGACCGCTACTTGAGATCTTTGCCCATGGTCCTGCGCAAGTGGGTGAGCCATGGAAACCCGGGTACTGCTGACCAATTAGTGGACATGGTAGAGAGGTATTTGGCAGCAGAGGAACTACTGATGACCACCCAGCAACCCATAGATCCTCGACAGCGCCCTTCAGTAAAGACTGGTAAGACTGTTCCGTGGGAAAACGTTGCTGGGCGGTTAAGAGAACGCAGGGCTGGAGAGACTGTAAACACTGGCCCTGGAGACAGGCCAGTGGGGCTAGAACGGTCTATGCTGCCCAAACGGGTTGATAATCGTGTGGTTAAATGTTTTAGGTGTGGTATGCCAGGTCATGTTATTGCCAATTGCCCAGTCACGCAAGAACCCATGCAATGTGATGCTGCCTTTGAATGTCGCAGAATGTCTTTCTTTGCTAGGTTAGCCTGTACTGTGGTACCTTCACCTGAGCTGGAAAAACAAATGTGTGATGTGTTCTTAGAGGGTAACCGGGTAGAGGCCTTGCTAGATTCAGGAAGTTTAGTTACCCTCGTGAAAGCTGGGTTAGTGAACCCCTTAAAGGTCCAGCAAATACCTATTGGGGTAACTTGCATACATGGGGATACCCAACATTATGCCACTGCTGAGGTGAATATAGAAACTTGTTGTGGGTCAGCAATGGTTAAAGTGGGACTGGTCCCTACCTTGGTGCATGAGGCCATAATAGGGAGGGATTTTCCTCATTTTTGGAAACTGTGGGAATCACGGTTGTCAACAGATGTGAGAAGTAAAAAGCCAGTTGATAATACCGGTGATTTTATGGATGTACGTGGGTCTTCGGAACTTTCTGGCCCTTTGCCTTTTGCTAGTTTGGCTGGGGAAGTGACAGATGGGGAGTCCAGTGAGGACCCTCTTGCCGGGAACAGAGACATAGTAGTTAGAACTGAAAGCGTGCCTGACCTGGAGGTAAAGAAGGATCTGTTTGCGTCTGAACAGTTAAAGGATCCTACCTTAATAAAGGCTAGAGAGAATGTTAAGATTGTTAATGGGGAACCTGTGGTACCAGGTGACAGGGTTACGTATCCCCACATGGCCATCTGTAATGAGCTCTTGTACCACATTGTCAAAAGGGGTGAGGATGTGGTGGAACAGCTGGTAGTTCCCCAGCCTTATCGGAGAACGGTACTAGATTTAGCTCATAGTCACGTTACCGCAGGACATTTAGGGGCAGAAAAAACCACTGAAAGAGTTTTACAAAGGTTCTTTTGGCCAGGGGTTTATAAAGAAGTGTCTGAATATTGTTCTTCCTGTCCTGAATGCCAGTATCATGCCCCTAGACCCCATTTCAGGAGCCCACTAGTTTCCATGCCTATTATAGAGGTCCCGTTTGACAGAATAGCCATGGATCTCGTGGGGCCCTTGTTAAAGTCTGCTCGGGGCCATCAGTATATCCTGGTAATTATGGACTATGCCACTCGATATCCTGAGGCTGTCCCTTTACGCACTATCACAACCAAGGCGATAGCTAGGGAGCTGGTGCAGGTATTTAGTAGAGTGGGAATACCAAAAGAAATTTTGACTGACCAAGGTACTCCATTTATGTCAAGGATCATGAAAGAGTTGTGCAAGTTATTTAAGGTCACTCACCTCAGGACGTCCATCTACCATCCCCAAACTGACGGGTTGGTGGAAAGGTTTAATAAAACATTAAAAAGTATGTTAAAAAAGGTTGTTGAGAGAGATGGGAAAAACTGGGATTGTTTGTTGCCTTACTTGTTAATGGCCATCAGAGAAGTTCCTCAGTCCTCTACGGGGTTTTCTCCATTTGATTTGTTGTATGGTAGACACCCCAGAGGGCTGTTGGATATTGCCAAAGAGACGTGGGAAGGACAGCCCACTCCTTATAGAAGCGTTATTGAGCATGTAACACAAATGCAGGATAGGATTGCAGCCGTGGTACCTGTTGTCAGAGAGCACATGGAACAGGCCCAAAGTGCTCAACAGAGGGTCTATAACCGGAGTGCCAAGATACGGGAATTTGCTCCTGGCGATAGAGTTCTTGTTTTGGTACCCACTGTGGAAAGCAAATTCCTAGCTAAATGGCAGGGTCCATTTGAGATTAGGGAAAAAGTGAATGAGGTTAATTACAAAGTATACCAGCCGGGAAAGAGAAAACCCGAACAGATCTACCATGTTAACTTAATCAAACCCTGGAAAGATAGGTTGTCTCTGTCAGCGGAGCCTTGCCCTTCGGTGTCTTCACCCCGGTTGCTTCCCGCAGTGAAGGTGTCAGAGACATTATCAGCTGATCAGAACAATCAGGTTAAAGAATTTCTCATCCAAAATAGGGAGGTATTTTCAGAGCTGCCTGGCCGAACGACCATAATAAAACATGACATTGTCACAGAACCAGGGGTCAGGGTTCATTTAAAGCCATATAGGATTCCTGAAGCTCAGCGAGAAGCTATTTCTAAGGAAGTTAAAACCATGTTAGAACTGGGAGTCATAGAGGAGTCTAACAGTGAGTGGTCCAGTCCCATAGTGCTCATCCCGAAGCCCGACGGTAGCATACGCTTCTGTAATGACTTTCGTAAGTTAAATGAGGTGTCCAAGTTTGACGCATACCCCATGCCCCGTGTGGATGAGCTTGTAGAAAGGCTGGGAACAGCCAGGTTTCTCACCACATTGGACCTGACCAAAGGTTACTGGCAAATACCTTTATCTGATAGCGCCAAAGAAAAAACAGCCTTTTCGGTTCCGGAGGGGCTGTACCAGTATAAGATGTTACCCTTTGGGTTGCATGGGGCTCCAGCAACCTTTCAACGGGCGATGGATAAAATTTTGAGGCCCCATAGAAAATATGCAGCTGCCTATTTGGATGATGTGGTAATTCACAGTACAGACTGGGGGTCCCATTTGGTTAAAGTACAAGCAGTACTGGACTCAATCAGAGAGGCAGGGTTAACTGCTAACCCAAAGAAGTGCTGCCTCGCAATGGAGGAGGTCAAATACTTGGGCTTCACCATAGGCAGAGGTCTGATTAGGCCCCAATTGAATAAAGTTGATGCTATTCAAAACTGGCCTCGTCCAGTGAATAAAAAACAGGTAAGGGCTTTTTTGGGAATTACTGGGTACTATAGACGGTTTATTCCTAATTTTGCGACCACAGCGGTGCCGTTGTCAGACCTTACCAAAGGGAAGCAGTCAAATGTGGTGAAATGGAACCCTGATGCAGAAAAGGCGTTCCAAGCGTTAAAAGTGGCTTTGTGTTCACAACCGGTGTTGATAACACCAGATTTTTCAAAAGAATTTGTGGTACAGACAGATGCCTCAGAGGTAGGGATAGGTGCTGTGCTGTCCCAAACCAGAGATGGGGACGAACACCCTATCATTTATTTGAGTAGGAAACTCAATGAGCATGAAAAAAGGTATGCCATTGTGGAAAAGGAGGCTTTGGCCATTAAGTGGGCACTAGATACCTTGAGGTATTACCTCTTGGGTAGACAATTCAGACTAGTGACAGACCATGCCCCTTTAAAATGGATGTATGTAAATAGAGGCAAGAATGCTCGTGTAACTAGATGGTTTCTAGCGTTGCAGGACTTTAAGTTTACTGTCGAACATAGACCGGGAACACAATTGGCCAACGCAGATGCATTGTCTCGCATCTTCTGTTTGGGGGCTACAAGTGTTCCGGCCCCTAGGTCGAAACAGGGGAGGGGGATATGTGACAAGAACACTGGGATAGTGTTTGAGGGCAGGTATATTTGTCCCAGGTTCTTGTCTTACATGTTTTAGAAAATGTTAACTTCTAGGAAAAATGCTTTTTGTTTTGTCTGAACCTTTTCAGTTTGCTGTAAAAGCTGGGTAAAGGCTCTGAGAGAGAGATAAGGCGAGTTCTAGACATTGGGCCCAGTTCGGGTCTTTGGCCTCACAGAGGGCTAATCAGGGTTTCAGCTGTGTAAGAGTGTTATAGTGCTTCTAACCTGATTAGTATGGGCAGACTGCCTGGGAAGGCTGCAGGATCTGGGTGTGAGAGACACGCTTTCTGATGCAAGTAAGCTATACAGTATGTACTGAAGAACTCTGTGTTTTGTTTAGTGACAGTTAGGAATATCTTATGTTTAGTTAGTGCCGGACAGGCAAGGTATTTTTATTTTTGGGTTTTGTTTTATTTTCTGTTTCAATAAAACTGGCCGGGGTCAGTTGTACCAGAAACTGGACTTGTGTTGTTCCTCAGCTGCTGCGTGCGGCCATATTCCCCAGGAAAAGGCGCCTTGCACCCCTACAGTGTTACAACTTATATATATATATATATATATATATATATATATATATATATATATATATAAGCAGGAAAAAATGAGCGGCACTCAGCGTCTTAATCAAAATGGAAAAGTGTATTCACATCACCATCAAAACCAACGTTTCGGGACACGCAGGTTTTGATGGTGATGTGAATACACTTTTCCATTTTGATTAAGACGCTGAGTGCCGCTCATTTTTTCCTGCTTGTTTATCCACTGCGGCTGAGAGGGCACCGGTGCACTGTTTGGACATTGAAAACGGAGTGCCGATCCATACCTATTCCTTGTGTATATATATATATATATATATATGTATATATATAACCAAACAACAATAACCTAATCTCGCGCTATATTCAATTAGGCAGCACCTTGTGAGAAAATCTCCCTGCTAGTGGGAGATGGACAAAGGTAATAGATACAGTATTCAGAGTGCGCCCTCTGAATACTAGAGATGAGCGCCTGAAATTTTTCGGGTTTTGGTTTTGGGTTCGGTTCCGCGGCCGTGTTTTGGGTTCGAACGCGTTTTGGCAAAACCTCACCGAATTTTTTTTGTCGGATTCGGGTGTGTTTTGGATTCGGGTGTTTTTTTCAAAAAACACTAAAAAACAGCTTAAATCATAGAATTTGGGGGTCATTTTGATCCCAAAGTATTATTAACCTCAAAAACCATAATTTACACTCATTTTCAGTCTATTCTGAATACCTCACACCTCACAATATTATTTTTAGTCCTAAAATTTGCACCGAGGTCGCTGTGTGAGTAAGATAAGCGACCCTAGTGGCCGACACAAACACCGGGCCCATCTAGGAGTGGCACTGCAGTGTCACGCAGGATGTCCCTTCCAAAAAACCCTCCCCAAACAGCACATGACGCAAAGAAAAAAAGAGGCGCAATGAGGTAGCTGTGTGAGTAAGATTAGCGACCCTAGTGGCCGACACAAACACCGGGCCCATCTAGGAGTGGCACTGCAGTGTCACGCAGGATGGCCCTTCCAAAAAACCCTCCCCAAACAGCACATGACGCAAAGAAAAAAAGAGGCGCAATGAGGTAGCTGTGTGAGTAAGATTAGCGACCCTAGTGGCCGACACAAACACCGGGCCCATCTAGGAGTGGCACTGCAGTGTCACGCAGGATGTCCCTTCCAAAAAACCCTCCCCAAACAGCACATGACGCAAAGAAAAAAAGAGGCGCAATGAGGTAGCTGTGTGAGTAAGATTAGCGACCCTAGTGGCCGACACAAACACCGGGCCCATCTAGGAGTGGCACTGCAGTGTCACGCAGGATGGCCCTTCCAAAAAACCCTCCCCAAACAGCACATGACGCAAAGAAAAAAAGAGGCGCAATGAGGTAGCTGTGTGAGTAAGATTAGCGACCCTAGTGGCCGACACAAACACCGGGCCCATCTAGGAGTGGCACTGCAGTGTCACGCAGGATGTCCCTTCCAAAAAACCCTCCCCAAACAGCACATGACGCAAAGAAAAAAAGAGGCTTTTACTGATATTTGGTGTTTTGGATTTGACATGCTCTGTACTATGACATTGGGCATCGGCCTTGGCAGACGACGTTGCTGGCATTTCATCGTCTCGGCCATGACTAGTGGCAGCAGCTTCAGCACGAGGTGGAAGTGGATCTTGATCTTTCCCTAATTTTGGAACCTCAACATTTTTGTTCTCCATATTTTAATAGGCACAACTAAAAGGCACCTCAGGTAAACAATGGAGATGGATGGATTGGATACTAGTATACAATTATGGACGGGCTGCCGAGTGCCGACACAGAGGTAGCCACAGCCGTGAACTACCGCACTGTACTGTGTCTGCTGCTAATATATAGACTGGTTGATAAAGAGATAGTATACTCGTAACTAGTATGTATGTATAAAGAAAGAAAAAAAAACCACGGTTAGGTGGTATATACAATTATGGACGGGCTGCCGAGTGCCGACACAGAGGTAGCCACAGCCGTGAACTACCGCACTGTACTGTGTCTGCTGCTAATATATAGACTGGTTGATAAAGAGATAGTATACTCGTAACTAGTATGTATGTATAAAGAAAGAAAAAAAAACCACGGTTAGGTGGTATATACAATTATGGACGGGCTGCCGAGTGCCGACACAGAGGTAGCCACAGCCGTGAACTACCGCACTGTACTGTGTCTGCTGCTAATATATAGACTGGTTGATAAAGAGATAGTATACTCGTAACTAGTATGTATGTATAAAGAAAGAAAAAAAAACCACGGTTAGGTGGTATATACAATTATGGACGGGCTGCCGAGTGCCGACACAGAGGTAGCCACAGCCGTGAACTACCGCACTGTACTGTGTCTGCTGCTAATATAGACTGGTTGATAAAGAGATAGTATACTACTAATATTATATATACTGGTGGTCAGGTCACTGGTCACTAGTCACACTGGCAGTGGCACTCCTGCAGCAAAAGTGTGCACTGTTTAATTTTAATATAATATTATGTACTCCTGGCTCCTGCTATAACCTATAACTGGCACTGCAGTAGTGCTCCCCAGTCTCCCCCACAATTATAAGCTGTGTGAGCTGAGCAGTCAGACAGATATATAATATATATAGATGATGCAGCACACTGGCCTGAGCCTGAGCAGTGCACACAGATATGGTATGTGACTGAGTCACTGTGTGCTGTGTATCGCTTTTTTCAGGCAGAGAACGGATTATAAAGTAAACTGCACTGTCCTCACTAGTAAACTCTCTCCACTCAGTCTCTACACTTCTACAGTAACAGTACTCCTCCTAGTCAGCTCCAGTAAATCTCTCTCAGTCTCTTATAATCTAAATGGAGAGGACGCCAGCCACGTCCTCTCCCTATCAATCTCAATGCACGTGTGAAAATGGCGGCGACGCGCGGCTCCTTATATAGAATCCGAGTCTCGCGATAGAATCCGAGCCTCGCGAGAATCCGACAGCGTCATGATGACGTTCGGGCGCGCTCGGGTTAACCGAGCAAGGCGGGAAGATCCGAGTCGCTCGGACCCGTGAAAAAAAACATGAAGTTCTGGCGGGTTCGGATTCAGAGAAACCGAACCCGCTCATCTCTACTGAATACTGTATCTATATGTATATATATATATATATAGTATACACACTCTGAACGACCAGCACTCCCTGTACCATATGACCATATGCAGCAGCGGTGGTGCACAGCTCCAAGATCCAAATATCAATAAATACAGTGGCACACAGCGGACTTGTATTCCAGAAAATAACTGTAACACCAGTTGCACGAAAAGCGAAAAGTTCATGCAACTGGTGTTGTAGTTATCTTCTGGAATGCTGTATTTATTGAGATATATATATATATATATATATATATATATATATATACATACATAGATACATACACCACACCACACATGTGCGTGCGTGCGTGCGTGCGTGGAAACCCCCCCCTTAAAAATCCTGCGTTTGCCCCTGGTAGACCTCCTGGGATCTCGACACAATCACAAGGTTCAGGTCTTCGGAGCAAGGACAAGGGATCCTCAAACAGCGTTCGTGGACGCACTGGCAATTCCATGGAACTTTCGGCTGCCATATATGTTCCCTCACATGTCACTCCTGCCCAGGGTAATAAGGAAGTTCAAGCAAGAAGGAGGATTACTACTTCTAATCGCTCCAGCGTGGCCCAGACAGAATTGGCTCTCAGACCTGCAGGGTCTCTCGATAGAGCGTCCTCTTCTACTTCTGCAATGACCAGACCTCCTCGTTCAGGGCCCTTGTGTCTACCAGGGTCTGGCCCGACTGGCTTTGACGACGTGGCTCTTGAAGCTTCACTTCTGGGGGTCACAGGATTTTCTGAAGCGGTCATTCAAACTATGTTGAAAGTAGTGATGTGCACCGGAAATTTTTCGGGTTTTGTGTTTTGGTTTTGGATTCGGTTCCGCGGCCGTGTTTTGGATTCGGACGCGTTTTGGCAAAACCTCCCTGAAAATTTTTTGTCAGATTCGGGTGTGTTTTGGATTCGGGTGTTTTTTTTACAAAAGATACTCAAAAACAGTTTAAATCATAGAATTTGGGGGTCATTTTGATCCCATAGTATTATTAACCTCAATAACCATAATTTCCACTCATTTCCAGTCTATTCTGAACACCTCACACCTCACAATATTATTTTTAGTCCTAAAATTTGCACCAAGGTCGCTGGATGGCTAAGCTAAGCGACCCAAGTGGCCGACACAAACACCTGGCCCATCTAGGAGTGGCACTGCAGTGTCAGACAGGATGGCAGATTTAAAAAATAGTCCCCAAACAGCACATGATGCAAAGATAAAAAGAGGTGCAATGAGGTAGCTGTGTGACTAAGCTAAGCGACCCAAGTGTCCGACACAAACACCTGGCCCATCTAGGAGTAGCACTGCAGTGTCAGACAGGATGGCAGATTTAAAAAATAGTCCCCAAACAGCACATGATGCAAATAAAAAAAGAGGCGCACCAAGGTCGCTGGATGGCTAAGCTAAGCGACCCAAGTGGCCAACACAAACACCTGGCCCATCTAGGAGTGGCACTGCAGTTTCAGACAGGATGGCAGATTTTAAAAATAGTCCCCAAACATCACATGATGCAAAGAAAAAAAGAGGTGCACCAAGGTCGCTGGATGGCTAAGCTAAGCGACCCAAGTGGCCGACACAAACACCTGGCCCATCCAGGAGTGGCACTGCAGTGTCAGACAGGATGGCAGATTTAAAAAATAGTCCCCAAACAGCACATGATGCAAAGAAAAAAGAGGTGCAATGAGGTAGCTGTGTGACTAAGCTAAGCGACCCAAGTGGCCGACACAGACACCTGGCCCATCTAGGAGTGGCACTGCAGTGTCAGACAGGATGGCAGATTTAAAAAATAGTCCCCAAACAGCACATGATGCAAAGAAAAAAGAGGTGCAATCAGGTAGCTGTGTGACTAAGCTAAGCGACCCAAGTGGCCGACACAAACACCTGGCCCATCTAGGAGTGGCACTGCAGTTTTCTAGCGAGAGGATGAGTGCTTCCATCCTCATGTGAATCTGAACCACTAGCCATGAACATAGGCCAGGGCCTCAGCCGTTCCTTGCCACTCCGTGTCGTAAATGGCATATTGGCAAGTTTACGCTTCTCATCAGACGCTTTTAATTTTGATTTTTGGGTCATTTTACTGAACTTTTGTAGTATACTTGACGACACAGAGGTAGAGCAGTGGACTACTGTACCATACTGCTATATATATACTGGTGGTCAGCAAAATTCTGCACTGTCCTCCTACTATATACTGCGCACAACTAAAATGCAGCACAGGTATGGATGCATAGTATACTTGACGACACAGAGGTAGAGCAGTGGACTACTGTACCATACTGCTATATATATACTGGTGGTCAGCAAAATTCTGCACTGTCCTCCTACTATATACTGCGCACAACTAAAATGCAGCACAGGTATGGATGCATAGTATACTTGACGACACAGAGGTAGAGCAGTGGACTACTGTACCATACTGCTATATATATACTGGTGGTCAGCAAAATTCTGCACTGTACTCCTACTATATACTGTGCACAACTAAAATGCAGCACAGGTATGGATGCATAGTATACTTGACACAGAGGTAGAGCAGTGGACTACTGTACCGTACTGCTATATATATACTGGTGGTCAGCAAAATTCTGCACTGTCCTCCTACTATATACTACAATGCAGCACAGATATGGAGCGTTTTTCAGGCAGAGAACGTAGATATTTTCAGCACACTGAGCACAGATATTTGCAGCACACTGAGCACAGATATTTGCAGCACACTGAGCACAGATATTTGCAGCACACTGAACACAGAAACTGAGAGAACGCAGCCACGTCCTCTCGCTATCATCTGCAATGCACGAGTGAAAATGGCGGCGACGCGCGGCTCCTTATATAGAATACGAGTCTCGCGAGAATACGACAGCGGGATGATGACGTTCGGGCGCGCTCGGGTTAACCGAGCAAGGCGGGAAGATCCGAGGCTGCCTCGGAACCGTGTAAAATGGGTGAAGTTCGGGGGGTTCGGATCCCGAGGGACCGAACCCGCTCATCTCTAGTTGAAAGCCCGTAAACCGGCTTCGGCTCGGTTTTATTATAGGGTCTGGAATACCTACTTCAACTGGTCTGCGGCTAAGAATTATGATGCATACAAGTTCAGTACTGACAAACTTTTGGCTTTTCTGCCACAGGGCCTGGACTTAGGCCTTCGTCTGGCCTCCCTCAAGGTTCATATTTCAGCCTTGTTGGTATGGTTTCAGAGAAAAATTGCGACTTTGCCTGACGTTCATACTTTCACTCAGGTCGTTTTACGGATTCCTCCTGTGGGTCCTTGAGATTTGTCAGTTGTTCTGGATGAAGAGAGATGCAGATGCACACTCCTAGCACTAAGAACTCTGATAGTAAAAATAATTTAAATAAACCCTCACAATTAACATGGAGTATAATTGAAGTTCTTAGCACACATTTGTGCAAATATGCGGGTCCATGTACCGCGGCCAGGTGACTTAATCACATGGGTCCCTAACATTCCTAATACTATCACATTCTATAAATTTATTCAGGACTTACCTCTAAATAGGGCCTTATCAATGTGTGATCTGAAATGCAGGAACCCAGCTAATTAAAACACCTGAGGGTGAATGGGAGGAGGGCCAATCCAGAGGAAGGAAGCCTTGCCTTCCAGTGTACAATATATACACAAATATAGTGGAAAAAAGGGGGGATCCTGGATTGCACATCCTATTACTAAAGATATCAAGAGGTGCTATCATACTGAGGCTTCTAATACTATGCTGGAGGAAGAGAGATGCAGATGCACACTCTTAGCACTGTTCTGGATGCCCTACAAGAGTCCCGGTTGAACCTCTTGAGTCTGTGAACCTTAAATGGCTTACACTTAAGGTTTTATTTTTGCTGGCTATTGCCTCTGCTAGAAGGGTTTCAGGCTTGGGTGCCTTATCCTGTCGGTAACCCTTTCTGATTTTTCACCGTGACCGTGCGGTTCTTAGAACTCGCCCTGGTTATCTGCCTAAGGTGGTGTCATCTTTTCACCTTTACCAAGAGATTGTGGTTTCGGCCTTTATCTCTCCTGGTTTGTCCTCCAAAGAAGGGTCTTTGGATGCGGTACAGGCTCTCCAAATATATGTGAAGAGAACCGCCTCTTAGGAGATCTGATTCTCTCTTTGTCCTTTTTGGTTTTCACAAACGTGACTGGCCTGCAAATAAGCAGACCTTGGCCAGATGGATTAGAATGGTGATTGCACATGCTTATGTACAGGCTGGACTTCCAACTCCTGCTACTATCAAGGCCCATTCTACTCGGTCTGTTGAACCTTCTTGGGCGGCCCATCGTGGCGCGTCCCTAGAACAATTGTGCAAGGCGGCTATGTGGTCTTCAGTGAACACGTTCATCAGGTTCTATGCCTTTGATACTTCCGCCTCCCAGGATGCTTCCTTTGGACGCCGGGTTTTTGTGCCCACTACAGTGCATCCCCTCCTGCTTTAGGACATCTCTGATGTTATTCCCTGTGGAATACCAGTGTATCCCACTGCAGAAAAGGAGATTTATGGTAAGAACTTACCATTGTTAAATCTCTTTCTAGGGGGTACACTGAATTCCACGGGGCGCCCACCCCTGACGCACTTAGCTTCTTTGGGTTTGTATGGCATTAGCCGCTGGTACCTTCTCCTGTCGTGAGAATGTGGTTATATGTGGCTACTAACTACTGTCGTCTCTTTTACCTGCTACTGCATTGGACTGGTTAACAAAACTGAGCTCCAGTGCCTGGAGGCGGGGATATAGAGGAGGCGGTGCAGTGCATCTTGGGAACAGTCAAAGCTTTAGCCTGTTGGTGCCTCGGACCAAGATCCAACTCTACACCCTGATGTTATTCCTTGTGGAACCAAGTGTACCTTGCAGAAAGAGATTTAACAATGGTACAGTAAGTCTTACCATAAATCTCCTTATTCGGCAGCACATCTGCAATATATATATATATATATATATATATATATATATATATATATATATATATATGTTTGGTATGTTTTACCAGCAGACGGGATGCCGGCTGTCAGTATACCGGCAGCAGCATCCCGTCTGCCAGAATCCCGGCAGCAAGGTAGTGAGACACCTCGCGGGCTTGCTGCGCTTGCAATGCTTCAGGCCCAGTGGCTCGCTTTGCTCACCACAGGTTATATTCCCACTCAGTTGGTGGCGTGGACCCAACAACCGAGTGGAAACAACCTGCGGAAGTCAGGATTCCGGGCGTCGGCATTTCACCGGCTGTCAGGATTCCACCTGCTGTTGGGATTCCAGCATCGGTCGCCTGAACACCGGGATCCCGACTGCCGGTATTTGAACTGCATCCCATACTGCATTTACAGTACAAATTGCAAATGAATATAAGTATAATAAGCTAATGTATCACTATAGCCCTTAAAAATATAGGGGGTCATTCCGAGTTGATCGTAGCTGTGCAAAATTCAGGAGTAACTACCGGCCAGCGCAGTTTTAGCGCGCTGGCCGAGAGCTACTCCTCGCTCCCTGGCCCGCAGCGTCTGCGTGTGATGTCACGCAGCCGCTGCGGCACGCCCCCCGTTCGGTCCGGCCACGCTTGCGTTGGCCGTACCACGCCTATGAAACGGCAGCCAAACGCCGCCGTTTCGCCCCCTCCCGCCCATTGATCGCCTCTGCCTGTCAATCAGGCAGAGGCGATCGCTGTCCTGCCACGGCCGTCGGCCGTTCCGCATGCGCAGGCGCACTACGGCGCCGGTGCATGCGCAGCAGGCACCCGTTCGCTCTGCTGCGTGAAAACGCAGTGAGCGAACGGGGCGGAATGACCCCCCATAGTCTTTATAATCTGGTGCCATAAAAAAAGTTTAATCTCTCTCTGTTTATCCTGGTGCTATGTAATTCTTAAAATCATAGATATGTCAGTTGAACTACAGGTCCAGTACACAATAACTGCATGAGCTCACTGCAGACAATGATTATAGCCCGAGCTCTGACATTCAGTCCGGATAGGCAAATCACCCCTGTAGCAGACAATACTTGCCGCTGGCACTGTGGTTACACCCTCTAGCTTGGACCTGGTGAATAAGTTGCTTTCCGGTCTTCGCTCTCATCAGTCACTTCACCTGCGGCGCCTCCTTACCATTGCTGCTGCAACTGCAGTTTGTCACTTACAAACCAAACAAAGTGTATAGGGGGTAGCCCTTTAGATGCACCAAGCAAATTGGATCCTAGTACCAGCACCAGAACCGTGAATTAAGCTGACGCGTTTCGTCCTCATACAAGGGGGCTTTTTCATAGGTTGCATACGTTAACCAAACTACATTGAAAAGAGCTGAGTTGTGCTTTTGCACCTGTATTTTTTGTTGCATGTGTCTTAAGATACACGCACCCTAAAAACAGAGAACATTCTGTAGTTGCAGCTGCAGAAAATATGTAAGTCATCATCATCAACACTTAAACGTACACTGGTTTTATAGATGCACTTCCAGGCAGAACCAGGGAGTCTCCCAGTTGCAAGGGAAGGAGCTGTCTCACTTGTCCCAGCTGAGGCCCCTCCAAAGGGGTAGGAGGAAGAAGTGAGACATAGAGTTCCCTGCAGAGTCTTTGGATTTCTCACACAAAGTCCTGCGGATACAGCTACACACAAAACATGGTAAGTATGTCTGGAAAGCATGATAGGGATGTCTGGAATTACCTTTCCACCTTTGAGGGGCTCCTTGTACAGGGAGGCATTCAATTTGCCGGCTGTTAGGATCCTGGCTGTCAGTGATATTTAAGGATGTATAGTAGAGTAATGGATGGGGTAACATCCACCACAGCATCTCTGCAACACTGGAGACAGCACTATGGTAATTGGTGACATTGGCAAGTGTTAATCAGTTAGGCTATTTGTAAAACAAAGAGTTAATTTCATGGCCGGAGAGTAAGGAAACACACACACAATGTTGGTGTTACAGCAGTACTCTGACGTTTATTAGTATCACTAGGCTTTATAAAGCTTTTCTGAGTAGGCATCAACTCATATTCTGAGCATGGTTAAATTATTTCCACTCTTGATATGAATGTCAAATTAACACTTTAAGCTCAATTTTGTATTAACAGCAGAGGACAGTATTGGCTAAATTAGTAATAAGCATAATAATAATTATAATTTCTAGTCTTTTAAAAGAATTTAGCAAATATTCAAAATTCTTTCGTGGTAATTCAGACTGCATTGCTGCAGCAGCAGCAATTGCAGTCTAAAAAACTACTACCGGTAGCAGGAAATTAGCTTTTTTTAACCTCAATGGCCCCATTGCTGCGGACCACACGTGTGACATATCGACCACAGTGTTAAGGAAGGAGTGGACAAAATGTGCATCTTATTTACCACAGCAAATGAGTTTAGAGAAAATTTTCAGGAGAATTAAATAAAGGAGGTAGTTCCAGGGGAGTCTTTTGAGGCAAGGAGACCCATGTGCAGTGTCCGAGTGCCCCCCCCCCCCTTTTCCTCACATTGGCGTATATGCAGTTTATGTGTATATATCCAGATAAATGGCACAGTCACCATTTTCCCATGGTTCCTCTAGGTATATGCATATCTTTAGAAAAATGGCGTTGAGGATTTATTCTGAGGTACTGTAGCTACATATGCCAAAGAAGGTACAGTAAGTATATTGAATGGGTGCAAGTGTGCATTGTGCACCTCACCCCACCCCGGACCCAGGGGCCTGTTTGCGCCTCATATCCTGCACCATTTTATATATATGCCACTGGGTTGGTCCTAGTGTGGTAGCAAAGCATAAAACTAGGCAAAGATTGGTTTTATTGAGGTGATTTTAAAGAGTATGAAATCGGCATGCACCTTCGCATACACCTGGCGGATAGGACATCTCACACGCACATGGCAGATAGGACATCTTATGCACCTGGCGGATAGGTCATCTTACATGCACCTGGCGGATAGGTCATCCCACACACACCTGGTGGATAGGTCATCTCACATGCACATGACGGATCGGACATCACTCATGCATCTGGCGGATAGGTCATCTTAGATGCACCTGGCGGATAGGTCATCCCATATGCAATTGACAGATAGGTCATCTCATACGCACCTGACTGATAGGTCATCTCATATGCACCTGACGGATAGGTCATCTCATACGCACCTGACGGATAGGTCATCTCATATGCACCTGACGGATAGGTCATCTCATACGCACCTGACGGATAGGTCATCTCATTGCTGCACCTGACGGATAGGTCATCTCATACGCACCTGACGGATAGGTCATCTCACAGGCACACATAAAGGAACGCTGTGTGCCTGTGGACTTTCTGTTTCGTGAATGATCCTTAGAATGATATTTTATTTAATTCTAGCATTCTTTTCTCACACAAAAGAATCACCAAGTACTCAAAACGTGTGAAGTTATTTCAAATTCTCTGTGTTACCGTATTCACGGAACAGGGCTAACTTTCTTGAATAATGCAGCGTTCACATTTTTTAGAGAATGGAATAAATGCATCTATATAAAAAAACAAAATAGCTATTATTTATAACCCTGTGGCATTTGCTTTAATACCGCACTTTTTCCACAAATGCGACATTTAGAGTGCTCAGGGAATAGGGGCTTGGAAACAAAGGATTGCAGAGCAGAGGGAGAAATCTCCACTTTTCATGTCAAAATGTCACAAAATGAACTCAAAATACGCGTTAGTCCGTCACCCTGTTAAAAGCAGAGCATCTCAGTGTTTTTGTTTTCACCCAAACAAAGGGATAATATCTATATAAAATGATTAAGTACCCACAAGCTCTAAAAAAAAAATAAAAAAAAATTGGTCCCCTTGGCACTAATGCCTCGGCCGCAAATATTTTTAATTGGTTTTAATTTCTTTCCCCCCGCAATGAGTGTCAATTTGCTTTTCCATTAGGCAGGCCTAATGAATGTAATGAAAACATCGTGTTGCTTAAACAATATTAGCTTCTTGTCAGTTTCAGTCTTGTCCTTTGTCTGCCGTGGCAGACTATGATTTCAGGCTGCAGCTGTTCCCTACCTCCAGGACAAACATTTCAATCAGCCCTTTAAATGTAGATGACAACTTAATGGCCAAAATTGACAACGGTTTTAATGCGAAACCACCTTTTCAATACGAATAACGCAAAACCGGGGGAGAGACATAAAAGACGAGGAGTAACTAATGCAGCATCTGTCTGTGTTGCTGCTAATTGCCTCCACGATTTGTATTCCTTAAAATAAAAAAAATAAAAGGAAAATAAAATCATAGTAATTAAAATATCTAAAATAAAAAAAAATGGTGGCTTCCTGTATAATTGGATATCCATTAGTTTAGAAATGGATGTATAAGAAGCGCCGATTAAATGCATTAGCTGATAATAACGGCTAACTTGTCCTCTAATAAAGTAAGTAAAAAGCTTTATAAGCATCGGTCAAGTTGGGAACCTTGTCATTCAACCTGCTGCATGGAAGGTCGGGGAATTTTACAACAAACTGATGGAATGGACTTAATGCAGAAGCCAATGTTAACCTTGGTGGGAGTTTAGGGCAACTGTGGTACCCCGGAAAATAGTATTTCACTTACAGGTCCGCAGCAGCAAAGGCACAGCGGGAGTTAAGTCTGGACCATGGTCCGATCACATGGTCAGGATGCTGATGGCTGATTGGACAAGGCAGGCTTGGAGCAGAAGAGCCTTTTGGGAAGAAGGAGGAGTCGGCTGGAGTGACTGGAGGTGTTGGACGCATGCTGAGCGAGGAGCTGAAAATAGGTGCCAACCGCAGAGTTGCACTGGGTGGTCCGAGCATCGCTGCAGAGTGTAAGCAGCGGGATGGCGCCGGGAAGCCAAGTGCCGGGTGAGCGAGTGTGAGACGTCGCAGCCGGAGACCGGACACCGACAGGCCTAGTGAAAGGTGTGGATGCCATGGCCATCTTGTTAAAGTGAGGATCCGTTGAACCTGGTCCAGCAATTGAATACCTCCACTCTAAGGGTCTGAGTGAGTACATTGAGACTGATTGACCTAAGTCACGGGCAGACCTGGCACCCAGCCCAAGTAAACATTGTCACCCGCTGTGCAGTGTTAAGATGGTGCGGAAAGCATAGCGCCATTTTCACATTCTACTCCTCGATAACAAGCCAGTAAAGACAGCCATCTCCCCTGTGCTCACACTGTTGATACAAAAAGGACTGAGTTTTTTGGACAAGTGAAAGTAAATTCCTTTAACTGAAAGAGACTGAGTTCAACCAAGAGACCCTCATTGTCAAGTGAGTTATATTTGTCAAGAGACACTACCATCCCTTCGCTAGCTACACCCTCTTTGAATAGAACTGAGATACACTGCCATTATTTACAGCCCAGGATTATATATAAGATCTTTATATATCTGTGTACCACTTCCCCCTTTGCAACGCTGTGACATTATAGAATTCTACAGAGCTCCAACATTATTTAATTGTGAAGATCATTATACCTTGGCTATGGAAAGCTAGAAATGTAGTAATTGTTAAATGTGTTTTTATTCACTTCTCATTACAACATTATAGATTGTACTTTTGATTCTAATCCGCCAATATCTGTGATTCAATTGATTGTCTTTTGCATTTTTGAATGATCCATTGTGATGTGAACTGTAGCCAATTGTCTTTTCTTTTTTCTTCTTTGATGCCCAATTTTTCTTTTGATTATCTAAATTTAATGCCAATTAACCAATCATCATTTACAAACCACAGTTTATTGCGGCTCAATAAAAAGACATCCTGTTGGAACTGCCGATTCACTCCTGTTTTGTATTAATCTATCCTACCTCTCTGAACATAGTACAGCAGTACAGAACAATGTATGGGGAGAAACATTTAAGGGGAAAAGTCCATCACAAAGCCACCCAACACCTGTGATTCCTCTCACAACCACTTAGATATACCGTGCCAACCTCGGGGTGTTACACAACCATAAACATCCAGACGGAACATCTGTTGTGCCTTAATCAATGCTTAAGAGGATAAATGCGACCCAGAAGGGTCTGTTTGCTTGAGCATATAGTCCCTCATTCCGAGTTGTTCGCTCGCTAGCGTCTTTTAGCAGAAATGCAAACGCAAAGCCGCCGCCCTCTGGGAGTGTATCTTAGCATAGCAGAATTGCTAACGAAAGATTAGCAATTCTGCTATTAAGTATTTCCTTGCAGTTTCTGAGTAGCTCCAGACCTACTCCTAGATTGCGATCACCTCAGTCCGTTTAGTTCCTGGTTTGACGTCACAAACACGCCCAGCGTCCGGCCAGCCACTCCTCCGTTTCTCCAGCCACTCCTGCGTTTTTACCTGGCACGCCTGCGTTTTTTAGCACACTCCCTGAAAACGGCCAGTTTCCGCCCAGAAACACCCACTTCCTGTCAATCACACTACGATCAGCAGAGCGATTGAAAAGCTTTGTTCGCCCGTGAGTAAAATAGCATAGTTTTGTGTAAAATTGCTTAGCGCGTGCGCCCTGCTGTGCATACGCATGATCAGAACTGCCGGATTTTAGCCTATTAGCAATTCTACTAAAAATAGCAGCGATCGAACAACTCGGAATGACCACCCTAGATCATACTTGCATAATTGTCTAAACTCCCGTAACGACAAGTAGGCTCACAAAAATCTGGTGCACTAAATCTCGTCATCATAGCCACGCCCCCTGCTTGACAATGCTGGTAATCTCGGCATTGCAAAGGGGTGGGCGTGTCCGCGATGATGTAATCCCACAGCCACACCCACTGCCCAACCCCCGTTTTTCGCACATCAAACCCCTGCACCACCCCTTATGTTAAGCAATGCCCCCCCACCGCCTTCAGCTGTTGCTGGCCTGGAAAATCAGCATCTAGGGTATAGATAGCATGTTGTGTGACAGCAAGGAATGGGGTTGGTTGAAATAAACTCTTACCAAGTTTGGTCCAGTTCTGTGATCTCAAATGCACTCTCCCAATGCTTCCATGTTAGGAGGAAGTAAGAGAGATGGCTAGATTCTGAGGGAGACACTGCAATGTCTGTATGTGCGACATTTGCCGGTATTATTTCTGCGTTTTTATTAGTGATGAGCGGGTTCGGTTTCTCGGAAACCGAACCCCCCCGAACTTCACCCATTTTACAAGGGTCCGAGGCAGGTTCGAACCTTCCCGCCTTGCTCGGCTAACCCGAGCGCGCCCGAACGTCATCATCCCGCTGTCGGATTCTCGCGAGATTCGGATTCTATATAAGCAGCCGCGCGTCGCCGCCATTTTCACTCATGCATTGGAGATGATAGGGAGAGGACGTGGCTGGCGTCCTCTCCGTTTATTGTTGAACTTGATTGCTTTATTGCTTAATTGTGGGGAGGACTGGGAAGCAGCTGCTAGGAGGAGTACAGTGCAGAGTTTCGCTGATAAGTGACCACCAGTTTTATCTGTTCTCTGCCTGAAAAAAACGCTCCTTACCATATCTGTGCTCAGTGTGCTGCATAATATATCTGTGCTCACACTGCTTAATTGTGGGGACTGGGGAGCAGCTATATTATATAGCAGGAGTACAGTGCAGAGTTTTGCTGACAGTGACCACCAGTATACGTTGTCTGCCTGAAAAACACTCCATATCTGTGCTCAGTGTGCTGCTTTATTGTGGGGACTGGGGACCACCAGTATAATTAATATTATATAGGAGGAGTACAGTGCAGAGTTTTGCTGACACAGTGACCACCAGTATACTATATATAGCAGTACGGTAGGCCACTGCTGTACCTACCTCTATGTCGTCATTCATTAAGTAGACTATCCATCTACATTCTATACCTGTGGTGCATTTTAGTTTTGCAGTTTGCTGACACAGTGACCACCAGTATACTATATATAGCAGTACGGTAGGCCACTGCTGTACCTACCTCTGTGTCGTCATTCATTAAGTATACTATCCATCTACATTCTATACCTGTGGTGCATTTTAGTTTTGCAGTTTGCTGACACAGTGACCACCAGTATACTATATATAGCAGTACGGTAGGCCACTGCTGTACCTACCTCTGTGTCGTCATTCATTAAGTATACTATCCATCTACATTCTATACCTGTGGTGCATTTTAGTTTTGCAGTTTGCTGACACAGTGACCACCAGTATACTATATATAGCAGTACGGTAGGCCACTGCTGTAACTACCTCTGTGTCGTCATTCATTAAGTATACTATCCATCTACATTCTATACCTGTGGTGCATTTTAGTTTTGCAGTTTGCTGACACAGTGACCACCAGTATACTATATATAGCAGTACGGTACGGAAGGCCACCTCTGTACCTACCTCTGTGTCGTCATTCATTAAGTATACTATCCATCTACATTCTATACCTGTGGTGCATTTTAGTTTTGCAGTTTGCTGACACAGTGACCACCAGTATACTATATATAGCAGTACGGAAGGCCACTGCTGTACCTACCTCTGTGTCGTCATTCATTAAATATACTATCCATCTACATTCTATACCTGTGGTGCATTTTAGTTTTGCAGTTTGCTGACACAGTAACCACCAGTATACTATATATAGCAGTACGGTACGGAAGGCCACTGCTGTACCTACCTCTGTGTCGTCATTCATTAAGTATACTATCCATCTACATTCTATACCTGTGGTGCATTTTAGTTTTGCAGTTTGCTGACACAGTGACCACCAGTATACTATATATAGCAGTACGGAAGGCCACTGCTGTACCTACCTCTGTGTCGTCATTCATTAAGTATACTATCCATCTACATTCTATACCTGTGGTGCATTTTAGTTTTGCAGTTTGCTGACACAGTGACCACCAGTATACTATATATAGCAGTACGGAAGGCCACTGCTGTACCTACCTCTGTGTCGTCATTCATTAAGTATACTATCCATCTACATTCTATACCTGTGGTGCATTTTAGTTTTGCAGTTTGCTGACACAGTGACCACCAGTATACTATATATAGCAGTACGGTACGGAAGACCACTGCTGTACCTACCTCTGTGTCGTCATTAAGTATACTATCCATCTACATTCTATACCTGTTGTGCGCCTCTTTTTTTCTTTGCATCATGTGCTGTTTGGGGACAATTTTTTTGAAGTGCCATCCTGTCTTGACACTGCAGTGCCACTCCTAGATGGGCCAGGTGTTTGTGTCGGCCACTTGTGTCGCTTAGCTTAGTCACACAGCGACCTTGGTGCGCCTCTTTTTTTCTTTGCATCATGTGCTGTTTGGGGACAATTTTTTTGAAGTGCCATCCTGCCTGACACTGCAGTGCCACTCCTAGATGGGCCAGGTGTTTGTGTCGGCCACTTGTGTCGCTTAGCTTAGCCATCCAGCGACCTCGGTGCAAATTGTAGGACTAAAAATAATATTGTGAGGTGTGAGGTGTTCAGAATAGACTGGAAATGAGTGGAAATTATGGTAATTGAGGTTAATAATACTATGGGATCAAAATGACCCCCAAATTCTATGATTTAAGCTGTTTTTTAGGGTTTTTTGAAAAAAAACACCCGAATCCAAAACACACCCGAATCCGACAAAAAATTTTCGGTGAGGTTTTGCCAAAACGCGTCCGAATCCAAAACACGGCCGCGGAACCGAATCCAAAACCAAAACACAAAACCCGAAAAATGTCCGGTGCACATCACTAGTTTTTATGCAGATGCAGCTACAAGTCTTTCCTTGGTGTATATCTGTGTTTCTGCATGTTGGATTGCTTCTGCATGTACAAGCTCTGCGACACCCACTTTCAATGTCTTCCAGAAATCCACCATCCAGGAATGTCCAGCACATTTACAGTACAATTATGATACAGTGCATCTATATTGCACCTGTGCCTCTGGGACACACCATGTGGGATGCTTACGCCATGCAACATTTTAGCGCCAGAAAAGCATGTGCGGTAACAACATATTGCTCAGGTCTGTGACCATCTGCATTGTGTATGCTTAGAATTAGGCCCAGAGTCTACTCAAATTAGGGAATTGCAATTAAAGACTTTCCTGTCTCACAGGTGTCAGTCGTTCAGCAGCAAGCGCAATATTAGTTGCATATCTCTACCTGCATATATGTATAGTTTATACAGTATACTTAGCTTTATAGCGTATGCAGCACCCTACAGCTTCACGGTGAAGGGGAAGGCTGCATAATGTAGAGGAATCCACCAACAGAATCATGGGCCTCATTCAGAAATAGATGCAATGTCAACAGCAACGTGATGGCCTTACGATGACAGTGGCAGTGAGGATTGATTTGCAAAGTGATTTCGGTCATTGTGGGTAGTAATGTGGGTAGGCTACTAGAACACAGGCGTGTCGCAGACCATGCCTGCGACTGCAATCCTGTGCACTATCAAAAAGGTTCTGGTGTCTCAGTTTCATCAGCCAGTCAGCGCAGCCATGGGGTAATCAGAAAGGTTGATGGTTAATGGTTAACCAATGTGCATCCGATGGTTACGTCTTTGGGTCCCAAGATCCTTGTTCCCAAAATATGTACAAGTTAAGGGGCAGTTTAAGATCAATCGGAGCCACAGTTTTTAGTTGGATCTTAAAAGAGGTGATGGAAACGGCTGGTGAAGCTACAGCTTTAAAGAATTCCAGAGGTAGGCGAGAGAAAATAACTTCATATGGGTGAAAAGGTGCAGCATGAAGTTGGACTAGGAGGAATGGAGAAGGCATCTGTGAAGTGGTCTCTGTGCAAATCACCTCAGGATTCTGGAGAGCTGCAGAAGTGTGTCTTTACTAGCTGCATCATGTTGAGCAACATAGTTACATAGTTGTTGAGGTTGAAAAAAGACAACTGTCCATCGAGTTCAACCTATATAACAATTTTTTTTATTTAAAAAAAATTTTTTTTTATGTTAATTCAATTCTGTATCCCTGGATATTTTTTTCCGCTAGGAATTTATCTAATCCATTTTTAAACTAATTGATTGAGTCCACCATTACTACATTCTCTGGCTGAGAATTCCATATCCTTACTGCTCTTACTGAGAAGAATCCTTTTCTCCGTTGAGTATGGAATTTTTTCTCTTCTAACATCAGGGGGTGTCCTCGTGTCCTATGTAGAGTTTTTTGGTAAACAAATCGTTTGATAAATCCTTGTATTGTCCCTTATTGTATTTATAAATATTAATAATGTCCCCTCTCAGTCGCCTGTTTTCCAGTGTGAACATATCAAGCCTTTTAAGTCTTTCCTCATAGTCCAATGCCTCTAACCCCTTAACCAGTTTAGTGGATCGCCTCTGAACCCTTTCGAGTTCCAAGATATCTTTTTTATAATATGGTGCCCAAAACTGTACACAATATTGCAGGTGTGGTCGCACCAATGATTTATACAGAGGCAGGATTACACTCTCATCCGTTGTCTCCATAACCCGTTTTATGCATGATAACACCTTATTAGCTTTTGCTGCTGCATTTTGACATTGTATACTGCTACCAAGTTTATTGTCGATGAGCACACCCAAATCTTTTTCAACTACCGTTATCCCTACATTTTCCCCATTTAGCTTATAGGCTGCCTGATTGTTCTTAGTCCCAAAGTGCATAACTTTACATTTGTCTATATTGAACCTCATTCTCCATTTATCCGCCCAGTCCTCAAGTCTAGATAAGTAATTCTGTAGAGACTCAACATCCTTGTCTGAATTAATTATTCTACATAGTTTAGTATCATCTGCGAAAGTTTACACTGTGCTTTTCAGTCCCTCTCCTAGGTCATTAATGAATATGTTAAACAGCAATGGCCCGAGTACTGAGCCCTGCGGTATTCCACAGTACTGAAGCCCATTCAGAGTACATCCCATTAACCCCCACTTGCTGTTCCCTATTAAACAGCCAATTACTCACCCAAGTACAGATAGTGTTTCCTACCCCAAGCACTCTTAGTTTGTGAATTAGTCTCCTGTGTGGAACTTTGTCAAAGGCCTTAGCGAAGTCTAAACAGATCACATCCACTGCTTGTCCCTGATCAATATTATTGCTCACTTTCTCGTAGAAGCTTATTAAGTTAGTTTGACATGACCTGTCCTTCACAAATCCATGTTAATTCCTAGTAATAACCTTGGCAGTATCCAAGTACTCTAGAATGCTATCAATTGCTGTGAGGGAGTTCCAATATAACAAATACTTCCAGGGCATCCAGATAACTATCATCATCAGGAACATCTGAGTTCAGGAGGTGAGCACTTGATATGGTGCCAGTGACACTGATGTCCTTCCCATTTTTGTACATCACATCCTGACAGTACCCTTGGAGCTTGAGCATAAAATTATGAATTCATGCTGAGGCAGTATGCAGGGGGTGGTGGAGAATGGTAATCAGGGGTTGGTGGTCTGTCTCAGGGAGCACTGGATGCACAAGGATTTTGAATAGCAAAGACTACAGGCATCAGTTCCTTTTCAAAGTGAGCATACAGTGCATCCAGAAAGTATTCACAGCGCTTCACTTTTTCCACACTTTGTTATGTTACAGCCTTATTTCAAACTGCAATAAATTAATTTTCCCTCAAAATTCTACACACAATACCCCATAATCACAATGTGAAAAAGTTTTTGGAGATTTTTGCAAATTTATTAAAAATTAAAAAATCACATGTACATAAGTATTCACAGCCTTTGCTTAATACTGTGTTGATGCACCTTTGGCAGCAATTACAACCTCAAGTCTTTTTGAATATGATGCCACAAGCTTGGCACGCCTATCTTTGGGCAGTTTTGCCCATTTCTGTTTGCAGCACCTCTCAAGCTCCATCAGGTTGCATGGGAAGTGTCGGTGCACAGCCATTGTCAGATCTCTCTAGAGATGTTCAATCGGATTCAAGTCTGGGCTCTGGCTGGGCCACTCAAGGACATTCACAGAGCTGTCCTGCAGCCACTCCTTTGATATCTTGGCTGTGTGCTTAGGGTGGCTGTCCTGCTGAAAGATGAACTGTCACCCCAGTCTGAGGTCAAGAGCGCTCTGGAGCATGTTTTCATCAAGGATGTCTCTGTACATTCTGCATTCAACTTTCCCTCTATCCTGATTAGTCTCCCAGTTCCTGCCTCTGAAAAACATCCCCACAGCATGATGCTGCCACCACCATGTTTCACTGCAGGGATGGTATTGGCCTGGTGATTAGAGGTGCCTGGTTTCCTCCAAACATAACGCCTGGCATTCTCGCCAAAGAGTTTAATCTTTGTCTCATCAGACTAGAGAATTTTGTTTCTCATGGTCTGAGAGTCCTTCAGGTGCATTTAGGAAAACTCCAGGCTGACTGCCATGTGCTTTTTACTAAGGAGTGGCTTCCGTCTGGCCACTGTACTATACAGGCCTGATTGATGGATTGCAGCAGAGATGGTTGTCTTTCTGGAAGGTTCTCCTCTCTCCACAGAAGAATGCTGTAGCTCTGACAGACTGACCATCGGGTTCTTGGTCACCTCCCTGACTAGAGACCTTCTTCCCCGATTAGTTAGTTTAGACAACCAACCAGCTCTAGGAAGAGCCCTGGTTGTTCCGAACTTCTTCCATTTACGGATGATGGAGGCCACTGTGCTCATTGGGACCTTCAAAGCAGCAGATATTTTTCTGTACCCGGCCCTAGATTTGTACTTCGAGACAATCCGGTCTCGGAGGTCTACAGACAATTCCTTTGACTTCATGCTTGATTTGTGATCAGACATGCGCTGTCAAGTGTGGGACCTTATATAGACAGGTGTGTGCCTTTCCAAATCATGTCCAATCAACTGAATTTACCACAGGTGGACTCCAATTAAGCTGTAGGAATATCTCAAGGATGATCAGTGGAAACAGGATGTACCTGAGCTGTGAATACTTATGTACATGTGATTTCTTAGTTTTTTATTTTTAATAAATTTCCAAAAATCTCAAAAACACTATTTTCACATTGTCATTATTGGGTATTGTGTGTAGAATTTATAGGGACAAAAATTAATTTATTCCAGTTTATAATAAGTCTGTAACTTAACAAAATGTGTAAAGAGTGAAGCACTGTGAATACTTTCCAGATGCACGGTAACTTTATTCAATATAATGAAGGGTCCTGGAAGCAAAACCAGTGGGTTTGTTACTCTGCAGGCATACAGCACCAAGACCATGCTGGGAGGCATTGGCAGAGATCACAACAGGAACATACATGTCACAGAAATAGGAGCGCCGGGCTGGAAGTGAACATACTGTAGTCTTGAGTCGAGAAATAGCAGCAGCATGGCAGTCCAACCAACACTATTCAACATTGTTGTGCAAAAGCTAGTGGAGTGATAGGTGACTGGGAGTTTCCAATGGTATTACTATGGAACATCCTGTTAAATGGCATGCACGCCAGCACTTTAGTAAGTATCGCTAGTGGACTCCTTCAAGTTCCTAGGGACCACAATTTCCTGGGACCTTAAATGGGGGTCCAACGCTGATGCCACTGTTGGGAAAGCGCAGCAGAGGTTGTTCTTCGACAGGTAACTAAGAAATTTTAACAACCCACAGAAGCTTCTGCTCCTCTTCTACTCCTCGATTGTGAAGTCAGTCCTCGATACTGGTATGGTACGGCTCCGCAAGCGCGAGGGACAGATGCAGGCTCCAAAAGGTGCTCAGAACCATAGAGAAGATCATCGTGGCCGACCTTCCCTCAGTCCAGGACCTGTACCTGTCTAAAGCTAAAAAGCGGGCAACGAAGATAGTAAAGGACCAGCTACACCCCGGCCACAGCAAGTTTAACTTGCTTCCTTCAGGCAGGCATTACAGGGCCGTCCCCGTTGGGTCCACAAGAAGCCTCAAAAGTTTCTTTCCCCAAGCGGTCCGCCTGCTGAACTCCTGAACATTGACTGACTAGACGTACATGTAACTCACTTGTGTCCCTACAGTATACCTATCTGTATGACTTTACTTGCCTCCCCCCCTCCCACCTGTTTATCTGTTACTTACTTAGCTGTTGTATAGCAAACCGAAGACAAATTCCTAGTATATGCAAGTATACTTGGCCAATAAAGCTGATTCTGATTCTGATTAACCCCAGTTTTATGCTGTCCAGCAAACCTAAGAACAGTTTGATATTACTATCCACTATGAAACCGCGGCGGGAAATTTGCACATTGCAGCGTGGCCATGTCCATGGTCTTGATTACCTGGCCACCATAAGCAATTCGATTTACAATGTGAGAGCAGTCAAATAGATGATTTGGGGTTTGTGGGTCAATGCGCTCGCAGTGTCTTGGGAGTTTTTCTGGCAGAACGTCAATAGCGCGATTGGCTGCTGGACAATGCAGTGTAAGATTGTCTGTCATCAGTTTTAGGCTTGGACTTTCAATAGCATGCAAAATGATTTTGTTTTCCATAAGCACTGCAGTATTTATTGAAAGCAGGACATTTGTGGTGTTAAAGGGTATGGAAACACTGCAATTCACACAGTGTCTATGTTGCTGCACATGTTGCACTTTTATTTTATTGCTCAATTAGCATGCATACTGTATGTGTATAAAAGTGTCCAGTGTTAATTCCTTCTTACGTAGTAAATGTGCATGAATAACATCATCATAAGTCCCACACACAATCCTGTCCCTGATGAGCTCACTTGATATTGCACCATAATCACAATTCTTAGCTGGAATGGACCTTTTTTTAGGGGACCCCAACTTTCCAAGGGTTTCCAGTCCTGGGTTGACCAGTTTGGGGCTGTTGCCATTATGGCAGCTGGTGCAGCCTGGTGCTGGTTATAGGAAAATAGGGAGGCCTCCATGCCATTTTTCCTTTTTCCAGTACAATCATAGGCTCAGAGGCCCAGTGCTAGATATTGATTTGGGGGGGACTCCATACTTTCTTTTATTATTATTTTACAGCTTTTAAACCTTGTGATTTGGGCAGTGCTTCCCATAAACTTGTCTGCCAGAGGCAGATCTATTACTTGGGCATGCGGGTTTGCCATCAGGTTTATAGTGGGTTCTAAAAAATGATTAGTAAATCCGGGGGTTTCTATTGTTATCTATGTATTTAAGCCACCGGAGAGCCATGATCTTCTATGACTACAAGAGTAGTCTGCAACAGTTGGAGAGTGTTTACAGGCTGCAAGCTGCTTTTGGGGAGGGAGTACCATCCCAAATCACTGTATTTGATTGGTTGGCAAAATTTTGGCATGGGAAACGGTCGTTGGAAGGAAAGGACCTGTGTCCACCATCACCAAGGACACGTTGCTGCCGTGAGATCCATACTTGCTAGAGTGACCATGGCCCAGTTAGAGGAGTTAGGCATCTTATTTGGGTAAATCTACTTGATACTTCAAGATAAGCTTGGCCTGAGCAAGGTTTCTGCATGCTGGGTGCACTATCAGGTGTCTCGAGACCAGAAGGAGGCTCAGGTGACTTGGTGCCACAACATGCTGGCTAGGTTAGATGACAGTCACTCATATTCTATCTGGGTGATAAATCCTGGCTCTATATTCAACCCCCGAGACAAAACAACAGTCAGCCCAGTGGACCCCAGTTGGCGGTGCGCCACCACAAAAGTTTCAACATGAGCTCAGCATAGCCAAGCAAATGGTGGCTGTTTTTGTGGCTAAGACTGATCACCACGCTTCGGGACCAGAGTTATATTCCCCCTCAGGTGGTGGCATTGACCACCCCCCAAGTGGGGATTTCACTGGGTGTTGGGATTACGGCACCAGTATCCTGACATCCGGGATCCCAACAGCCGGTAAATTGACTGCCTCCCGTTGTAGAGAACATCCCATACTGCAAGGTGAAGGCCGTGCAGGAGACACAATGGGTGTTCAAATGCTATAGTACAGGTTTTCAATCATACCATTGCAATTGGACGATCTGGGACAATTGCGACAATATAATTTTTAAGCGTCACATTAAACTCATTAAACTCATTTACAGTAAATGGGCTTTCATAATGTCATGACATTTTTCTGCAGTCATCATTCCGTGAACTCGGACCAGAGCCAAACTCAAGAATTTGTTTTGCCCATGTAAGATAATATTCATATATCTCCTCTTTTTTTTAAGAGATATACTGTAGCCCCCCACCCCACCCCCCACCCCCCTACCCCACCCCCCACCCCCCTACCACCATTTTATAATGACCTTTTATCTAATTTTCATGGCATAATCACTACTCTGTTTTGTTTGGCAGTCAGTGTGACAGGTAAATTAAAATACAGTACAGTTCCCTTCAACAATCAATAATTGCCTTAAATCCTGTGATACAGAAGAAATACTGAACTGCGGTCTGCCTAAAGCCGCATCTTGTGATATATTTTCTATAGGCCGAAAATAATAGTCAATCTTTCATTTCATAGATGGACCTTCATCAACAAACAACTCGGTATGGCCATAGCCTCTTTTGGTAGTACTTTCTTTTCATATTTGTTACTTAAATCTGAATGCAAATTTTTTGTAGAACTGCTTGTGGTTTATAACCATAGCACTGCAAGTTTATTTTACTGTTCGATTATCAATATCTGTCAAAATATTAAGCTGAACAAACGTCTCACACATCATTTTTTATGAGTGACGGCCAAAGGGCTATATTCAGGTCGCATCACTAATGCAATGCAACAGCATTCTCAAGTCCCGGGGGTCAGTGCACACATGCAGTACACGTTCTGTGCGTGCAGGACCCGGACAATGCAATCGCATTGCTGCAAACGCCTCTGCCTAATTGACAGGAAGAGGTGTTCGCGGGGTGGCGATACAACATTGCAGGGGCTCTCCCTACTGCGCTGTCTACTCTCAGTCTCTGTGCTGTCCCTGCTACTTCTGTCTACTGCAGACTCCAGTTGCCTCCCTGTAGCTAGCCAGCTAAGAAGAGGCGGCAACAGGAAGTGGCACGCTTTCTATACTGCTGGCTGAAGTCTATCCACACTCTTCAATGAGTGACAATGGCAGCAGGGCAGCGTGTGAGTCCCACACGGTGTATCCGTAACTGTGTCGCTCGTAGATGCGTTCACTGAGACTATAGACAGACACAAGTTGAGCATGCCCAATAACGCACTTTGGTGGGGTCCAGAAGTTGCAGCTGTGATGCTCCTGTCTCCAGGATACGGAGTACTGGAGGAACCTGGTGATCGTGGACACAGGAAGAGGCAGCGGACAGCACACTTCCTTCTCAACACCTCATTCGTAACCTTTACCTTCACTTTCAGTGTATCCAGAAATGGTTACTTTTTGTAGGGATGTGCCAAAGGTGGGTGAGGAACCACACCTGTAACTTGCTTAGGGCCCCATGAAGTGTAAACCTGCTCTGTCTACAGCAGTGATGATTATTCCCTTGCAGAACCTCTTGATCCTTATAAAAAGTCCACAGCTAGCCTGCCTTCTATACATAGACCTTGGTGCAGTGGTCAGTGGATGAGACCCACCTGAACCTGATCAAAACCAGTAATCAGCTACAGTAAATGAGTAGAAGAACTGCAAGGCCTTTTAGTATGTCTTCCTAATGTTATACTAAAATAAGTGCAAATAATGAAAAACAACTGAAGCAAATTCACCACTTCCCCCATTATGGCCCAGATTTATCAAGCCTTGACAAATAACACGGTGATAAAGTACCAGCCAATCAGCTCCTAACTGCCATTTGTCAAACACAGCCTTTAACATGGAAGTTAGGAGCTGATTGGTTGGTACTTTATCACCGTGCTAATTATCACTCTCCAAGGCTTGATAAATGGGGCCTATGTGCCATTCTGACAGTATCTTAACTGGGAGGGAAATTCAGCAGCAGATTGCAAGCCAACGACCCACCATAAACCAGGGACACACCCTATCTCCGCCTCCACACACGTTACGGCTGATCAATGAGACACCACACCACAGTAACACAATAAAGACCACAGGGTAAATGACATCTAACAGAGAACCTCTTGCAGTCTTGGGAATTATAGGACATCATGCTTACTTCAGCGCTCAGTTATGGGGTCTATGTACAGTACTAAGCCTTGGAGAGAGATAAAGTTAAGATAGATAGAGTACCAACCAACCAGCTCCTAACAGGCATTTGTCAAACACAGCCTGTAACATGACAGTTAGGAACTGATTGGCTGATACTTTATCTCCGTCCATTTTATCTTTCTCCAGAGCTTAGTACATATACCCCTAGTACGTTGCAGTTAGGACTGTCTATTTCTTGCACCTTCAGCAGATGGCTCAGACGATGTCCGGCTCCCCCCTGCCCTCTGGCTGTGCAGCTGCACGGTTGTGCACAGCATGACCTGATATCAGAGGTCACGCTGCGCAGCCTGACGCCAACCGCACCACCAGCACGCAGGGAGTGTAGATGTAGTGGGCGCACCTGGGAGGTAATAGGTGGGGGTGATTAAGCGAGTGCGTGTCACGGGTGTGTTGCTGACAGCAGCTGAATCCAAGGACGCAGAAACGATCACACAGGAGTCCAACTTCAGACGGAAGAAACTACGTTTGTCATAGGGCTGATGCAATATCGATGGTGCACTGCTGTAAGGGGACGTCTCAGTTTTAAAGTAATTGGCTGCTGCATTAGCATAAGATGCAGACGCAGCTGCGCAAAACAACGCTGTCCATGGCCGCGTCTCCGTGCGACTCAGAATCAAGTATTTGAATTAAATGCACACAGGCGGCACTAAAGAGAATCTGGACGATATCACCAGAACTCTGCTCCTCTGCAAAATCCAAAACCATCAACACATAATCCAATAATCCTATGCCTCTGAGAAACAAACGCACCGCAATGCACATGGCGACGCTTTAACCACTGCACTGACATAGCTAGAAGCCATTATGGGCTTTCTGTGCTGTCAGCTTCTATCCCTCTACACGTAAACTGGGAGATGGCTGTTCCATCAAGGGTTACACCAGCAGTGGGAGGGAGTGACACCAGAGAAACGCCATACAGAGCATCACCTCATTAGCTCCCTGGCACCACAATGTCTGGCCACTGATACTCCACCAGGATCTTCTCAGACTCCTCACATCTAAACTTCCATCAGTTCTCTGTCTGGACAGACAAGCTGGAAACGAACAGTACTGGATATCACATCAAATATATCGCGCGTATGTTTCGGTAAGTTGTAGATTTTCTGATCTCAAAATACTCTAAAAATATAATCAGGTCCTTATACTTTTCCATTTTCCTGTTATTGTCGTTATCACATGACCCAATTCCTGTGCGTACTGGATATACTTTGTCGTGTTCTTCTAACTAAAATGATTCCAGCAACTCTTTATGAAACTGTTGAACCATAATTTGTCAGTGGAAAAATGATTAAATAACGTTTTTTTTATTTTTCACGCGCGCCGTGTGCTAAATGCAAAGCAGCGCTCACACTTTCAAAACTTTCTCCAAACTTATTTCTTTAACATTCCTTTGCAGAATGCAGAATCATTTTTAGGGTAACATTAACATAAGCAATGAGTTTTTAATTAATGTGTTACTGTAGGTTATTATAATGTTACTGCAGGTTATAATGTTACTTTTCGGCATCGCATCTTTAGAACTTTTTTAAAAGTCTGAGTATCTTTCATCCAAGTCTCTCTACTTTAAATCTGACTGATGGGGGCCAGACAAACTAGACAAGCTGTGTTACAATTTCGGGCAAGTGATTTTATGGTTATACTGCAGTGGTTCCCAAACTTTTTGGAATCACAGCACCTTAGAGTATCCAAAAAATTTCCACGGCGCCCCTAGGCCAAAATTTTCTTATTTTGAAATTCAGAAGAAAAAAAAATAAATTTGTCAGTTTTTTTATATGTCATCTCTAGGCACAGTTATTTGGTGAGGGACGAGATTCACTTTTGGTTGCCTAAATAGTTTATGATTGGAAGCCACAAGCACTAGTTTTGCCTATTACATTGACCATAATTAATTTGAACCCAGGGCACACCAACAAGTGCCCCGAGGCACCCCAGGGTACCATGCCACCCAGTTTGGGAACCATTGGGTTATAGTGTTTAGAAATTCAATAATTTAGAATTTCGCAATAATAATAATAATGATAATCCTTATGTTCCATAAGGTAGCGTTTTTGGGGGTCCATTTACATGATCCATCGTATATGATAAAAGGTGCAAGATGTTTTGTTTTTCAGTACTTCACAGAAAATGCAAAATGCGCACATGGGACAGCTGAGTGTGTAAAATAGGGTGTCAGGCACCAAGGTCGCCCAGCTACAGTATATAGCCTATTACTGCGCCATTTCATTGCAAATATTTTTAGTGTAATAAATCTGATGGAATAAGGATTCTCACAATGACCTATAGCCAAATTTTTGACTATACAATGAGGGGCTTATTGTGTTTTATATATTGGCTGCGGCTACTGAGTAATAATAAAGTTTTTTTTTATTTTGCTGAAGGAAAGCAAAAAAATGAATTTATGAACCAGTGACATAAATTCATTAAACCAGATCCCTACTCTAATCCCTCAGAGAAGTAACCACAGGGTAAGGCACAGATATTGTCTTGTTGCCTAATTGCCCTCGCTCCAGATTTCATGTGGGATGTAGTGAAACTCCGGGAATCTGAGGGCTACTAGGAATATCCATCACTCATTGCCTGGTCAGCCAACTAACCCTAGGGTACATCCCGTTCATCCAGCATTTATCCTATCCTGGGAGTTGCTTGCTTTGTGGATATTATAAGCAACATCGTCCATGCAGCTAAGATTAAGGCTTTGTGCATTGCAAAACAGGCTGCACCATTTTAGTAAACATAATGCTGCAGGCCACACTATGTGCTAGGTATTAGGTGCTATCAGTAAGTGTCTGTACTCAGTACAGGTCTATTGCCCGTGCCACAACCTGTAGAACGTTCTCTGTCAGTTACTGCCCACTTTATCCTTGCTTTCTACATGGCTAAACCTGAGGGGACGTTAACATCTACGGTGGTTTCCCATGTTACTGAGTCACATTTACGGCTCCCTCTGCTCCACCCCTGAGAACTCTCAGAAGACGGCCTAAAACTTGCCTATTATTGTACTGACTGTACTGGAGCAAAGCCGCAAGTCATTGGACACTTTATTTGTATTTCATAAGTTTTCCATCATTACCAGTCCTTGGAGGAAATCTAGACTTGTATTCACTGCTTGTTGCATCTGCCCCAAACCTGAGAGATATATATATAGAAATTTATAAACATATATAAATATAATATTACATTTTATATATATATATATATACATACAACTCTTTATATATACATATAGATAGATAGATAGATAGCAATAGATTTTTATATCTTTTATATATATATATAATACAGTATATATATATATATATATATATATATATATATATATATATATATATATGTGAAGAAACTAATTAGGAAATGCCATATTACACATTTCAATGTTAAGTCAAATAGCTTAATGCAATAGTCTGTGTCACCTACAACTTTGACTGGAGAGAGCCACAAGTGTTGTTACTTCTATATAATGAAAAATATATAAAAATATAAATTATTTTATTTCCCTTACATGTTTTAATATTGGCAAAATGTGCCCACAGTGTTTCCCACGTCAAAAATATATTTCATTATGGCCATTCAAATTTTTTGTTTAAATGGCAATATTGTAAATGTGCAATGTTATATCCGTATTTTATGGCAAATTTATCTTAGTTTATAAAAATGTCAACTTAGACATACTGTACTGTATACAGCAAATGTAATTATTACACATGTTATTTCATCAATATACCTGGGGTCTGTGGTGTTCATTTTCAGATGTCCTGATTGCCACTACTACCTGTGTTGTAATATATATATATATACACACACATACACATGTATATTCAACTGTAAAAAAAAATGCTTATATACAAAAATGGGTATCATTTGTACACTAGCTGTGAATACACTACATTACGGTTTAATTTAAATGCTGTGTAACTTCTTATCTGTGGATAATTACATTTTATCGTACAGGTAAATCCAAAGGTTCCCAAACACTGGGGGTAATTCCAAGTTGATCGCAGCAGGAAAATTTTTAGCAGTCTGGCACAACCATGTGCACTGCAGGGGGGGCAGATATAACATGTGCAGAGAGAGTTAGATTTGGGTGTGGTGTGTTCAATCTGCAATCTAAATTGCAGTGTAAAAATAAAGCAGCCAGTATTTACCCTGCACAGAAACAAAATAACCCACCCAAATCTAACTCTCTCTGCACATGTTATATCTGCCTCCCCTGCAGTGCACATGGTTTTGCCCAACTGCTAAAAAAATTCCTGCTGCGATCAACTTGGAATTACCCCCATTGTCCTTAAGGCACCCCAGCAATCCAGGTTTTAGGTACATCCCTGGCTCAGCACAGATGGTTAAATCAAATTGACTAAGGTGCTAATTAAGTCATCTGTGGCCAAGCATGCATATACTTAAAACATGGAATAGGTTTTAGGTTTCCCTGAATACCACGTTTGGGAACCTCTGAGCTATTCTGTTACTTTTTTATTGTATTGTATTGTATTGTATTGTCTTGGCTAATACGTTTATAGTAAACACCTAGAAATTGTATTTACACTAACTGTTTCTAACACTTACTCTAACTATGACCCCTAACCACAGGGAATTATTGCAAGCTTCTCTGTATATACATTTATATATACAGTTGTTGAAGAGGAAATGGGCAATCCAGATTCTAAATTCTTTGTTGAGGGTGCCAATATACAGTATATTAAATGTAGTAGGCAGTGAAAATGGCACGCCGCAATGTGATCAAACACCAAGGTGCATATTATAGCATCAGGAAAACAGCAATGTGTCAGGGCAAATACAATATTGTATGTGCCATTCTCAGCTTGAGAAAGGGAGTGTACATACTGTAGTTGCCTAAAATGTTGCGGTTTTCCTGATGCTTTAATATACACCTTGGTGTTTGATCACATTGCGGTGTGCCGTTTTCATTACCTACTAAATTTAAATATATTTATATACTGTATATAGAAAGATATATATATATATATATATATATATATAGTATGTATTATATTGATGCAATTTTGCATCTTATGCAAATTAACAACTGAAGTAAACATGATGTAAGCAAAAAAATATTGACATATCAATAAATGGGTGTTTTAATGAGCTCTAAAAAGCTTGCTACTAAAAATAAAGTAAAATTATAATTTGACTGTGCAGGTGAATTGAAAAAAATGACTTCAATGGTTTTATATTTATTTATTTATTATTTTAATTTATTTACTAATTTTGCATACTTGCAGTAAGTAGAGCGCAGTATATCTGTAGAGTCAGAAGGGAAAGTTCAATAACACATATATACAGTAGCCACTTTCGGGAACAGTGCGACAACTTGGAGGTGTAGATCTATAACAGGAATGTGCGTAACTCAGATATCTAATCCTTCAATTACAACCCTCAAGATCATTGCAAATACAGACAATTGTACAAAGGTACACATGCAGGTACAGTGCACAAAGCGCACATTGCCAGACTCACATTACACTAAGACAGTAACGCGCTAGTTGGGGATGGCTGACTTATTTTAGTACTCCGCAGTATTTCAGGTCATGTAAAGTTCAGCTCAGTATTAATGACAGGGCACTGTGAGATAATGAGGGACAGTAGGAGGTTCTAGTCAGTAGACATTTACAATTGGTGTATAAATAAGACCCAACTCTGTACAAGATTGGATATCCTACAATGGGGGCACATTGGTTGGCTGGCTTCTGAGCATGACCGATGGAGCAACCTCCAATGATATTCAGATCTCCTCTACTAGACTACAATGTGGAGTCTGGAGATACATTGTGGTCTCTATAGAAGGATCCAACAGCCTCTATGATGATACTACTGTATGTCTCTTTTCTCCATGTGGTGACTTCTGTACATGGGTGAGTGATATAAGCAATGTCCCAGCCCGTTTTCAAAATATGAGATAACTTTACTTACTTTTGTTTGGTTATACACTGTGCATAGTTTTTCGCGATTGTTTTATTGCTATGATAGTCGTACATGAAATCTACAGCTCTCGTTGGGTCTTCACTTCACTGACATCTACTGTATGCTTTCCTGTAATGGAGGCATTAGGAACGACATAAAAAAATAATAATAATCCAGCTGCTGTTATTACTTAAATAATAATAATAATAATAATAATAATAATATGTTTCAAGTAAATAATATTTCAAGTACTTTGGAGAATAAATGGACCTATTTTATGACATGCATACTATAATCATGCTCACAAATGTAATCCTTAATTTATTGCTATAAGTGTTCTAATTTAATTCAGTGAGTGCCAACTGTATGTCACCTGACTTAAATTATGAAAAATCTCCACTGTGGTGGTGAGACGGTCAGAATTCCGGTAGTATAGCCTGTTGAAAGTTGCTTCCCTTCTTTCACATTTTTAGGCCGTAAAATGTATCTGGTCTACCTGAACATGGACATGCAACTACAATATACAATAGCGAATTTGATGAAATTTAGGAGAATTGGTCTGATGTTTCAGATTTCCACGCTTGGAAATGCTTTAAGTTCTTTGTTTTTCACAGTCGCCGCTCCAATGTGTCCTCGCATTTTTACGAGGAGATCAGTTCTGCAGATGTACAGTACATAATACAATATTTTTATATTTTCAAAATATTTTTTAAACTTTATTAAATAAAATAAATTAAAACATATTTTACTAAATGGTTTTAAGGGAAAAATCACCAGTTAAGTGGTTAAAAGCCTCCAATTTGCCATCATGGTGATTCTGGATTTAATTTTATTTTTTTAATTTATTTTTTATTTGTATTTAATTTGTATGTTTTTGTTTCTTCTTTGCGCCATAAGGATAATTGGCAAACAAGTTAAATAAAAAAATAATTTGACAGGAAAATCCCTAGGACACTCGAAGAGCAGGTCAAAAATTTTAAAAGAGTATAAGTGAAAAAGGTGTAATTAAGTACTCACCTGTTTATAAAGATTAAACAGCTATATCACGATTTACTCTAATTAGATTATTTTATATTTGTATACTAAATGATATGGCTCCTGATAAATTAAGTATAAATTAGAATGGTACGTATTGCTAATTATACTTAAAATATACTTTTTTACATGTTAATTTTTTACTTTTTGTTATTTTATTTCATTCATGACAAACAAAAAAGGAAATCTAACAAATTGTAGAGATCTATTATTTTGAAGAAAAAAAACATTTTTTAAATAATAGAAACAAAATGTCATGATGACTATTTTAGAGCATAATATGCACTAATTTTGCTAATAAAACAAAAAAAACATTTGTTCTTCAGAAACATTTTATACACTGTATGAGCATTTACTGTACCCTTAAAGAGGACTGCCCAAAAATAAAATTTTGGCCAATTTCAAAATTGTTTTTTTGAAAACCAAAACTTTCCAGTTTAACAACAATTTAGCATAAATGTCAGACAAAATACATTGAAACTTTACAACTGCCACAGAAATACCTTGATAATAATGAAGTTTGGCAAATGCCCTTTGTTCAATGCCTTTTGCCGACATCTCAGATTATAATACGTACCTTTCCTTTGAGGAAAGTCTTGTAAAAAATATGCGCAAATGGTTTAAATGTGGGACAAAATGGCCAACATTTTGGACACAAAGTTTTTGTGTTTATTCAGTGAGTTTATTGGTAGCTCACTATGAAATCATATGTATCGCTTGGTCTGTCATCGCAGATCTTGATTGGACCGTTTGATGTTTTTTAATAACGTATAAATAACAGCAGCTAATTTGTTAACAGTTATTTATGTAGCGATCATACACGGTCGAGTCACATTATTATGACCACCTCCTACATTTAATGTTGGCAGTGCGTAGCCCATGAAGTACGTCACGTGTCGTGTGCGTTGGCTTGGTGGATATATAAGGTGTGCGATAGGCTGTCTGCACACACATCACTCATTGCTGTCATGGGTAAAAGGGGCGATTTATTCAAGTTGCAAAAAGGGATGATTATCAGCTTTGGGGCCAAGGGTGGCAGTATTTCAGCGCAGTGTGTGACCTGTCCGCGTGCTGCTGTGGTGAAGGTGACTGGAGAAATGGTACCATTGCGAATAACTGACACGGAAACTGCAGAGCACCACATGCAAATCGATGTGAGAGGTGAATGTCGGCTATGAAGGTGCGTGAGAGCCGACTGACACGCTACAGGGGAGCAGCTCACCGTCAATATGAACCTGCGGGCTGCCAGACGTGTGTCTAAAATGACAGTTCAGTCCGTCTAGCTGCTGTCCGCGCTGCACGCGGCGGTTACTCTGGCCATTAGCTGGTGGTCACAATAATGTGCCTCAACCATGTGTATTACACAGCACTTTACAGAGAATATTTCAGTCCTTGCCTCAGTGGAGCTTACACATGCTAACTTAGAGAGAACATACAAACTCCACAACGATAGTACCTTGATCATAAATTAAGCTTAAGACATCAGTGCTGAGAGCTAGAAATGCTTACCACTAAACCAACCCTGTTGATAAAATGTAAAATAAGCCTCAGAAGAAACGCATGCCATCTATCTATATTAAATTACTAGACTTTTCCATATTTGCAAATGCTGAGCGGAACGAAACCATGTTGCAACATCTTTGCTGGAGTTCTTAGAGATACAACCGCACATCATCACTGTGTCTCAGCCACGTCATATTCCTCTATTATTAACTTCTTTCCCTGGAGCTGTGTCTCTTCCGGAAGACGATCAGATGAGATGACATATCAACATGCCTTGATACATGTTTTCTAATTGAACCTTAGTGCACTTAAAGAGATTATACTCGTTAGGATGCATCCTGCTTTAAACTGACTGAGGATTCTGTAGCGCTGCAAGGCCCTCTTATATCTCTGATCCGTTATGGCTGGAAAAGTTTAGACTTATGACCGAACTTTCTCATAATACTAGTCACTCCAATTCACAAATACGTGTTTTGTTTTTTCATTTGTGTCCCATATATTTGGCGTAGCCCCGATGCTATCATGACTGCCAGAAGATATATTAATACGAAGAATATGGTCATGCCTGTCTGAGAACTTTGGTGCTTGTGCTGAAAGTTTGGAAAAAAGAATCAGTTGAGGAAATGCAGCTAAAAGGTCGATTGTGGGCGATTTAAGTTTAGAGGGTTTAAGTCACAGCGTTTAGACAGTTCCATCGTTCTATGCACCACACTGGTGGCCTGTGAATTATATGTTCCGCTTCTTCGTCTTTGCAAGAATCTGCTCAGTTGAAAACGTGGAAAAACACTAAGATATTTTGGTCACACAATTAGCCAACGTCACTGTACTGTAGTTCACTAAATAGTTTTCTCCTTCTGCCTCAGATCTTTGCTGGACACTTTTGAGGAATTATTGCGAGATTAGTGTGTTTTAGCACTCTAGAACGGTGCTTTTCAAATCTAATCTTTGGGACACACTGGATTTAAGAAGCACCGCTCAAAAGTCATATGCTGTACGGGATCCGGTCTTTAGGTCGACAGTAAGTAGGTCGACACTGTCTATGTCGACCACTAAATGTTCTAGGTCGACATGAGTTTTGCCAAAAAAAGTTTTTTTCATTTTTTGAACTTTTTCATACTTTACGATCCACGAGGCACCTTGCCCGAAGCATGGCGAGCGAAGTGAGTCATGCGAGGGGACATGGTGCACTAATTGGGGTTCCTGGTCACTGTACAGAGAAAACTACACCCAAAAAAGTAAAAAAAAACCTCATGTTGACCTTTTTTCATGTCAACCTAGTACATGTCGACCTAGAGTCCCTGTCGACATAGAAACCATGTCGACCTACTTACTGTCGACCAATAGTGGTTGACCTAGACACTGTTGACCTAAGTCTAATCTACCTAACATACCACACCCATGCTGTACGTGCCTGTTGCATTCCAGACTTTTCAATATACAGAAATTACTTAAATATGTTACATGATGACAATGATAAGTTATAAGACTGTGGACACCTCAGTATCTTGGGTAGGATTTGGTAGATCTCACTATATCAACTATTTTTATAGGGGAAATGTATCAAACCTTGGAGAGAGATAAAGTGGATGGAGATAAAAGTACCAACCAACCAGCTCCTAACTGTAATTTTTCAAACAGGCTGTAAAATGGCCGTTATAAGCTGATTGGTCGGTACTTTAGCTCTCTCTAAGGTTTGATGCATGTACGCCCTAATGAGGCATGAGTCATGTACATTATACTGTACCCTGTTATAAAGAGCTACCTTCATCAATGGTGGCTTATAATAATTCAGTGTATTATTGTATACATAAATTACATAAATTGCACAATAGTGAATTATCATTGTTAAATTACCCAAAAAACGCAATTATAATAATAGTATAATTTATATACTAAAGAATTGACTCTTCTTTCTGGACTTTACGGCATAAATGAAAAGATAAAATGTGTAATATAAATTATAATAAATGATAGACAACGAGACCATAAAAGTGTGTTGTTCATCACAGTACACCTATATGTAGTTCTAATCTGCCAAGGAACCGCTTAGAAAACATTGGGGCAGATGTATGAAACTTGGAGAAATTATAAAGGTGATAACACACCAGCCAATCAGCTCCTAACTGTCAAGTTACAGGCTGGGTTTGAAAAATGACAGTTAGGAGGCTGACTGGCTGGTGCGTTATCACCTTCTACTTTATCACTTCTCCAGGCTTATTACATCGGCCCCATAATACTAACAGAGTATGTTAATGAAGATTTTACAGTTAAAAACATTACTAATAGGAATGTTAGATTCCAGCTGCAAGTAGATGGAACGGACATATGTGTTGGAATGCATGACGCATAAAAGAATGAAATATTTTGCAAATGTTCTACAAGTAATTTTTGCTTAATGTTATATGCTACAAAGAAAATATGGAATATCTCTGTTTCATGTAAAAAGTTGACAGTTGTCCAATAAGTATCCGGCCTCCCTTGCTCTGACTCTCTCTCTCTCTCTCTCTCTCTCTCTGCCCTCTATAACTACATCTGCTTACCACCCAGTCTTCTCAGTTGACTTCCTGGATTTATCGGGAGAGGTCCTTCTGTGGGAACTCTTATGACCTTAAATCTCTAACATTTATATCAAAGAGTTTGCTAAGGATTAACAGATGAAGACGGAATCTGACGACACATTGGATTACAATTATTTTTAATGTTTTCTTTTTCACTTGGCGGTAAAAATGCGGAATCGTGACCAAGTGTCCTTTTTGCAAGCAATGGGTCCGGGAAACCTTTATAACAAAAATGTGAAATTTGTTTATCCTTTGGAATGTAAATATAAAAAATGATCACTACAACCACGTCATTTACCACCGGAAATACAATTTTTGGCCAAACGGGATATGTATTATATTTATAGTAGTAAATTTATATATTTTAACATGTATCATTGGATATACTGTATGAGTTTACAAAACCTGGAAACACAAATACAGTTTGCTTATCTGTCGCCCACTTCCTGCTGGCGGCCGTTCAAAGGGGAAATTCACAGTAAGTTTAACTTATTGCATAATTAATTCAGTACAAGTTCTTCTTTGAACATAATCTACAAGTATTGAATGGAATCAAAAATTGCACTAATAACGTCATGCTATAATTGACAAAAAATGTTTAACCCTGTGCGTGCAATCATCTCCTGTCATTCTTAAGATGGCTGCATTCAAAATTACAAAAGTAATATTAAAACTGTGAGTGATTAAAAATTGTGAGGGATTTCAGATTTAATTCCAGTTGTATTTCACATATTACCTTTTTTTATTTTTTTTTACATCAAATTTTAATGGCAAATTTTGAAAAAGTTGGCGAATTGACTACGAAATAGTCATTATACGTCAAATGCCACATAAATTTAAACAGTTCTGGTGACTATGATTAGTGCCTTAATAGTACATAATGGCGCTTAGATTTGACACTGATCTTAATTCCATTTCAACCGCCACCCAAAACAGAATATATAAATTAAGGAATTGGTAGACAAGGATTTGCTCAAATGCAGAAATTTGTGATTATGTTGGAGGGGTTTTTTTTTCCTTTTTTTGTTTTTGTTTTTTTCTTGTAGCAATGAGTTAGTAAGAGACAACCGCAGTTGATATAAATCCTAGAAATCAAGACTTCTATAGATTAAATAGAAGACGGCAAACAGAGCAAGGATGTGCTATAACAAAGAAAGATAGAATTATTTGGGTCAACAGAAAATCGGTAGAAGAGCAGAGTGTCAAAACGAGTGTGAGAAACTTAAAATGCCATTAAGTAGTAACATAGGCGTAAGTATAAATAAGTGAACCCCCAGGGTATTAATATGAATAAAAACTGCATTTTCTGTTGTATTATAGTTTGTAGCACCAGGGGCGTAGCTACACCTGTGGGGGGCCCGTAGCACAATTTCCACGGGGCCCACAGTGCACACCCCCTCCCCCGCCCCGTGGCAGACAACTTAGGGCTCAGTCCCTCAACCCCTTTTCCCCGATGGACAGAGAGCAGGTGGAGCCGTCGTGTGGGCGCTCACCTTCAAAGCCCCATGTTGGCTGTACTGCAGGATCTCCCCGCCTTGCTCTGCCTTTTTCTCCTCACTAACTGAAACAGGGAGGAGGCAGGGCTGTGGTCCAGGGATGTCCTGGAAGCACAGCCGCGCTTCCTCCCAGCATCTGACTGTGAGGAGAGACGGAGCGGCCAGGACAGCAGATAAATACAAAGCACTTAGCAGCATAAATAGGTGCAGGGAGAATGCAGGGCCCCGGAGGCAGCCAGGGCCCCATAGCAGCTGCACTCCCTGCACCTATGGTAGCTATGCCCTTGTGTAGCACTATTAACAAAATAAAAAAACAATAACATTCCATTCGGCCTTTCCCCCGCGGGAACATTTTTTATAAATTATATCTACCTATTCCAGGTAAAAGCTTGGATTGTATAGATTGTAGTGCATTTGAAATGTAGGAACATTATTGATATTATTTATTTAGGGATGCACTAATGTTAATATTTGTATATTGCTTTGGTAGGTGGTACATTGTGCTCCTTTATTATCTGCGATCACTTTGGCAATTGTACTATGGCGCATGTTTGGGGGGTTTTTTAACAAAAAAATTCTGTAATTTGTAAAAAGTTATTGACTATCACTATCATTTATTACAGCACCATGGTACAGATGATTTTAATTAATATCAAGTGTTTTGAGAAAAAGACTAAACATTTGCATTTTGTTCCATTCTCTCATGGGTGGATGTTTGAGTAACATACAATATTTAACATCTGATAGGCGCTGCGGTTATGCTTGGATTTGGCGAAGGAGATAGGAAAGTGGAAACCATTAATCTTTCTGAGGATGACCAAGCAATCGTCTAGGTTGGAAGGTTGGAAACAAAGTGGCCTACAAAGCGGATAGAAAGTATAACACCAACGCAAAGATAACAAATAAATGAGTAGGATGTGTAACAAGATTTACTAAGCCTTGGTTGGAGATAAAGTCGACAGAGATAAAGTACCAGCCAATCAGCTCCTAACTGCCATGCCACAGGCTGTGTTTGAAAAATAACAGGAGCTGATTGGATGGTACTTCATCTCCATCCACTTTATCTCCATCCAAGGCTTAGTAAATAGACACCCAGATTGGGTAGTGTGGCCAAAATGCAAAGGTTGGAAGCCTAAAAAGATATTGTGATTGCAAAGTAATGTATTTACATTGGGAACCTTGGAATAGCATCAGAGAAAGTGTAAAGGTAAATAACCCATTAATAAGGTAGTAATAATAATAAAAATATAAATGGAATAGTCTGTGGGGGGTCATTCCGAGTTGTTCGCTCGTTATTTTTCTGTCGCAACGGAGCGATTAGTCGCTAATGCGCAAGCGCAATGTCCGCAGTGCGACTGCGCCAAGTAAATTTGCTATGCAGTCAGGAATTTTACTCACGGCATTCCGAGGTTTTTTCTTCGTTCTGGTGATCGTAATGTGATTGACAGGAAGTGGGTGTTTCTGGGCGGAAACTGGCCGTTTTATGGGAGTGTGTGAAAAAACGCTACCGTTTCCGGGAAAAACGCGGGAGTGGCTGGGCGAATGCTGGGTGTGTTTGTGACGTCAAACCAGGAACGACAAGCACTGAACTGATCGCACAGGCAGAGTAAGTTTGGAGCTACTCAGAAACTGCTAAGAAGTGTCTATTCGCAATTTTGCTAATCTTTCGTTCACAATTTTGCTAAGCTAAGATTCACTCCCAGTAGGCGGCGGCTTAGCGTGTGCAAAGCTGCTAAAAGCAGCTTGCGAGCGAACAACTCGGAATGACCACCTGTGTACGAAAACACATTTGGGGAAAGACTGGGGCAAAAGATTATTGATAGAGAAGTCTTAGAAGGTAAAGAACACAGAATTGACCTACTGATTCAATACCAACATTTTTTTTACAAAATTTCAATGCAATTTATTTCACTTTGAGTTACCTAGAATAACTTCATACAAGGGTAGATAGCGCAACTTAGATGAGGACAATATAGCAGTAAAACCACACCTGGTCTCTTCCATCCACCTAGTTGGGTATAATGTTACAGCGGGCGCACAGAAGACAGAATTATAAAAATAAAAGTTAGAAGTGATTCTGCAGGAACTAAGGGGCAGATGTATTAACCTGGAGAAGGCATAAGGAAGTGATAAACCAGTGATATGTGCAAGGTGATAAAGGCACCAGCCAATCAGCTCCCATATGTAAATTAACAGTTAGGAGCTGATTGGCTGGTGCCTTTATCACCTTGCACATATCACTGGTTTATCACTTCCTTATGCCTTCTCCAGGTTAATACATCTGCCCCAAGATACTGTAATACACTGGCACTCATTTTATTGTCCATCATAGGGTAACTGTGGCGCTGATTCCCAATATGACATGGGTTTTGCTAGATTATGTGTATTTTTTATATTGCAATGGGTGAAAACAACAAAAACCACAATAGACAACCCAAGACGCTCAACTGTCACCTGACAGTGGCTGATCACTTATACACGGAGGAGGGAATATTCTAGAATGATCATGTAGTGAACACCTAGAATATTCACGTGTCTGACCTTCTAGAATGTTCCAGTAGATTCCCATATACATGCGTTATGGCTAATTTCCCTATTCATTGAGGGTATCCATTATCTCAAGAACTAGCGCCAATTCGAAAAATTTACTTTCATTTTTGAATTCAGTTTCTCCATAATACCCCAAGTTCGTTCCTCGGCAACAAAACAATTATTTTTGTTGTGCTGGGCGGTGTCATCATTTAAAGTTATACAGTAAAGTGTTGTGCAAACTTATAAATACCCACGACAAAACAATCATGTATTTAGTCAGTCAATGGGCCTAATTCAAAGTTGATCGCAGCAGCAAATTTGTTAGCAGTTGGGCAAAACCATGTGTACTGCGGGGGGGGGGGGGGGGGGTGCAGATATAACATGTGCAGAAAGAGTTAGATTTGGGTGGGGTGTGTTCAATCTGAAATCTAAATTGCAGCGTAAAAATAAAGCAGCCAGTATTTACCCTGCACAGAAACAAAATAACCCACCCAAATCTAACTCTCTCTGCACGTGTTATATCTGCCCCCCCTGCAGTGCACATGGTTTTACCCAACTGCTGACAAATTTGCTACTGCGATCAACTCTGAATTACCCCCAATATGTCTAGGGCAGTCGCTTTCATTTAGTTCTCCAGGAAATCTGTTCTCATATATAAGCAAGCTGCTGGTGGAGAAGTGAATGAATATTGTAGTAATTAATACAGGTTGAGTCTACCTTAGCCAAAAATACGATATCCAAAATATTCTGAAATTCTATTTTTTTTTTAGCATGACTGAGATAATGACACCTTTTCTTCTGATGGTTCAATGTACACATACTTTGTTTCACACAAAAATTATTAAAAATATTGTATAAAATGACTTTTAGGATACTATTAGGTATATATGAAAAAATAATGCATTCTGTGGTTAGACTTGTGTCCAATCGCCAAGATCTCTCACTATGGTATTCAAATATTCCAAACTACGGTAAAATCACAAATACTTCTGGTCCCAAGCATTTCAGATATGGGAGACACAACCTGTAATGAAATACCCAAGCTAGTCCACAGACAACCTTGGACACACTCTGTAGATGTATTTAAGGCACCATATAGTTAGCTAAGTGAAGGGCGTTGCAAAAGCATTGCACAGTATGAGCATCATGCTACATCTGCAGTATTATCCCGGGGAAGGGGAGTAACACAATGAATACACAGGACAGGTTCTTATACGGAGAGGAAATTACATAGGAGGTAATTCCAAGTTGATCGCAGCAGGACATTTTTTAGCAGTTGGGCAAAACCATGTGCATTGCAGGGGAGGCAGATATAACATGTGCAGAGAGAGATAGATTTGGGTGTGATGTGTTCAATCTGCAATCTAAATTGCAGTGTAAAAATAAAGCAGCCAGTATTTACCCTGCACAGAAACAAAATAACCCACCCAAATCTAACTCTCTCTGCACATGTTATATCTGCCCCCCCTGCAGTGCACATGGTTTTGCCCAACTGCTAAAAAATTTCCTGCTGCGATCAACTTGGAATTACCCCCATAGTGAAATGCGGCCATGTTGAGAATAGCTAAGCGGAGACTGCAGACAGATTATAAGGATATCAAATGGAACCTTCATCTACAGTGGGTTAGGGCACTCCAGCTAACACACGTAGGAACGGGTCTATGTGAGCTAACTAGATGTTGCTATTCCAAAAGTGGGTAACACTATGTACTATGAAAGCACCTGGAACTGGGCACAATTGAATTTATTTTCCCAGTGAGAAGGGAGGGAACCTAGTCAGAATCCCTTCAGACCTTCTCCACAATAGGAAATCTGCTGTAAAAGAAGGTATCCGATAAGTTAATATCATACTGAGCCACAGTAGAAAATCCATATAAAGCTCTAGAATCCATATACGGTAGATTTGGCACGAGGAGGCACTTATCCTCACAAGATTACAAACATGTTCTTTAATTGGGACGCCTACACCACATTACTTGTCTGGAAACCAGCTAATGAACATCAGGTAGTAGAGAGATCTTGGTTACAACGTGCAAGTGCCTTTGTAATGAACACACGATGTGCTGAATGTGACCTGGATGGCAAGAATCCCAGAACAGGCCATAACGCAAAGTAATGCATTCCTCCCAACTGTATTCAGGAAGTACAGTACTGATTTGGGGGCTCTGTCCCGACACTCAGATTGGGGCAGTGTTTCAGGGAGTGTGGCAAAGGTTCATTTAGGGGAGATGAAAAGGCTGGAGGGATGTGCAAGACATTCTCTGACCATATACCTTTGCTGTCGTCGTCGTCATCGTCGTCCCCCCGCCCCCCTTATGTGGGCAGCAGAGCGTATGTTTGATCCAATTCTCCAAATTAAAAAGTTGTGAGGCATGATTTATGAGAGAGGAGGATGTTTTCGCATTCATTTTTTTGACAAAATAGGTAGCCCCCCCCTCCCCCCCGGAAAAGGGGGGGGGGGGGGGTTTAATAAAAATAAAAATATATTTAGAAAAAAAAACTTTCTATACAGACACGCAGCAATAACAATCACACAAAGTCACAGACACATATATTACATACTTACAAATCCGTCCTCCTGAGCGTCCACTCTCCTACTCTGTCTGTGTCTGCTGCTCCTGTCCTGAGCTGCGGCTCCTCTTCGCTTCACTGACTGGCGCGCCACATCCGGCTCCAACAAACTTTATCAAACAGCAAGCTGCAGCTTGCTTGTTATGATAGGTAGTGGGCGGTGCGGATCTGGGAAGCAGCCCGCAGCCCGCCGATGACAGCTGCAGCAGCCGCGGTCAGTCAGGGAATAGCGACAGCGGGATGTTTGAGCAGCCCGAGCCCTCCACTCTCTGTCAGAGTGGCCGGGCGTGGGACAAGTGTACACAGGGCACCCCCTTGATGGTGGCCCTGTTGGGGAGGATAGCCTATGGCGGTTATATGGGTGGTTCTGGAAGGGGTGAGATCTCAGAGACACCTGGAGGTTTGAAATCTAGAAGAAAGTCTTTTGTGACTGCACCCACAGAGTGGGTGCAATCAAAAAAAGTCCTGTGACTGGGAGAAGTTAATTAGTGTGGATGAGAGACACAGATCTTGTGCAGAGCGAGAGCATTTAAACCTGAATTCAGTAATAAACAGGTAACCAATGGAGGAACTGACAGCAGACAAGCAGGAGATGAACTCTGAGGAAGCTCAGTCTCACAGTTACACTCATTACACTGCAATAATCAATGGGGGTCATTCCGAGTTGTTCGCTCGTTATTTTTTTATCGCAACGGAGCGATTAGTCGCTAATGCGCATGCGCAATGTCCGCAGTGCGACTGCGCCAAGTAAATTTGCTATGCAGTTAGGAATTTTACTCACGGCATTACAAGGTTTTTTCTTCGTTCTGGTGATCGTAATGTGATTGACAGGAAGTGGGTGTTTCTGGGCGGAAACTGGCCGTTTTATGGGAGTGTGTGAAGAAACGCTACCGTTTCTGGGAAAAACGCGGGAGTGGCTGGAGAAACGGAGGAGTGTCTGGGCAAACGCTGGGTGTGTTTGTGACGTCAAACCAGGAACGACAAGCACTGAACTGATCGCACTGGCAGAGTAAGTCTCGAGCTAAGATATCTACCAATCGAATGGAGGATCGGGCGCTTATAGGTGCTGTATCTCTAATGCTGCTGCTATGACGTTGGGGGTAGTCACACCCCAACCATATACCAAAGAGAAAAAGAAAAGAATAGCAGCGCTAGTGGAATGATATAAATGATTCTAATATGAAGGATTGTGTGAAAAAAAGTCATAAATTTAATAAAGCATTTTTTTAGGCTTTGGTAAAAATTGGATACAGAATCCACATATAAAAATTTTTTTTAAAAACAGTGATAACAATATTTGAGGGTCAAGAGTGCTAAGCTGCCTATCACATTGATATCCGTTCCTAATATAGCTGGACCATATAGCAGATGTAAGCAGACTGACAGCGTAGTCACACCAATAACTTTACCCACACGCCGCTAGAGGTGTAGTCCCTTAAGAGTGTCTCTGATGTTGAAGCTCAAAAACCAGCCAGGTTCGGGAATCCTCATTTAGTACGGTGTCCTCTTTATAGAGATGGGGTGATGGTGTTCCAAGTTGTGGAAATTTTAAGCACGTGATATCTGCAGATGGCAAAGTCCAGTAATGGTCCGGATGTGACTTGGCAGCCACAAGTAGAACTATATGATGACCCAAATAGCCTCCTAAGAAGGGAGCTATTTGGGTCATCATATAGTGCTACTTGTGGCTGCCAAGTCACATCCGGACCATTACTGGACTTTGCCATCTGCAGATATCACGTGCTTAAAATTTCCACAACTTGGAACACCATCACCCCATCTCTATAAAGAGGACACCGTACTAAATGAGGATTCCCGAACCTGGCTGGTTTTTGAGCTTCAACATCAGAGACACTCTTAAGGGACTACACCTCTAGCGGCGTGTGGGTAAAGTTATTGGTGTGACTGCGCTGTCAGTCTGCTTACATCTGCTATATGGTCCAGCTATATTAGGAACGGATATCAATGTGATAGGCAGCTTAGCACTCTTGACCCTCAAATATTGTTATCACTGTTTTTAAAAAAAAAATTTATATGTGGATTCTGTATCCAATTTTTACCAAAGCCTAAAAAAATGCTTTATTAAATTTATGACTTTTTTTCACACAATCCTTCATATTAGAATCATTTATATCATTCCACTAGCGCTGCTATTCTTTTCTTTTTCTCTTAAGTCTCGAGCTACTCAGAAACTGCACAGAGAAGTCTTTTCGCAATATTGCGAATCTTTCGTTCGCAATTTTGATAAGCTAAGATTCACTCCCAGTAGGCGGCGGCTTATCGTGTGCAAAGCTGCTAAAAGCAGCTTGCGAGCGAACAACTCGGAATGACCCCCAATGTCGGAGATACTGAGAGCAGGAATAAGAGTTTTTGCAGTGTCGTGTGTAAGATATGAGAGTATTCTGGATATGTTCCTCAGATGTGTGTAACAGGATTTGGATGCAAATTGAATGTGGGTAACAAAGGACAGTTCAGATTCAATGATGACACCTAGGTAGCATACTTGTGGGGTAGGGTTTATATTATAGATGTGTGGATTTTAGGTTGGTAAGTACACTATTGGCCAGGGGAAATATTATCAACTCTTTTTGAAAGCTTGAGTTTGATGTGATGAGATGACATCCAAGAATAAATGGTAGAAAGGCATTCAGTGGCACGGCCCAATACAGATCGTGAAGGACCTGGGGAGGATGGGTAGACTGAAAGTGTCATCCGCATTCAGATGATACTGAAATCCAAAAGTGCTGATTAGTTTGCCGAGAGACGTGGTATAGATAGAGAGGAGCAGAAGACCCAAGACTGAGCTTTGAGGTACTCCAACTGAGAGAGGTAGCAAAGAGGAGGTGGATCCAGAGAAGCGGACACTGAAGCAGAAAACTAGGATGAGAACCAGGATAGGGCTGTGTACTGAATCCTTTGGGGGGCCTGGGGCACTTTAGACAGGGGGAACCTAATGGATAGGGGGTGTATGTTAGATTGTGCATACCTCCCAACATGACCCATTCCAGGAGGGACAAAATGCTCTCTACCTGGACTTCCCTCTTAATACATGATTCACATCACCTGTTTCATCTATTGATAAGAAAGGTATTTCAACACAGTGATTGCAATCAGAAGTTAAGAGGGAAGGTCAAGTAGAGAGCATTGTGTCCCTCCTGCAATTGGTGATGTTGGGTTGTATGGATTCTGTACCTTAAATTTAAACCAATGGTTTATATAAGATTTGAACTAATAGGTTGATAATGCCTGGGTACTGTTTATAGCTCCATCTCATTGAGAGACAACTATTTTATAAAGTTTTCTTGTAGTGGAACAAAGACAACTTAAACAACCTTAAAACAGAAAAATAAAATCTGTCAACTATCGTGTCACATACTAGAATAGCAGCAGCCTCTGTACTACTTACAACTAGGCCAGGACTCAGGAGGACACTGTGTGTGTATCTCTCTAGACCCAAATGATCTCATTAGATAACAGGTTATACAGGATCCATGTGGGGAGGAGAATCTGGGACCCCTTGGTCACTTACAGCTCTCTCCCCCCTTCTAGCTCTCCTCTTGTTGGGAAGCTCCATCGGTAGCTCATGAAACCTGATACTCCTGTGTCTCTGCCTGCTCTGCAGACTGTCCAGCTCACATTCTGGCTGCCTGGTACTGCTGCTGCACAAGAAGGAGAGCTAGTGATGTCACTATGCAACAGCCAGGGAGGCCCCTGACAGAGGGGGACCCCTGGGTACAGTATGCCCTGCGTCCACCCCCTTTATATGGCTATGATTATGATAGGCTATATGGTGCCCTGGAGTATTATCTAGGGTAGTATGATGGGATTTAAATGATATAAGGTGCATGATGGCAGCAAAAGATGTTATATAGGGTGGTATGGCTAACTAAATGTTGGCCTGAGGTATTTGTAGGGTGGTGTTTTGGGCCATATGGCTGTATGAGGTGTTATATATAGATGTGTCCTCATACACCTAGGGGTATACTTACTAAAGTATGCATTTTTAGAAGCAAAGATGTTGCCTATAGCAACCAATCAGATTCTTTCTATTGTCTTCTAGAAGGTGCTAGATAAATAAAAAGTAGTATCTAATTGGTTGCTATGGGCAACATCTCCACTTCTAAAAACCCGCATTTTAGTAAATATACCCCTAGAGCAGTGAGTTACAGCGCTGTAGAGTATCAGAATTTTTTTCATGGCACCCCATGGCCAAAAGTTTCTTATTGAGAAATTCTGAAAAAATATTAAAATAAGTAATTTGTGTTTATAGATCATTCTTAGGCTCAATTATGTGGTGATGAACAAGATTATCGTCTGTTTGTCTACACATTTTATGATTGAAAGCTGCAATCAATGGTTTTGTTTATTACATTGACCATAAATAATTTGTATTGGTCCTGTCCTGGACCACCAACCCAGAGCACCCCTGCAAGTGCTCCGAGGCACCCCAGGGTGTCACTGCACACTGTTTGAGAACCACTGCCTTAGTGTCTATACACCATACTGCGTGACAGACGACCGATGCAACAGAACCGCTCCTAGAGGTGTAGTGCCATCTTTTTCTTTTTGCATCTTATTTGCATCACAGATGCAGCAAAACACCACTCACAGAGTACTACAGACGCCGGAGTGTGCACAGGAGTTACACACGTACAAAGTCATAGATGCAGCGAAACACCACTCACAGAGTACTACAGACGCCGGAGTGTGCACAGGAGTTACACACGTACAAAGTCATAGATGCAGCGAAACACCACTCACAGAGTACTACAGACGCCGGACTGTGGTGGTCATTCCGAGTTGTTTGCTCGTTGACGATTTTCGCTATGCTGCGATTTGTTGCTAAATGCGCATGCGCATGCGCTTAGTTATTTAACTAAAAACGTAGCACTTTTAAGTCGCACTGCTGATCGGTGAGTCATTGTCAGGAAAGGGGCGTTTCTGGGAGGTAACTGACCGTTTTCCGGGAGTGTGCTAAAAAACGCAGGCGTGTCAGGCAAAAACGCGGGAGTGTCTGGAGAAACGGGGGAGTGGCTGACTGAACGCTGGGTGTGTTTGTGACGTCAAACCAGGAACTAAACGGACTGAGGTGATCGCAATCTAGGAGTAGGTCTGGAGCTACTCAGAAACTGCAGGGAATTATTTAGTAGCAATTCTGCTTCTCTTTCGTTCGCACTTCTGCTAAGCTAAGATACACTCCCAGAGGGCGGCGGCCTAGCGCGTGCAATGCTGCTAAAAGCAGCTAGCGGGAGAACAACTCGGAATGACCACCTGTGCACAGGAGTTACGCACGCACAAAGTCACAGATGCAGCGAATCACCACTCACAGAGCACTACAGATGCCGGACTGCGCACAGGAGTTACATACGCACAAAGGGGGTTATTCCGACCCGTTTGCACGCTGCTGTTTTTCGCAGCGGTGTATACGGGTTGGTCCTGTGCATGTGCGGTGGCCGCAATGCGCAGGCGCGTCATTGCCCAGCGAGGGACGTCGCCGGGTAACGACAAGAAGAACAAAGAAAGCGAACGCAAGAAGATTGACAGGAGGAAGGCGTTCCGGGACGTCAACTGACCGTTTTCTGCGAGTGGTGCGGCGAACGCCGGCGTGTCCAGGCGTTTGCACGGCGGGTGTCTGACGTCAATTCCGGGACCTGACATGCTGAAGACATCGCAGCGGGTAAGTAACTCCAGAGCTACTCAGAAACTGCACAAAATGTTTTTGCATAGCTCTGCTGCACAAGCGTTCGCAGCCTTGCTATGCAAAAACCCCTTCCCCATAGGTAGCATCTAGTTGATCGCACGGTATCCAGACTCCAGGTCGACAACAAAAAGGTCGACACAACTTAGGTCGATGCCAATTGGTCGACACACCTTAGGCCGACATGGACAAAAGGTCGACAGGAACAATGTCGACATGGAAAAAGGTCGACATGAGTTTTTCACAATTTTTTTCTTTTTTGGAACCTTTTCATACTTAACGATCCACGTGGACTATGATTGGAACGGTAATCTGTGCCGAGCGAAGCGAAGGAACCATGCCCGAAGCATGGCGAGCGAAGCGAGCCATGCGAGGGGACGCGGTGCACTAATTGGGGTTCCCGGTCACTCTACGAAGAAAACGACACCAAAAAAACATAAAAATCTCATGTCGACCTTTTTCCATGTCGACATTGTTCCTGTCGACATTTTGTCCATGTCGACATTTTGTCCATGTCGACCTAAGGTGTGTCGACCAATTGGCATCGACCTAAGGTGTGTCGACCTTTTTGTTGTCGACCTGAAATCCCAGACCCGATCGCACGGGCAGCAAAAAGTTGCTACGTGCGATCAACTCGGAATGACCCCCAAAGTCACAGATGCAGCGAAACACCACTCACAGAGCACTACAGACCCCGGACTGTGCACAGGAGTTACACACGTACAAAGTCACAGATGCAGCAAAACACCACTCACAGAGCAGGACTGTGCACAGTACAAAGTCACAGATGCAGAGAAAAACCACTCACAGAGTACTACAGACGCCGGACTGTGCACAGGAGTTACACACGTACAAAGTCACAGATGCAGCAAAACACCACTCACAGAGCCGGACTGTGCACAGTACAAAGTCACAGATGCAGAGAAAAACCACTCACAGAGTACTACAGACGCCGGACTGTGCACAGGAGTTACACACGTACAAAGTCACAGATGCAGCAAAACACCACTCACAGAGCCGGACTGTGCACAGTACAAAGTCACAGATGCAGAGAAAAACCACTCACAGAGTACTACAGACGCCGGACTGTGCACAGGAGTTACACACGTACAAAGTCACAGATGCAGCAAAACACCACTCACAGAGCCGGACTGTGCACAGTACAAAGTCACAGATGCAGAGAAAAACCACTCACAGAGTACTACAGACGCCGGACTGTGCACAGGAGTTACACACGTACAATGTCACAGATGCAGCGAAACACCACTCACAGAGTACTACAGACGCCAGAATGCGCACAGGAGTTACACACGTACAGATGCAGCAAAACACCACTCACAGAGTACTACAGACGCCAGAATGCGCACAGGAGTTACACACGTACAGATGCAGCAAAACACCACTCACAGAGTACTACAGACGCCAGAATGCGCACAGGAGTTACACACTTACAGATGCAGCAAAACACCACTCACAGAGTACTACAGACGCCAGAATGCGCACAGTAGTTACACACGTACAGAGTCACAGATGCAGCGAAAACACCACTCACAGAGTACTACAGATGCCAGACTGTGCACAGGAGTTACACTGCAGCACCTGGTAGACAGAGTCAGACTAAGACACACACAGATGTACAAGTGTCGCACGTCAGATTGATCACTACAATTCAGCGCTGTAGTTCTGTCGCTTCCAGTTTTGTTTTTGGTTTTTTAGCGACTAAGACGCACATTTGGAGCGAGAAAGATATTGGCATGGCTGAGTTTCCCAGGACCACTAAAGCCACAATGTATGAGGACACATCTACATGGTGGCATTATGGGTTAAATGGCAACATGTAGAGAGTAATGGTGGCCTATATGTTGGTACTGAGTGCATGTTACCTTACCATGTACATGAAGTATGTACTGTCTCACATTACCCTGTGCTGGAATTAGAGATGAGCGGCTCAGTTTATAGAAAACTGAGCCCACCCGATCGTTCGGGAGCCGAGAGAATCCGTCTCGGGTTTTTCCCACCTTGCTGAGATTCCAAATGAAGGCATCATCCTGGTAAAGTATTCTCGCGGGTTTTGGATTCGATATATAGTAAGTCTCTAAGTTGGTTCAGGCAGAAGGTCTGATATTGTGATCACTGTAGGCAAGCCCTTTCTACAGCTGGTACCGATCGTTTCCAGGCATGCCTCATCATGCCAGCCGCACTGGCTGATGGTTCTGACGGTTGCTAGGCAACCACGGTGTATCCTCGTCACGAATGTTGTCTGGCATAATTTATCTACTGCACATGCGCAGAACACCATGATAACGGCTGCTGCGCCATTTCCATGGTGATTCCACAGCGCTGCTGAGGGTTTGCGCGGGACTCCGGAGGAGTATGTATTCAAACAATAGGTGACTAGTGTGCGGTGGGGGCCCCCTCTGGACTCAGGGGCCGTGCCCATTACAGATATGCCAGTGCATACTCACCTATCCCTGGTGTAGATCAAGTCCTCTTTGGTCCATGCATAGGCGCCGATTCCGTGGGTGCTCCCGGACCCGAGCACCCACGGAAAATGATGAGCACCCACGGGACCAGCTGCTGCCCCAGTAAAGTTTGGAAGGGCAGGAGCGGGCATCAGTAAGCATGCCGCTAGCCCCCGCAGCGCCTGCAGTGGATTGACACGCGCTGGGGGCTGCGAAAGCGCTTCCGTCCATAGCAGTGTAAAAAAAACCTGCCAAAAATGGCCTCATCCAAGGAAGAGACAGATGCTAGAGTTCACATTTGACCTCTAGCGCCTGTCACCTCGGCGGCAGGCATTTTAAGAGGTTTTTTTTTTACAATGCTATGGACGGAAGTGCTTCTGCAGCCTCCAGCGCATCTCAATCCGATGCGGTGGCTAGCGGTATACTTACTGATGACCACTGGCGCCCACACCCGCCCTCCCAAACTTTACTGGGGCAGTGGCCAGGAGACCTCTAGCAACGTGCATGAAACCCCTGGCAAAGTGCAGGAGACCCCTGGCAACGCTCATGAAACACCTGGCAGCGCGCAGGAGACCCCTGACAATGCGCATGAAACCCCTGGCAACGTGCATGAGACTGCTGCGAGCATGGAACCCAGAACATGAAACCTCTGGCAACGAGCAGGAGACCCCTGGCAACGCGCATGAAACACCTGGCTATGCGCAGGAGACCCCTGGCAATGTGCATGAAACCCTTGGTAACGAGCATGAGCCCCTGACAACAGGCAGGTCATTTCAAAGTAATTAGAAGCCTTACTGTGTGGCAGAATTTGTAAGGGGCATTATTGTGTGTGGAACATAAAATGGTGTCAGGGACATACTGTAACTGTGTGTGGCATAATATGTAATTGGCATTACGGTGTGTGGTATAACGCATAATGTGTAATAGACAATACGGTGTGTAGCATAATGTGTAATAGACATTAAAGTGTGTGGCATAATGTGTAATAGGCATTATGGTGTGTAGCATAATGTGTAATAGACATTACAGTGTGTGGCATAATGTGTAATAGACATTACAGTGTGTGGCATAATGTGTAATAGGCATTGCGGTGTCTGGCATATTGTGTAATAGACATTACGGTGTGTGGCATATTGTGTAATACACAGTACAGATGTGGCCACCTTTATCTTGACCGATTCTCCGCCTAGACAGGCATTTAGTCACGCTAAGGCGATAGCTTAGCTTGCTGAGTTTAATCACAGGCAGGCGCGTTGAGGCGATTCTAGATACTCAACAGGCTTACACATCTCACCACTGGGTGGCTAATGCTCCACTAATCCAGTACTATCGATCGTATAGCGGCGGATTGATCTACAGCTCTGGTAAATGGTCAGTGACGACTGTAATGTTAATAGATGGTGACCAATGGTCAGACGGTGAGAGTTCTCAATATTAATAAAAAGTTTATTCAGACACAAACGAACATGTTAAAAAACTTGTGTATGCAGACACAAGATTGTGTATGGAGACGCAACTAATTGTGTAAAAGAAAGTATGTACAATGCATAAACACTGTGCTTTTGAAATACATGTACAGTATGAGCATAAGAATTCCTGTGACATTCACTTTATTATAATATTTTTCTTTGTTATACCTTCAATGGAAGGGTGCACACAGGTTTCACATAAATCTTGCCTTGTGACCTGATCGGAACTCCCTACCTGTCTACTGCATGAACTGTGCAGGATCCCAGGGGGGAAGGGGAAAGTTGGATGGGGGTAGGGCGAGGCAGTGGAAAATACTGCGTTCAAAGAACGGGCCAATGCTGAAGGAGCGTCAGAATCCCCTAGCTAAAATACACAGGGTCGATAGGGATAAGCGAGGTCTATGCACATAACAATACACCAGACCCCATCGCATCACAAAGTGACAAAATGTCCGAGGCACATGAACCCCCGCCTTGTAGCATTATGTGCATAGACCTTGCTTAACCCTATCGCCCCTGTGTATTTAGCTAGGGGATTCTGATGCTCCTTCAGCACTGCCCCGTAGCCTGCAAAACCTATGCCGTCACTCGCTCCATAGCTGAGTGCTGACACAAGGCGGATGTTCATGTGTCTTGGACATTTTGTCACTTTGTGATGGGATGGGGTCTGGGGTATCGTTAAGTGCATAGACCTCGCTTATCCCTATCGACCCTGTGTATTTTAGCTAGGGGATTCTGACGCTCTTTCAGCATTGCCCCATGACCTACAAAATCTGTGCTGTTACTTGCTCCATAGCCGAGGGCCTCCATGGGGCAAGGAGTCACAGGCGGTAGCCATTTCAATTGAGTCTGCCCTGCTACAGAATTGTATGTGTACCGTATGGTGCATAGAACCTTAACAGTACAACCGTTCCTGCAGCTTTGCCCTGGTTTATGTGAATAACTCCCTCCATGTCTACTGCATGACCTGTGCAGGCTCCCAGGGGGGAAGGGTGATGGGCTAGCGGGAGGCAGTGGAAAATACCGTGCTTTTGAAATGTAAGTACTTGAAAAGTCCGAGTCCCCAGTATGTTCTTCTAGTGTAGTAATTAGCACGAACAGCTTGTAACGTACAGTGGCAAGTTTAATCTTTCTATGTATAATGGAGAGATAAAAGCTCCTCCCTAAGTTCCTAGATGCCAAATCACTGTCCTTAGTATCTCTGTACAGTATGTTCTACTAGTGTACTAATTAGTACGAACAGCTTTTAACTGGATGCCAAGTCACCGACCTTAGTATCTCTGTACAGTATGTTCTATTAGGGTACTAATTAGCACGAACAGCTTGTAACGTACAGCGGCAAGTTTAATCTTTCTATGTATAATGGAGAGAGATAAAAGCTCCTCAGTAAGTTCCTGGATGCCAAATCACAGTCCTTAGTATCTATGTATAGTATTTTCTACTAGTGTACTAATTAGCACGAACAGCTTGTAATGTACAGTGGCAAGTTTAATCTTTCTATGTATAATGGAGAGAGATAAAAGCTCCTCAGTAAGTTCCTGGATGCCAAATCACCATCATTAGTATCTCTGTACAGTATATTCTATTAGGGTACTAATTAGCACGAACAGCTTGTAACGTACAGCGGCAAGTTTAATCTTTCTATATATAATGGAGAGAGATAAAAGCTCCTCAGTAAGTTCCTGGATGCCAAATCACCATCATTAGTATCTCTGTACAGTATATTCTATTAGGGTACTAATTAGCACGAACAGCTTGTAACGTACAGCGGCAAGTTTAATCTTTCTATGTATAATGGAGAGAGATAAAAGCTCCTCAGTAAGTTCCTGGATGCCAAATCACCGTCCTTAGTATCTCTGTATAGTATTTTCTGTTAGGGTACTAATTAGCACGAACAGCTAATTAGTACCCTAATAGAACATACTGTACAGAGATACTAAGGACGGTGATTTGGCATCTAGGAACTTACAGAGGAGCTTTTATATCTCTCCATTATACATAGAAAGATTAAACTTGCCGCTGTACGTTACAAGCTGTTCGTGCTAATTAGTACACTAGTAGAACATAGAGTACAGAGATACTAAGGACGGTAATTTGGCATCAAGGAATTTAGGGAGGAGCTTTTATCTCTCTCAATTACACTTAGAAAGATTACAATGGAGAGATTAAAACTCCTCCCTAACTTCGTGGATGCCAAATCACTGTACTTAGTATCTCTGTACAGTATGTTCTACTAGTGTACTAATTAGAACGAACAACTTGTAACGTACAGTGGCAATTGTAATTTTTCTAAGTATAATGGAGGGAGATAAAAACTCCTCCCTATGCTTCTGGATGTCAAATTACCATGCTTAGCATTTCTGTACAGTATTTCCTATCAAGCCAGAAAACCTGCATCCTGTGCAAGCTAGGCGCACAACTGGAGGGGACCCAAAACACGGTTGCTTCCCGTTTCCCTTTCCAGTGTCACATAAACTAGTGGTTGGTATGCCCCGAAAGCCAATAGTCTCCTCTTTTGTATGGTATGAGTCCTGAGTCTCTGGGACACCCAGAACCAGAGATATCAGTACGCAAAGTGGACCCATTTTCCCATAGACTATAATGGGCCCGTTAATTCAGACCCACCATGGGTTCCGACGCTTGCCATGAGCCTTGTGGGGGTCACAGAAACTTGGGGTTGGTACCCTCCGGTAGCTAATTGTCTCCCCTTCCATACCAACCTAGTGATGAAGGCTCCCACCTCCCATGCTGAGAGTCCCAAAGTGCCAACCTTTTTTTTTTATATGTTCCCGTGACATGCACTTTATTATTATTTTTTCTTTGTTATACATTCAATGAAAGGGTGCACACAGGTTTCACATACATCAAAGTAAACCTGCAGCAGCGATTCATTCCGCTATATACAAATACACAGCTGTAATGAGTATAAATTAGTGTATTCCGATGCAACTAACTGAGCAACACAGTACTGTAGATCGTCGGCATTTGTGTATTGTACCTGACCTGAACTCCCTCCCTGTCCACTGCATGACCTGTGCAGGCTCCCAGGGGGGAAGGGCGATGGGGGTAGGGAGAGGGGGTGGAAAATACTGTGCTTTTGAAATACAAGTATTAGCGTCTGAGTCCCCTAAGGCATAAACCAACACCAATGGGAAGGAAGTGCCAACCTTTTTTTAATGTGTTCCTGTAACATTCACTTTATTTTAATTTTTTTTGTTATACATTCAATGGAAGGGTGCACACAGGTTTCACATAAATCAGAGTGGGCAGGGGATTTTCCTACATACAGTATACTGTTGCACATGTCTTGTAACCTGATCGGAACTCCCTCCCTGTCTACTGCATGTACTTTGCAGGCTCCCAGGGGGGAAGGGGAAAGTGGGATGGGGATAGGGTGAGGCAGTGGAAAATACTGTGTTCAAAGAAAAGGCATAATCAAAACCATGGGGAACTTTGCGGTGTATCGTTATGTGCAAAGACCTCGCTTATCCCTATCACCCCTGTGTATTTTAGCTAGGGGATTCTGACGCTCCTTCAGCATTGCCCCGTAGCCTGCAAAATCTTTGCTGTTACTTGCAAAATCTTTGCTGTTACTTGCTCCATAGCCGAGTGCCTCCATGGAGCTAGGAATCACAGGCGGTAGCCATTTCAATTGAGTCTGCCCTGCTATAGAATTGTATGTGTACCATACGGTGCATAGAACCTTGACAGTAGAAACTCTCCTGCAGCTTTGCCCTGCTTGATGTAAAACTTGTGTTCTGTCAGTTTGCTATGCGATCGAGCCCGGTGTAACGTAATGTGCATAGACCTCGCTTATCTCTATCGCCCCTGTGTATTTTGGCTAGGGGATTGTGACGCTCCTTCAGCATTGCCCCGTAGCCTGCAAAACTTATACCATCTCTCACTCCATATCCGAGCGCTGCCTGCCACATGGTGGGGGTTCAGGGGCGGTGGCCATTTTGCCAGTGTGCTATGCGATCGAGTCCGGTGTACCGTAATGTGCATAGACCTCACTTATTCCTATAGCCCCTGTGTATTTTAGCTAAGGGATTGTGACGCTCCTTCAGCATTGCCCCATAGCCTGCAAAATCTGGACTGTTACTTGCTCTGTAGCCTAGGGCCTCCATGGGGCAAGGAGTCATAGGTGGTAGCCATTTCTATTGAGTCTACCCTGCTACATAATTGTATGTGTTCTGTACGGTGCATAGAACCTTAACAGTAGAACCGCTCCTGCAGCTTTGCCCTGGTTTATGTGAATAAAAATAATAATAAAGTGTCTGGAAAAAACTAACATGCATTCGTACTTTAGGAATCGAACCCGGGACTCTGAGTATAGGAAGCGGAACACTTCACCACTTCGCCGCAGACAGATGAATAAATCCATTGGTTTTGATTATGCTGTAATGGCTACGGAATTAGGACGCTAACATACTGTACAAAATTCCTAATCTCAAGAGGCAATAGTGAACTTGTAACACGTCCATTTGCGACAGTGTACACTACTGATTTTATGTTGTTTTGTCTGCGGTACTTGGACGCTCACATATTCATAAAGTACTGTAGATGGATCATATACTGTATGCTGTACTATTTGCATCTGTACCGTATATACTGTATTAAATAATGCAGCGTAATGAGTATTTACTGTATGCAGCGTAATGAGACGCCTTAGTAAAGTAGTCCTTATTATATATTTCAGTATTGTATTTTACGGGAGACCACACGCATGCGCAGTGGTGATTGTAAAAAGCGACATCTGGTGGATGATCACAGGTATTACATGTAAAGGTAACGCCAAACGCTCTCCGTGCGATTAGGTACGCCTCTCTGTGACTAGGCGCGCCTCCCTACGCCCCGGGACGCTGCGTATGCTCGATCGGGACAAACGCCTCAGCCAGTCAAGATAAAGGTGGCTACATCTGTAGACATTACGGTGTGTGGCATATTGTATAAAAGGCATTACGGGGTGTGGCATATTGTGTAATGGGCATTACAGTGTGCGGCATAATGTGTAATGGGCATTAGTCGCTGCGGCGGTCGTCTGTTCATTCTCACTGCCATCTCCCGCCGCTGGTGTTTCCTCACTCCATGTCTCCACCCCCACCTCACAGTCAGCCTCCTGGTCTCTTGGGTGTCCGGCAGCGGTGTGATGCAATTACGTCATGCGGCACTGCGGCAGCCGTGTACTTGCCCGGCCATCCGCCTGCCCCTGTACTTTGAGGAGCCACCGGGGGATGTGAAGGAGCTGGCAGCTTGCCCAACGCCAGCCGCTGCCAAATATAATAAACAATAATAAGAAAGTAAATTTAATATCAGAGTTTAAAAAGTATAAAGTTAGTATTAGTATTAAGAGCTAAGTATAAGCTATTTTAGAAATAAAATTCTGGATAGCAGTATCATTTCTGGTTATCGTGGGGGTGGGGCATTCAACAGGCTTGAGCACCCACCAACAAAAACATAAATCAGCACCTCTGGATCTATGTAGGTATCCAAGGGGTTAGAAAAAATATGCAACACCTGTATCATGCCAGACACGAGGAGCGATATGTCTATGCACATAGCGAACTTCTACCTCAATGCTGGAACCCACATGAGTCCTGTCATTAGGAGAGCCACCAGCCAATCAGCAGCTGCCTCCGTAGTAATAACCCCTAATGACCCAACGCTTCCCCCCACTGACAGTCTGGCCGCTCACAGCCAATCATCGGGCTGCTCTTACAGAGCATCAGCAATATCAGTGCGTGCATACATTATCTCTGTACCTGGTGCAAAAGATACACCTGAAAACAGACCCACACGCCCTCACTCAACTTAGTCTTCATGTGAGCACCCCATTGCTGCCCAGTTACAAACCGTAATCCACAAGCTGAGCTGGAATTGAGGGCTGTGATTCAGTGGCGGGCGCAGTGCGGATGTTTGTGCAGTTTCACCCTGTGTGCGACTGTATACGGAGCTATAAATCGCAAGCTACAGCCACAAAACTGACTTGCTTTCAACTCAGCACCTAAAAGTCTATTTAGAGAGTCCGCACTCTTCCACCACCCCCCGTGATTACAGGAAGCAGGATAATATTGGTGTTGCCATATGGATATATATATTGTTTAAATGTCAGCATTAGCCCTAAATATTTCTATAATTTTTTAAAATTGTCCCTAAATGAAGCGTTTGGGTGTAGTCTTGGCACCATGGTGGTCATTTTATAGTAATATCCTATGTCGGGAGCACAGTGCTGTGTATACAGAGAGCAAGGACACTTGTGCAATAATCACTGTCTAGTTGTTCGCTCGCTGACGTTTTTAGCAGAATTGCGATCAGGCTAAAAACCGGCAGTTATGCGCATGCGTATGGGCCGCAGGGCGCACGCGCTAAGTAATTTCACACAAAACTAAGCAATTTTACACAGGGTCGAGCGACGCTTTTCAGTCGCTCTGCTGATCGGTGAGTGATTGACAGGAAGTGGGTGTTTCTGGGCAGAAACGGAGCGTTTTCCGGGAGTGTGCTAAAAAACGCAGGCGTGCCAGCCAAACACGCAGGAGTGGCTGGGGAAACGGGGGGAGTGGCTGGCCGAACGCAGGGCGTGTTTGTGACGTCAAACCAGGAACTAAACAGTCTGCAGTGGTCACAATCTAGGAGTAGGTCTGGAGCTACTCAGAAACTGCAGAGAAATATTTAATAACAAAACTGCTAATCTTTCGTTCACAATTCTGCTAAGCTAAGATACACTCCCAGAGGGCGGCGGCCTAGCGTGTGCAATGCTGCTAAAAGCAGCTAGCGAGCGAACAACTCGGAATGAGGGCCCATATTGGGGCAGGGGTGGTCTTCAGTATGCCGACTGTCGGGATCCCGGCGCACAGTATATCGGCGCCGGAATCCCGACAGCCGGCATACCGACACTTTTTCTCCCTCGTGGGGGTCCACGACCCCCCTGGAGGGAGAATAAAATAGCATTGCGCGCCACGGTGCCTGCAGCGTGGCGAGCGCAGCGAGCCCGCAAGGGGCTCATTTGCGCTTGCCACGCTGTCAGTATGCCGGCGGTCGGGCTCCCAGCGCCGGTATGCTGGTCGCCGAGAGCCCGGCCGCCGGCATACCACACTACACCCTTGGGGCAGATGTATCAAGCGGGACAGTCCCAAAAAAACGGGACTATCCTGCGAAAATTGGGACAGTTGAGAGGTATGTATTAACCATTTCATAACATAGTCGTTCTGATATAGGCTACAGTTCATCAATCTCTTCATCGTATCAGGCTGAGATTTGTGCATAAATATACTAAGTGATCCGCAATATGGGTCTGATTTATGTTTGTACGCAGGTGCATTTGAGATTCTCTAGGCTACAGAGCTGCTGATGTTAGCAAGTGAGGCTGCCCCCCAGGAATGAGAAGACACGCCCACTGGACTCATCGCAAGATCAACTGCAGCTGCATATACATTCACAACCTATATGCAAATACGTGGAACATCCAAGCTAAGGGTACACCTATGGCTATGCAGACTGGACACAGCAGTAGAGATGCAGGCAGTGGCGTCACAACCGGGGTGCGGGGGGTGCGGCCCACACCCGAGTGTCGGCTCCTGCTCAGTGACAGGAGCTGGGTACTGCACTCACAGTAACATTACGTGCAGTGCCCGGCTTCTGTCACTGTGAAGAAGCCGACACTGCAGTCTCCGGGGTCAGCCAGCACCTCCCACACCCCCTTAGTCCCGGAAACGGGGGTCGGGAAGCATAGCCACGCCCATGTGCAGCGCAACAACGCCCCCATCTCGCAAAGTCACGCCCCTTCTGACGGCACCCGTGAAGCCACGCCCCTTTTGAACAGGAGCCGCACCGGGTGTCAAACATGTAAGTGACGCCTCTGGACGCAGGCTCCATGTTTTATCAATGTACGAGCTGACGGCAGCTGACGGCAGATACACTCCCCAAAAACAGCACTGGTAACGTACTCTTTTGCTGGGTGGTCGCTGTCCTATACCAGCATGTACTGTACTTCCACAATAAGCAAAGTAATAAGTTTAAGATTCTCTCACAAAATTACTTTCTCTCTTTATACTTTTAGACTTAGAGGCCTGTTTATCACCATCTGCATCTGATGATGCGAATGACAGGTGATAAACTAGACCAAACTCACACTGAGATAATTGAGTACATCGTAGAGATGTATCAATTATCTCCGCAGCATCATCGGGGTATTTTTTTGTAAAAAAAATACCCTGATGTCCTGCTGTGCAGGCGCTGCCGTCCGTCGCTACCGCTGCCGCTGGGTTCCCCCCCATCGCTACCCCCGGATTTATACCTACCAGTCGCAGGAGCCAGTGTCCGCTGCTTCCAGGAGGCTGCCAGGCGCCGGGTCCTTCTTCTGTGCCGTGACCCCCAGTGCCGTAAAGTGAGCTGCTGCTTTGCAGCGTCACTATACTGCACCGGGGGTCACAGCGCAGCAGATGGGGGATCCTGGCGGCCGGCAGCTCTCACCGGAGCAGTGGACGCCGGCTCCTGGGGCTGGTAAGTATGCTTTCTTTCTTTTTTTTACTTTTTTGTCTATCGGACACACAGAGCTGATCACTGGAGCCCGGTCCCCGCACAGCTTTCTCTACCAGGGGGCCGAGAAAGCTGGGCAAATGGCTCGCAGTGCTGCCCTGTGATCTCGCCAGCCTGAGCTGGCGAAATTATCACTGGGCACACTGCAGTGTTTTAAAACAGTTCTTTAGTAAATTCGACTACATCCCATTTCCCATTATAAGTATGGGGAATGCACTGTGGATTACTAAAAAAATGACAATTAAAGGGGTTGGAGCAGTTTTTCATGAAAACTGCTCCAAATGCCCTTTAATACATTGGAGTGATACTAAAATAATGTTAATAAAAAGATAGAAAAGCCCCATAGTCATTGATTTTAAAGTATTACAGACAAGACATTAGTGATGAGAAGGTTCGGTTCCTCGGAAACCGAACCCCCCCGAACTTCACCCATTTTACACGGGTCCGAGGCATACTCGGATTCTCCCGTATATGGCTCGGTTAAACCGAGCGCGCCCGAACGTCATCATCCCGCTGTCGGATTCTCGCGAGATTCGGATTCTATATAAGCAGCCGCGTGTCGCCGCCATTTTCACTCGTGCATTGGAAATGTTAGGGAGAGGACGTGGCTGGCGTCCTCTCCGTTTATTAATCTTGATGCAAAAATATTTGTGCTTATTCCTTAATTGTGGGGACTGGGGAGCAGCTTTATTATATAGGAGGAGTACAGTGCAGAGTTTTGCTGACAGTGACCACCAGTATACGTTGTCTGCCTGAAAAACACTCCATATCTGTGCTCAGTGTGCTGCATATATCTGTGCTCACACTGCTTTATTGTGGGGACTGGGGACCACCAGTATATTATATAGGAGGAGTACAGTGCAGAGTTTTGCTGAGAGTGACCACCAGTATACGTTGTCTGCCTGAAAAACACTCCATATCTGTGCTCAGTGTGCTGCATATATCTGTGCTCACACTGCTTTATTGTGGGGACTGGGGACCACCAGTATATTATATAGGAGGACAGTGGCGGATCCAGGGGGGGGGGGGGCACTCGGGCCCGTGCCCCCCCTGTCATTTCTGGCCTCCGTCCACCTGCGCTCCCCCGTTCTCCCCCGGCACCGCACAGGGAGATGACGGGCGCCCGCTGAGATTGTGTTACCAGCGGGCGCCCGTCTCCCTGCACAGCGGCAGCCGGAGGCAGGAGCTCAGTACTGAGCTCCGACTCCCGGCGCTGTCACTGTGCGCCGTGCGCTATGGGAGAGACGTCAGTCATGACGTCTCTCTCATAGTACTGACTGAGGAGCGGACGCCCAGGGAGGAGGAGGACTGCAGCGGCGTGGGAACGGGGCTCGGTAAGTATTATGTTTTTTTCTTCCTTAATGCAGCGGGGGCATCTCCTGGGGGCAAACTACGGGGGACATTACTACTGGGGGGGCATCAACAAGGGGCATTACTACTGGGGGCATTATAACTGGGGGCATCTACTGGGGGCATCACTACTGAGGGGTCATCTATTGGGGGCAGCTACTGGGGTACATTTTTACTGGGGGCATTACTACAGGGGGGTCATCTATTGGGGCAAACTCGTAGGGGGCATTATTACTGGGGGGTCATCTATTGGGGGCAGCTACTGGGGCATTATTACTGGGGGGCATCTACTGGGGGCATTACTACTGGGGGGTCATCTATTGGGGGCAGCTACTGGGGGACATTTTTACTGGGGGGCATTATTACTGGGGGGCATCTACTGGGGGCATTATTACTGGGGGGCATCTACTGGGGGCATTACTACTGGGAGGTCATCTATTGGGGGCAAACTTATAAGGGGCATTACTACTGGTGGCTTAACTACAGGGACATTACTACTTGGGGGCTAAACTACAGGGGGGGGGGGGCAAACTACTGGGGGCTTAACTACAGGGGCCAAACTACTGGGGGATAACTACAAGGGCCAAACTACTGGGGGCATTACTACTGAAGGCTAAGCTACAAGGGGGCATAACTACAGGGACTAAACTACAATGGGGCAAACTACAGGGGGGCATTACTACTGGTGGCTAAACTACTGGGGGCATTACCACTGGGAGGCTAAACTAAAGGGGGGGGTAAACTAATGGGGTCATGACTGCAGAGGAATTACCACTGGGGGCATAATGACTGGGGGCATTACTACAGGCAACATTACTACTGGGAGCAATACGGGCATTGCAAAAGGGGCACCACTACTTGGGGGTCTATATAAGGGGCACTACCAGTACAGTGGACATTGCATAATGAGCACTACAACTGTGGGCATTGTATAAGAAGCGCCACCTCACATGCACCGCACGCAAATGTACTTGCCCCTTCCATGGTGCCCCCCCTATCATTTTCTTCTGGATCCGCCCCTGTAGGAGGAGTACAGTGCAGAGTTTTGTTGACAGTGACCACCAGTTTACGTTGTCTGCCTGAAAAACACTCCATATCTGTGCTCAGTGTGCTGCATATATCTGTGCTCACACTGCTTAATTGTGGGGACTGGGGAGCAGCTGTATTATATAGGAGGAGTACAGTGCAGAGTTTTGCTGACAGTGACCACCAGTATACGTTGTCTGCCTGAAAAACACTCCATATCTGTGCTCAGTGTGCTGCATATATCTGTGCTCGCACTGCTTTATTGTGGGGACTGGGGACCACCAGTATATTATATAGGAGGAGTACAGTGCAGAGTTTTGCTGACCAGTGACCACCAGTATACGTTGTCTGCCTGAAAAACACTCCATATCTGTGCTCAGTGTGCTGCATATATCTGTGCTCACACTGCTTAATTGTGGGGACTGGGGAGCAGCTGTATTATATAGGAGTAGTACAGTGCAGAGTTTTGCTGACAGTGACCACCAGTATACGTTGTCTGCCTGAAAAACACTCCATATCTGTGCTCAGTGTGCTGCATATATCTGTGCTCACACTGTTTTATTGTGGGGACTGGGGACCACCAGTATATTATACAGGAGGAGTACAGTGCAGAGTTTTGCTGACCAGTGACCACCAGTATACGTTGTCTGCCTGAAAAACACTCCATATCTGTGCTCAGTGTGCTGCATATATCTGTGCTCACACTGCTTTATTGTGGGGACTGGGGACCAGCAGTATTATATAGGAGGAGTACAGTGCAGAGTTTTGCTGACAGTGACCACCAGTATATATAGCAGTACGGTACGGAAGGCCACTGCTCTACCTACCTCTGTGTCGTCAAGTATACTATCCATCTAGATTCTATACCTGTGGTGCATTTTAGTTTTGCAGTTTGCTGACAGTGACCACCAGTATATATAGCAGTACGGTACGGAAGGCCACTGCTCTACCTACCTCTGTGTCGTCAAGTATACTATCCATCCATACCTGTGGTGCATTTCAGTTGTGCGCAGTATATATAGTAGTAGGCCATTGCTATTGATACTGGCATATAATTCCACACATTAAAAAATGGAGAACAAAAATGTGGAGGGTAAAATAGGGAAAGATCAAGATCCACTTCCACCTCGTGCTGAAGCTGCTGCCACTAGTCATGGCCGAGACGATGAAATGCCATCAACGTCGTCTGCCAAGGCCGATGCCCAAAGAAAAATGAAAAGACTTAAGCTGGCAAAAGCACAGCAAAGAACTGTGCGTTCTTCTAAATCACAAATCCCCAAGGAGAGTCCAATTGTGTTGGTTGCGATGCCTGACCTTCCCAACACTGGACGGGAAGAGCTTTCGCCTTCCACCATTTGCACGCCCCCTGCAAGTGCTGGAAGGAGCACCCGCAGTCCAGTTAATGATAGTCAAATTGAAGATGTCACTGTTGAAGTACACCAGGATGAGGATATGGGTGTTGCTGGCGCTGGGGAGGAAATTGACAAGGAGGATTCTGATGGTGAGGTGGTTTGTTTAAGTCAGGCACCTGGGGAGACACCTGTTGTCCGTGGGACAAATATGGCCATTGACATGCCTGGTCAAAATACAAAAAAAATCACATTTTCGGTGTGGAATTATTTCAACACAAATGCGGACAACAAGTGTCAAGCCGTGTGTTGCCTTTGTCAAGCTGTAATAAGTAGGGGTAAGGACGTTAACCACCTAGGAACATCCTCCCTTAAACGTCACCTGGTCCGCATTCATCAGAAGTCAGTGACAAGTTCAAAAACTTTGGATGACAGCGGAAGCAGTCCACTGACCACTAAATCCCTTCCTCTTGTAACCAAGCTCCTGCAAACCACACCACCAACTCCCTCAGTGTCAATTTCCACCTTGCACAGGAAAGCCAATAGTCCTGCAGGCCATGTCACTGGCAAGTCTGACGAGTCCTTTCCTGCCTGGGATTCCTCCGATGCATCCTTGAGTGTAACGCCTACTGCTGCTGGCGCTGCTGTTGTTGCTGCTGGGAGTCGATCGGCATCCCAGAGGGGAAGTCGGAAGACCACTTGTACTACTTCCAGTAAGCAATTGACTGTCCAACAGTCCTTTGCGAGGAAGATGAAATATCACAGCAGTCATCCTGCTGCAAAGCGGATAACTCAGGTCTTGTCAGCCTGGGTGGTGAGAAACGTGGTTCCGGTATCCACCGTTAATTCACAGGCAACTAGAGACTTGATTGAGGTACTGTGTCCCCGGTTCCAAATACCATCTAGGTTCCATTTCTCTAGGCAGGCGATACCGAAAATGTACACAGACCTCAGAAAAAGAGTCACCAGTGTCCTAAAAAATGCAGTTGTACCCAATGTCCACTTAACCACGGACATGTGGACAAGTGAAGTAGGGCAGACTCAGGACTATATGACTGTGACAGCCCACTGGGTAGATGTATTGCCTCCCGCAGCAAGAACAGCAGCGGCGGCACCAGTAGCAGCATCTCGCAAACGCCAACTCGTTCCTAGGCAGGCTACGCTTTGTATCAGCGCTTTCCATAATAGGCACACAGCTGACAACCTCTTACGGAAACTGAGGAACATCATCGCAGAATGGCTTACCCCAATTGGACTCTCCTGGGGATTTGTGACATCGGACAACGCCACCAATATTGGGCAAATTCCAGCACGTCCCATGTTTTGCACATACATTGAAATTGGTGGTGCAGAATTATTTAAAAAACGACAGGGGCACACTGGTGAACTATGTTCCGCTTAATGATGGTTGGGCATTGTTCGGTATTCTGCCGGAGGGGCAGCGAGTGGCAAATGGATGCAAGAAATTATTATTAATTATAAGTGCGGTGGCACGAAAATCAATCTTGCAGACGTGGATCGTTGCGAACCCCCCCCTCATTGAACCTTTTTAAAGAAAAGCTTTTCCATGTTTTTAATATGGAATGGATAGAGACGATGTTGGATGGAGATAGACGGGTGAGGAAGTTTATGGATACCTGGGAAAGCTACATTGCTTCTCTGCCTTTAGATATGAGACGTAAAATTTACTCCTCTATTAAAAATACGTATTGGTATGTGGCACAGGAGGTAGCCGGTGAGCAACCAATAGATATTACAACTTAGCCTGTCTAGTGGTGATGGAATGGGATGGTCTGGGAAGTTATGTCGCCTCTCCTCCACTCTGATGGTTGTATTCAATTATAATATAAAATAAAGGGATCTAGGGATATGAGATGCAGAAGTATACTTTAGACCTTGGATTTTTTACTTAGGATATGCATTATACTGTCTAAAGGTCTATATTGTTCATGGTACACCCTTTACAGCAAATAAGATATAACTTTCGGAATATGTAAATGGTCCCCAAGCTACTGATTGTTTGTGTTGTGATATCCTTATGCTGTCAATATTGTAACCACTTGTGTTTCAATAAAAATAATAAATAATAAAAAAATAAAAAAACCCGACAGGGGCGTGCAAGAGATGCTGTCGGTGGCCCGAAGAATTGCAAGCCACTTTCGGCATTCAGCCACCGTGTGCTGAAGACTGGAGCACCAGCAAACAGTCCTGAACCTGCCCTGCCATCATCTGAAGCAAGATGTGGTAACGAGGTGGAATTCAACCCTCTATATGCTTCAGAGGATGGAGGAGCAGCAAAAGGCCATTCAAGCCTATACATCTGCCCACGATATAGGCAAAGGAGGGGGAATGCACCTGACTCAAGCGCAGTGGAGAATGATTTCAACGTTGTGCAAGGTTCTGCAACCCTTTGAACTTGCCACACATGAAGTCAGTTCAAACACTGCCAGCCTGAGTCAGGTCATTCCTCTCATCAGGCTTTTGCAGAAGAAGCTGGAGACATTGAAGGAGGAGCTAAAACAGAGCGATTCCGCTAGGCATGTGGGACTTGTGGATGGAGCCCTTAATTCGCTTAACCAGGATTCACGGGTGGTCAATCTGTTGAAATCAGAGCACTACATTTTGGCCACCGTGCTCGATCCTAGATTTAAAACCTACGTTGTATCTCTCTCTCTGGAAGACACAAGTCTGCAGAGGTTCAAAGACCTGCTGGTGAGAAAATTGTCAAGTCAAGCGGAACGTGACCCGTCAACAGCTCCTCCTTCACATTCTCCCGCAACTGGAGGTGCGAGGAAAAGGCTAAGAATTCCGAGCCCACCCGCTGGCGGTGATGCAGGGCAGTCTGGAGCGAGTGCTGACATCTGGTCCGGACTGAAGGACCTGCCAACGATTACTGACATGTCGTCTACTGTCACTGCATATGATTCTCTCACCATTGAAAGAATGGTGGAGGATTATATGAGTGACCGCATCCAAGTAGGCACGTCAGACAGTCCGTACATATACTGGCAGGAAAAAGAGGCAATTTGGAGGCCCTTGCACAAACTGGCTTTATTCTGCCTAAGTTGCCCTCCCTCCAGTGTGTACTCCGAAAGAGTGTTTAGTGCTCACCTTGTCAGCAATCGGCGTACGAGGTTACTTCCAGAAAATGTGGAGAAGATGATGTTCATCAAAATGAATTATAATCAATTCCTCCGTGGAGACATTCACCAGCAATTGCCTCCAGAATGTACACAGAAATGGTGGATTCCAGTGGGGACGAATTAATAATCTGTGAGGAGGGGAATGTACACAGTGAAAGGGGTGAGGAATCGGAGGATGATGATGAGGTGGACATCTTGCCTCTGTAGAGCCAGTTTGTGCAAGGAGAGATTGATTGCTTCTTTTTTGGTGGGGGCCCAAACCAACCAGTCATTTCAGTCACAGTCGTGTGGCAGACCCTGTCTCTGAAATGATGGGTTCGTTAAAGTGTGCATGGACAATTCCATCTTGCACCTCTTTTTTCTTTCATTTTTCTTTGCATCATGTGCTGTTTGGGGACAATTTTTTTGAAGTGCCATCCTGCCTGACACTGCAGTGCCACTCCTAGATGGGCCAGGTGTTTGTGTCGGCCACTTGTGTCGCTTAGCTTAGTCACACAGCGACCTTGGTGCGCCTCTTTTTTTCTTTGCATCATGTGCTGTTTGGGGACTATTTTTTTGAAGTGCCATCCTGTCTGACACTGCAGTGCCACTCCTAGATGGGCCAGGTGTTTGTAGGCCACTTGTGTCGCTTAGCTTAGTCACACAGCGACCTTGGTGCGCCTCTTTTTTTCTTTGCATCATGTGCTGTTTGGGGACAATTTTTTTGAAGTGCCATCCTGCCTGACACTGCAGTGCCACTCCTAGATGGGCCAGGTGTTTGTGTCGGCCACTTGTGTCGCTTAGCTTAGCCATCCAGCGACCTCGGTGCAAATTTTAGGACTAAAAATAATATTGTGAGGTGTTCAGAATAGACTGAAAATGAGTGGAAATTATGGTTATTGAGGTTAATAATACTATGGGATCAAAATGACCCCCAAATTCTATGATTTAAGCTGTTTTTGAGGGTTTTTTGTACAAAACACCCGAATCGAAAACACACCCAAATCCGACAAAAAATTTTCAGGGAGGTTTTGCCAAAACGCGTCCGAATCCAAAACACGGCCGCAGAACCGAATCCAAAACCAAAACACAAAACCCAAAAAATTTCCGGTGCACATCACTACAAGACATACTGTAAATCGTGCTATCTGCACACTCAGATCTTTACCTCAGGGGCTTTCACGTTAGGGTTACATAGGGTATGTGCTTAATAGATCTACAGTGTCTAGTTAGTCACTATGAAAGGTTGACAGGTACAAATGGTCGACATACATATGGTTGACATGAGGTGGGGGTTTTTTTCTACTTTTTTCCACTTTTTCATACTTTACCATCCACGTGGACTATGATTGGGAACCGAACCTTGCCTGAACCTTGGTGAGCAAAGCAAGGGGACGCGATGCACTAATTGGGAGTCGACGTGCTCAGATGACAAAAATGACACCCCCCAAAAAATAGGATTTTAATACCTACCGGTAAATCCTTTTCTCTTAGTCCGTAGAGGATGCTGGGGACTCCGTAAGGACCATGGGGTATAGACGGGCTCCGCAGGAGACATGGGCACACTATAAGACTTTGAATGAGTGTGCACTGGCTCCTCCCTCTATGCCCCTCCTCCAGACCTCAGTTAGAAACTGTGCCCAGAGGAGACGGACATTTTGAAGAATTTATTGTGTAAACACAGTGAGTGTCATACCAGCGCACACCACGAACATACCGTAAAACGTGGCATTAAATAGAATACCAGCCAACAGCATGAAAAACAATATACAGCCACGTGCTGAGAAAACAATTAACACAGCCTGTGTGTCAACACAACCAATAATAAGACACCGCCTACCATGGCCTAAGCAACGTCAGTAACAGCCTGACAGAAAAGAAACACCACAAGAGTGTATCCATAACCAATAACTGCAGCCACAGTACGCACTGGGACGGGCGCCCAGCATCCTCTACGGACTAAGAGAAAAGGATTTACCGGTAGGTATTAAAATCCTATTTTCTCAGACGTCCTAGAGGATGCTGGGGACTCCGTAAGGACCATGGGGTGTATACCAAAGCTCCAGACCGGGCGGGAGAGTGCGGACGACTCTGCAGCACCGATTGAGCAACAAAAGGTCCCCATCAGCCAGGGTATCAAACTTGCAGATCATAGCAAAAGCGTTTGAACCCGACCAAGTAGCCGCTCGGCAAAGTTGAACCGCCGAGATTCCTCGGGCATCCGCCCAAGAAGAGCCCATCTTCCTAGTAGAATGGGTCTCCACCGACTTTGGTAACGGCAATCCAGCCAAAGAACGAGCACGCCGAATCGTATCACAGATCCAGCGTGTAACAGACTGCATAGACGCAGGCGCCCCAGTCATGCTGGGAGCATACCGGACAAACAGAGCCTCTGTTTCCCCAATCTGAGCCAAACTGGCGACCTAAATATTCAAAACCGTGACTACACCGAGAGACTTTGAATCAGCTAATGCCTAAGTGACCACCGGCATCAAAATAGGCTGATTTCTGTGAAACCCAGAAACCCCTTTTGGCAGAACTATTAACCGAGTTCTCAATTCCTCTCTATCTACATGGAAGATCCAACGGGGGCTCTTGTGAGACAAAGCCGCTACTTCCGACACCCGCCTTGCGGACACCAAAGCCAATAGCATGACCATATTTAAAAAACATTTTTTTAACACAACCTTTCACAAAGGTTCCAATCAGTGTGACACAGGAAAACGCAACACCACGTCAAGGTCCCACGGTGCCAACGGGGGCACAACTGGAGGTTGGATGTGCAGTACTCCTTTCACGAAGGTCCGAACTTCCGGAAAGGTTGCCAATTCTTTTTTGAAAGAAAATTTATAAGGCCAAAACCGCACTTAAATGAAACCTAACTTTAGGCCTGCACCCACACCTGCTCGCAAGAATGGAGAAGAATGACCCAGCTGAAAGTCTCCCGTAGTAGCCTTCTTGGATTCACCCCAAGACACATGTTTTCTCCAAACACGGTGGTAAGGCTTTGCCGTTACTTCTTTTCTAGCCTGAAGAAGTGTGGAAATGACTTCACAGGGAATACCCTTTCTGGCTAGGATATGGCGTTCAACCTCCACGCCGTCAAACGCAGCCGCGGTCAGTCTTGATACACCCCCGGATCTTGCTGTAACAGCTCCTCACATAGAGGAAGAGGCCATGAATCTTCTATGAGTAAATCTTGAAAAACTGGATACCAATCCCTCCTTGGTTAGACCGGAACAATGAGGATCGCCTGAATCTTTGTCCTTCTTACGTTTGTCACCCTCCGAAGAGTGGAAACGGAGGGGACACATAGACCGACTGAAAACACCTAAGGTGTCCCGAGGACGTTCACTGCTATAGCTTGAGAGTCCCCTGACCCGGAACAATATCCCTAAGATCTCTCGTCGAGGCGAGACGCCAACATGTCCACTTGAGGCACTCCTCAAAGACTTGTCACTTCAGTGAAAACTTCTCGATGACGACTATATTTCTCCCGGATGGGGACCGCGTCTGCAGAGGAATCTATTTCTCCATCGTTCACAACCGGAGCGAAGACCTCTAACATAGCATTTACCAGTCTTTCCACCTAGCGGAAAACTTTCTCGGTTCCTGCCAATGCCACTTTGCTCCTTGTTCCGCCCTAACGGCCCCCATACACCACTGCTTTCAAGACATCCGACCGAATTAACACGGTCAGACCACGAAAGCATATGTTCATTAAAAAATAAGAATTTACTTACCGATAATTCTATTTCTCGGAGTCCGTAGTGGATGCTGGGGTTCCTGAAAGGACCATGGGGAATAGCGGCTCCGCAGGAGACAGGGCACAAAAAAGTAAAGCTTTACTAGGTCAGGTGGTGTGCACTGGCTCCTCCCCCTATGACCCTCCTCCAGACTCCAGTTAGGTACTGTGCCCGGACGAGCATACACAATAAGGGAGGCATTTTGAATCCCGGGTAAGACTCATACCAGCCACACCAATCACACCGTACAACCTGTGATCTAAACCCAGTTAACAGTATGACAACAGAAAGGGCCTCTTAAAGATGGCTCCTTAACAATAACCCGAATTAGTTAACAATAACTATGTACAAGTATTGCAGATAATCCGCACTTGGGATGGGCGCCCAGCATCCACTACGGACTCCGAGAAATAGAATTATCGGTAAGTAAATTCTTATTTTCTCTATCGTCCTAAGTGGATGCTGGGGTTCCTGAAAGGACCATGGGGATCATACCAAAGCTCCCAAACGGGCGGGAGAGTGCGGATGACTCTGCAGCACCGAATGAGAGAACTCCAGGTCCTCCTTTGCCAGGGTATCAAATTTGTAAAATTTTACAAACGTGTTCTCCCCCGACCACGTAGCTGCTCGGCAGAGTTGTAATGCCGAGACCCCTCGGGCAGCCGCCCAAGATGAGCCCACCTTCCTTGTGGAGTGGGCTTTTACAGTTTTAGGCTGTGGCAGGCCTGCCACAGAATGTGCAAGTTGAATTGTGTTACAAATCCAACGAGCAATCGACTGCTTAGAAGCAGGTGCGCCCAACTTGTTGGGTGCATACAATATAAACAGCGAGTCAGATTTTCTGACTCCAGCCGTCCTTGCAATGTATATTTTTAAGGCTCTGACAACGTCCAACAACTTGGAGTCCTCCAAGTCGCTAGTGGCCGCAGGCACCACAATAGGTTGGTTCAGATGAAATGCTGATACCACTTTAGGGAGAAAATGCGGACGAGTCCGCAGTTCTGCCCTATCCGAATGGAAGATTAGATAAGGACTTTTATAAGATAAAGCCGCCAATTCAGATACTCTCCTGGCAGAGGCCAGGGCTAGTAACATAGTCACTTTCAATGTGAGATATTTCAAATCCACCTTTTTCAATGGTTCAAACCAATGGGATTTGAGGAAATCTAAAACTACATTTAGATCCCACGGTGCCACCGGAGGCACCACAGGAGGCTGTATATGCAGTACTCCCTTGACAAAAGTCTGGACCTCAGGGACAGAGGCCAATTCTTTTTGGAAGAATATTGACAGGGCCGAAATTTGAACCTTAATGGATCCCAATTTGAGACCCATAGATAATCCTGATTGCAGGAAATGTAGGAAACGACCCAGTTGGAATTCCTCCGTCGGAACCCTCCGATCCTCGCACCACGCTACATATTTTCGCCAAATGCGGTGATAATGTTTCACGGTGACTTCCTTCCGTGCCTTAATCAAGGTAGGAATGACTTCTTCTGGAATGCCTTTCCCTTTTAGGATCTGGCGTTCAACCGCCATGCCGTCAAACGCAGCCGCGGTAAGTCTTGAAAAAGACAGGGACCCTGCTGTAGCAGGTCCCTTCTCAGAGGTAGAGGCCACGGTTCGTCCGTGAGCATCTCTTGAAGTTCCGGATACCAAGTCCTTCTCGGCCAATCCGGAACCACTAGTATTGTTCTTACTCTTCTTTGCCGTATGATCTTCAATACCTTTGGTATGAGCGGCAGAGGAGGAAACACATACACTGACTGGTACACCCAAGGAGTTACCAGTGCGTCCACAGCTATTGCCTGTGGATCTCTTGACCTGGCGCAATATTTGTCCAGTTTCTTGTTGAGGCGAGACGCCATCATGTCTACAATTGGTCTTTCCCAACGGTCTATTAACATGTTGAAGACTTCTGGATGTAGACCCCACTCTCCCGGATGAAGATCGTGTCTGCTGAGGAAGTCTGCTTCCCAGTTGTCCACGCCCGGGATGAACACTGCTGACAGTGCTATCACGTGATTCTCCGCCCAGCGAAGAATCTTGGCAGCTTCTGCCATTGCACTCCTGCTTCTTGTGCCGCCCTGCCTGTTTACATGGGCGACCGCCGTGATGTTGTCCGACTGAATCAACACCGGCTTTCCTTGCAGGAGAAGTTCCGCCTGGCTTAGAGCATTGTAGATTGCTCTTAGTTCCAGAATGTTTATGTGAAGAGACTTTTCCAGACTCGTCCATACTCCCTGGAAGTTTCTTCCTTGTGTGACTGCTCCCCAGCCTCTCAGGCTGGCGTCCGTGGTCACCAGGATCCAATCCTGAATGCCGAATCTGCGGCCTTCTAATAGGTGAGCCTTCTGCAACCACCACAGAAGTGACACCCTTGTCTTTGGTGACAGGGTTATTTGCAGGTGCATCTGCAGATGCGACCCTGACCATTTGTCCAACAGATCCCTTTGGAATATTCTTGCATGGAATCTGCCGAATGGAATTGCTTCGTAAGAAGCCACCATTTTTCCCAGGACTCTTGTGCATTGATGTACTGACACTTTTCCTGGTTTTAGGAGGTTCCTGACCAGATCGGATAACTCCTTGGCTTTTTCCTCTGGAAGGAAAACCTTTTTCTGAACCGTGTCCAGAATCATTCCTAGGAACAGCAGACGAGTTGTCGGGATTAAATGGGATTTTGGAATATTCAGAATCCACCCGTGTTGTCTTAGCACCTCTTGAGATAGTGCTAAAGCTGTCTCCAGCTGTTCTCTGGACCTTGCCCTTATTAGGAGATCGTCCACGTATGGGATAACTAATACGCCTTTTCTTCGAAGAAGAATCATCATCTCGGCCATTACCTTGGTAAAGACCCGAGGCGCCGTGGACAATCCGAACGGCAGCGTCTGAAACTGATAGTGACAGTTTTGAACAATGAACCTGAGGTACCCCTGGTGTGCGGGGTAAATCGGAACGTGTAGATACGCATCCTTGATGTCCAAGGATATCATAAAGTCCCCTTCTTCCAGGTTCGCTATCACTGCTCTGAGTGACTCCATCTTGAACTTGAACTTTTTTATGTAGAGGTTCAAGGACTTCAGATTTAGAATAGGCCTTACCGAGCCATCCGGCTTCGGTACCACAAATAGAGTGGAATAATACCCCTTTCCTTGTTGTAATAGGGGTACTTTGACTATCACCTGCTGAGCGTACAGCTTGTGAATGGCTTCCAACACCCTCTCCCTTTCGGAAGAGACGGTTGGTAAGGCAGACTTCAGGAAACGATGAGGAGGATCCGTCTCTAATTCCAACCTGTACCCCTGAGATATTATCTGCAGGATCCAGGGGTCTACCTGCGAGTGAGCCCACTGCGCGCTGTAATTTTTGAGACGGCCCCCCACTGTCCCCGAGTCCGCTTGAGAGGCCCCAGCGTCATGCTGAGGTTTTTGCAGGAGCCGGGGAGGGCTTCTGTTCCTGGGAAGGAGCTGCCTGTTGGTGTCTCTTCCCTCTTCCTCTGCCTCGTGGCAGGTACGACAAGCCCTTTGCTCTCTTATTTTTGTAGGAGCGAAAAGGCTGCGGTTGAAAGGTCGGTGCCTTTCTCTGTTGGGGAGTGACTTGAGGTAAAAAAGTGGATTTCCCGGCAGTAGCCGTGGCCACCAAGTCTGATAGACCAACTCCAAATAACTCCTCCCCTTTATACGGCAAAACCTCCATGTGACGTTTTGAATCCGCATCGCCTGTCCACTGTCGTGTCCATAAGGCTCTTCTGGCTGAAATGGACATAGCACTCACCCGAGATGCCAGTGTGCAAATATCCCTCTGTGCATCACGCATATAGATAAATGCATCCTTTATTTGTTCTAACGACAGTAAAACATTGTCCCTATCTAGGGTATCAATATTTTCAATCAGGGATTCTGACCAAACTACTCCAGCACTGCACATCCAGGCAGTTGCTATAGCTGGTCGTAGTATAACACCTGCATGTGTGTATATATTCTTTTGAATAACTTCCATCTTTCTATCTGATGGATCCTTAAGTGCGGCCGTCTCAGGAGAGGGTAACGCCACTTGTTTGGATAAGCGTGTGAGCGCCTTGTCCACCTTAGGGGGTGTTTCCCAGCGCGCCCTAACCTCTGGCGGGAAAGGGTATAATGCCAATAACTTTTTTGAAATTATCAACTTTTTATCAGGAGCAACCCACGCTTCATCACACACGTCATTTAATTCTTCTGATTCAGGAAAAACTGTTTGTAGTTTTTTCACACCATACATAATACCCTGTTTTACGGTATCTGTAGTATCAGCTAAATGTAACGTCTCCTTCATTGCCAAAATCATATAACGTGTGGCCCTACTGGAAAATACGTTTGAATTTCTACCGTCGTCACTGGAATCAGTGCCCGTGTCTGGGTCTGTGTCGACCGACTGAGGCAAAGGGCGTTTTACAGCCCCTGACGGTGTTTGAGGCGCCTGGACAGGCATTAATTGATTGTCCGGCCGCCTCATGTCCTCAACTGACTGTTTAAGGGAAGATAAACCATCACGTAATTCCACAAATAAAGGCATCCATTCTGGTGTCGACCCCCTGGGGGGTGACATCTGCATATTTGGCAATTGCTCCGCCTCCACACCAATATCGTCCTCATACATGTCGACACCACGTACCGACACACACCGCAAACGCACAGGGAATGCTCTAATGAAGACAGGACCCACTAGCCCTTTTGGGGAGACAGAGGGAGAGTCTGCCAGCACACACCACAAAGCGCTATATATACAAGGGATATCCTTATATTAAGTGCTCCCTTATAGCTGCTTTAATATATATATATATAGCCATTAATGTGCCCCCCCTCTCTGTTTTACCCTGTTTCTGTAGTGCAGTGCAGGGGAGAGACCTGGGAGCCGTTCTGACCAGCGGAGCTGTGACAGAAAATGGCGCCGTGTGCTGAGGAGATAGGCCCCGCCCCTTTTTCGGCGGGTTCTTCTCCCGCTATTTTTCCAGTCAGGCAGGGGTTAAATATCTCCATATAGCCCCTATGGGCTATATGTGAGGTATTTTTAGCCTTGTATAAGGTTTATATTTGCCTCTCAGAGCGCCCCCCCCCAGCGCTCTGCACCCTCAGTGACTGCCCAGTGAAGTGTGCTGAGAGGAAAATGGCGCACAGCTGCAGTGCTGTGCGCTACCTTATGAAGACTGAGGAGTCTTCAGCCGCCGGTTTCCGGACCTCTTCACGCTTCAGCATCTGCAAGGGGGTCGGCGGCGCGGCTCCGGGACCGGACTCCACGGCTGGGCCTGTGTTCGATCCCTCTGGAGCTAATGGTGTCCAGTAGCCAAGCAGCAAATCCACTCTGCATGCAGGTGAGTTTACTACTTTCCCCCTAAGTCCCACGTTGCAGTGATCCTGTTGCCAGCAGGACTCACTGTAAAGAAAAAAACCTAAACTAAACTTTCTCTAAGCAGCTCTTTAGGAGAGCCACCTAGATTGCACCCTTCTCGTTCGGGCACAAAATCTAACTGGAGTCTGGAGGAGGGTCATAGGGGGAGGAGCCAGTGCACACCACCTGACCTAGTAAAGCTTTACTTTTTTGTGCCCTGTCTCCTGCGGAGCCGCTATTCCCCATGGTCCTTTCAGGAACCCCAGCATCCACTTAGGACGATAGAGAAATAGCTATTAACTCAAGAACGCTTATCGCAGACAAGCTTGCCCTCTTGACCTTTTCCTCCGGAAATACATCCCTCGCAAGGACTGCTCCCCATTTACAGAGATTTGTATGCATAGATACCAGGATCCCATCCTGGATTCTGAACCTTCGTCCCCCTAGGAGGTGAGAACTGAGCAGACACCAAAGGAGCGAAATCCTGGCCATTAAGAAGATATTCCGGCGTATGTGCAGGTGAAACCCGGACCACATTTCTAAGTGACCCCGTGAAAACCACTCTGGCAGTTGACCTGCTCATCGAAAAATGGCACTAAGGCCGCACCCATCTTCTTCATTGACGGAACCTAGTGATGGATTGTCACTGCAAATTTGATCCGACTCCGGATCCTCAGACCTCGTTCAACAGGAACACAAAGAATTTCAACCGTTTCGTATCTACCCTAATACCCACCTCCGCCGTCAGCGACGTTGGGAGTAACAGTCTTTCCCTATGTTGAAGAACAGTCAGAGAGAAAATAACGGTTTGCACTATTTGTGTCTTGACCTCACCTTAAATAGGAGAGTGTCCCAGTACAGCCTAACAATGATCATACTGCCATCCCTCTGGTGAAATAGCAAAGACAATTCGGGATATTTACCCAAGTAATCTGAATGCGGAGAATAACGCATTTAACCTCTATTCTTTTTTTTTTTTTTAAACCAGGGACAACAGTACAATGCCCTGAACCTGACGCACCTCAGGTATGGCGTCGCGTACTACCGCCCCTTTCAGAGGGGAATGGTAAAATCTATTTGAAAAATCAGTGAGAGGAAACACCTATAACGCCAGAATGTCCCCCTTAGGATTCTATAATTAACTCACAGGTCCTAGTCTATTCCCAGGCCGACTAAAAAATAGTAGACAAGTTCCCACCAAAGTGGGTTCCAGCCAGATAGTCTCAGCGATATGTGGTGGATGTGGTAGAAACAAAAAAGGACATCCGCTTCCACGAACCTAACAAGGCCGCAGAACTCTTACCTGTTCACCTTCCATTGTCTGCACAGAAAGGAAAAAAGAGCAGTATCGAACCGGTTAAAACGACTGCATCCCACAAAAGAATGCGTCACCAACCGTCGTGCAGGAGTCTAACTTCCGAAGCTAGATCTATCAGTGGTATCCACCGAGATTGACTGAACTGAGGCATCTCCAAACAGCATTATACCGTCCCACCAGTATCTTTCGGAGACAACCTCAGCATTTCCCCGGCCACACCTCCTGCCGAGACGCGGCAACCTGCTGCAATGTTATAGAGTAGAATCCACATAAGAGACCCTACTCACTCTCTGTAGGGTAATTCTATCGGATGCCTATCTGAATATAATACTCCCCCATGTGCATGCAAAACAAATAAATCCAAAGTATAGAAATAAAATATCACTTAGCTTCCTGTGTATGATCCTTTACGACAGGGCTCCGCGTCGACCATGAGTTGACTTTCACAGTATTCTATCCACAGCAGGAAAAGAATAAACATTCGTACTCCTTGCGAGGATTTGAGACCAACTCGTCACGGCCGACCTAGAGCTTTATCAACAGAGCGAGCAGCACATGAGAAGGAATACTATTACTTCAGCATTCAGTATAAATCCGAATATGAATATATAGAAAATGTAATACACAACTATACATATCCCACATATCTATATATATCTATATATACATATATATATATATGTATATAGAAGGAAGAAAGAGCGGCACTCGGCGTCTTGAAGTCAAAACTTGTATTTAAACAACACATAGAAAGTCCGACGTTTCGGGGCTCACATGCCCCTTTGTCAAGGTGTACAACAGTGAATAACAGTATAAAACATACCTTTATAGTGTAGAAACCCCTTGCGTGTATGCAACAAGCGCCAAATGGAGCCGTCGTTCGGCGCTATCAGGTGACGTCATCATCAAGCGGCCGTCCGGTGCCATGACAACCTGGGCTCCGTCGTCGCCGCAAAGCTTAACGGGGATTGTAGTGCGCTGTGAATGAAAGAAAGAAAGAGAATACAGTACCCTGCACCTAAGACACAGTACAGGCAGTGTACATCAGACTTTAATGAGACCTAAGGTTGGAATATGATGTGGTGAAGTAAAAACTAAATAAACCACAGTAGTTAACAGTATTGGCATAAAGGGAAATATCCAACATACTAGTGAGGACTGTAAACCAAAGGAACTGCCTGTAATGTGCCTACAGAGAATAGTACAGGAATATACCAGAGTGGAGAAACAAAGCTCCTGAAACCAGGACCATAATAATAAGAAGAATAAAATAGGATTGAAATAGAATAAAGGGGAAGACGCACCTTAGAATAGAGTAACTCTGACACAATGGAAGGGAAAGTGTGGGATTATAAAGAACCTAGCACCCTAATAGCTGGCAATAAACTGAATAACCAGCTGTAAGTAGCAGGAGAGACCTACAGACAAAAGGGGATTGTACATGAGAATCTAAACAATCATAGACAGTGTTAGATCTGAGGGAATAATATCACTTAAACCACACTAAATCTAGGCTTATTAATGAATGAATAAATTCCATGGCATAATCTCAATCAGATGATAAGGATAGCACGTATTACCAGCGAGTCTAGTGATGTGCACCGGACATTTTTCGGGTTTTGTGTTTTGGTTTTGGATTTGGTTCCGCGGCCGTGTTTTGGATTCGGACGCGTTTTGGCAAAACCTCACCGAAATTTTTTTGTCGGATTCGGGTGTGTTTTGGATTCAGGTGTTTTTTACAAAAAACCCTAAAAAACAGCTTAAATCATAGACTTTGGGGGTCATTTTGATCCCATAGTTTTATTATAGTTCCTCGGTGCCTCTGGAACTCTGAATCACCTTTCCTGTGGCCACTTTGACCTTTTTAGGTGCATTGTAACGCCATCTAGTGGCAGCCTCCTAAACTACAAGGGTGGTTCAATAAATAAAGTAACAAAACCTCTCATTGTGTATTCAACTCGTTCATAAAAGTATAATCAATAGTCCCCATACTTGTCCAAGCTTTTGTTCCAAAGGTATACCAAGGCATCTATCCCGGCATAGAAAAAATCAGAGTCAAGCGCCTGAAGCCAGGACATGACAGCTTGCTGAACTTCACCACCGATTGCAAATCGCCTTCCACCCAGGTGCTTCATCAATGGTTCAGAGATGGAAATCACTCGGTGCCAAGTCAGAACTATATGGAGGATGGTCTAGTACTGTACCTCCCAATGGTAGCGCCGTAACAACTCACATGTGCGGTTGGCTGAGTGTGGCCTGGCATTATCGTGCAGTAATAATAATATGACTCCTGTCCGCAGCAAAACAGGTGATTTTCGACAATTTGCGTTCTGCAACTGGCGCAATGTGTCACGATAGCAGTCAGCAATTACACTATCTCCCTTGGTGAGGAAATTGACAAGAAGCACGCCCTCATGGTCCCAAAACAAGGTTGCCATGACCAAGGTTGATTACGGAGTTGTTTTGAATTTCTTTGAAGGTGAGGGCAATGCGTGTTTCCATGTCACAGATGCATGCTCTGTCGCCAGTGTCACATGATGCACCCACGTTTCATCACCCTAACAATACGCTGCAGAAACCCTCCTCATGATACCTTGAAAAAGATAGAGGCCCGGTATCAAAACGCGCTTCTAAGGAGGGGAACCTGCAATATGTTTGGACTATGCCTGACTGCTGTGTAAGGATATCTGGGGACGCCTGACTTTCTATACTACAACCAGAGGCATCACAAGGGGGATGCGGCCCGCTCCAGGCTGTCACCTGCCGAGGAGTGACACCAAACTGCTGACTGCTCTTCAGCCACAGGAGCAGGGTGCTGCACTGTTACATTACGTGCAGCACCCTGCTCCTGTCACCGTGCAGGAGCCGGCACTTCACTTACCCTGGTCCCCGTGGACAGCCCGCATCTCTGGGACCCCTGGAGTGATGAAACGGGGGTCCAGGCCACGCCCCCTATCTGAAAAGCCACACCTCTATCCGTGAGACCCCTCTTTGCCGGCGTAATGTGCCCTCATACACCGGGTGTCACTGCTACCAGTGATGCCTCTTACTACAACTGTTTTTAAGTCTACTTATCTTTCTTTGTAGACCATAATATCTGAATTCAGGATTCCACAGTATTGATCCATCTTTGAAAGAACTTTGTTGTGTGTGATTGGGAGTGTGGGGTAACACTTCAGTACCTACTGGCTAATTGGCTGCTGTGCGCACTTATCATACGGTAGCTACTGTATACTTTTTTCTGCACAGTTATGTTCAAGGGACCCGGCAGGAACATGGTAGAGCTGTTAAGGGGTCAAATACCGCACTGTGGATAGTATTTCCATTTATTTTAATGGAGAGGGCATATCCACACCTTCCAGACGTGGCCACACCCCCTCCATATAACCTGAGTCCACAAATCCTGGGAGGTATGTCCTGTTCCCCACTGCACACATCCAGCACTGTATGCTTCAGGTGCCTCATTCAGATGTGGTTGTTGAAGCGATTGCTATCTTTTGCCGTTTGCAGTTGCGAGTATATGCTAATTTGGACATGAGCTGACCTGAGTGTAGGGACGCCCGCTGCTGCCTCCTCGTTTCCGTCAGACGGCGTAAAACTGCTGATACATCGTAGCATTGTCGCAAATCGGGTCATGTGGCAGATTCTGAGTGCCTCTGTAAACGCGCAGGACGAGCAGCTCTCCTGGGAAGCAGAGGATCCTCCTGTAGCGAGGGAGATTTAATCTGCTAATTAATGCACACCCAGAAAACGCCAACTGAACGATGCTGACATGACACATCTGAGTTTACCCGACAACTTCGCGTTACCACCCCCAAACGCTGTCTTACTGTCACCCTCTTTGCGACTAATTCCTTGGTGCAACCGCCATTGCAGTTCACTCACTGCACGTGTGCATTGCGGCTTAGATGCATGCACAGAAAGAAAACATCATCTGATACAACAGCCGATTTGCGACCGCATCTGAATGAGGCTCTGGATCATCAACTTCAGCACACGTTGGCACCTCATGGCTGCCTCAAACTGCACACTGGAAGATCAGGTGCTACATATACACAATGGGATGTTTCCTCCTCCCCCCCCCCCCCCCACCACACACCACACACACACACACACACACACACACACACACAAACAAACACACACACACCACCAGGGTCAGACTGGCCCACAGGGGTACAGAGGAAAGCCTGTGGGCCCTCCTTCCCCTCTAGGGATCAGGCTCCAGACTCTATCCTACTGCACTTGAATTATGCATTATGCATATGTTACATTATACTATGGTATATTATATATTTACCTTGTGCTCTCTAATGGTTAGCCAAACCTCCGTGATGTCTGGCCATGCTCCCACTGGAGCCTGGCCACACCATAGTTGCCTACCCTCCCTCATTCTGCAGGAGACTCCCTGACATAGTAGCAATCTCCCTCACTCCCTGAATAGTCCCTCAATCTCCCTGAAAAAATAAGAGAAATCAGAGATACATACATTCAAATGGGATCATCAGTGCCATTTCACTGTATTGGTTATAAGGCACAATGATCCCTATGGCTACATGCATTTTATGGGGTTTCTTGTGGCCACTTACAGTATATGGAACCTCTTGTAAAACACAATACACAAAAAAATCCTGCAAAATATCAGTATCTTTTCTTCAACAAGTAGTTCTTACTAACTTTGGGGCTCATTTACATTTGGATGTAAGTTTTTTTTATGACACTCCTCTCAGATGTAGCAGTACGATAGGTGTTACTTTCACAATCTCCCTGAAATGCATTTTCAAAATTAGGGAAGTATGGGCCACACCCTTAAGAATGGGCCTCTACAACTGCATCCCCCCGGTGGGCCCTGCTTGCCTCAGTCCGACACTACACACTACCTGTGCCCTGGTCGCCCCCTCCCCATCCCCTCCCCCCCCCCCCCCCCCCAAGTGCCGGAGCCCAATATATTTACTGCTAGTGTGCATCAATATATCTGTGTTCTGAGGAATGCATTAGAGCTAGCGGCCAGCCTGGAGCTTCAAAAGCATGTCCTGATTCTAGTCTTTAAAAAGTGCCAGTGCTGTTTTTTGGTTTTATTCTGCTTTGGAAACTTATTGGATATTTAAAAAAACAAAACAATCAAACAAACATACAAACCGACCTTTGACGCAGTCTATGGGGAAGCCTGAAGATGGAACTCGATTAAGCCTTAAATGTATTAAAAAGATGTTTCCGAACGCCAAATGACAATCTGGTACGCAACTCCTCCGTATGTTTCTTTTTTTGAATCGTGTTGTCTGTAACTCTGCGCCCTCCAGAAGGGTTAACTTTAAGTGCTCGGGAACTCGCCTCAGCGCGATAAATAATTCATCCCTAGAATGATCCTAAAACCCTCAGCTGGGAATCCATTTAGGTCACTTCGCTCTGAAGCCAGGAGCCTGCTGACGAGTTTCTTTAAGTGCTGAACATGTTTTGTGGTAAAAGAGTAAAATGACACAGATCATTAGATGGAAAACTTTCACTCGCAGAGTTTTAAAGTCAAATGTTGCCATTTATCTCATGAGGACTAGCGGTAGAGCGCTAGAGCCTGAGACAAGACTAAGCCCTTGCGAAACACTGTGCCTTCATTGTAATATATTGTGGGGTCATGACCTTTGGTGTGTTGATCTCTGAGAGCCTATAGGGCTCTGCTGGGATAATGCCATGTGTTGTTCTGGGAGCCATGTGTCAACGACAGTTTTTGGGGCTATGAAAGCTTTTCCGTTCATCACCACCATTAACCCTTGCACATGGCAAAAGCAGAAGTAGCATATTCATAGGCACAGGTGTAGCTAGGTACCATGGTGCCTGGAGCAAGGGTATATTTCGGCACCCCCTCCCCTGTACTGAATTGGGTGCATGTTAAATTTGAAAATAAAAATATTTAAAAATCCTAAATTGGTGACAGGGCGGGTTGTAGACCTATTAAAGCTGAAGGCAAAAGTTTCCTTTGAGTGCCCCCATGTTTAAAATAGGGAAAATATAGGGGTGTGGCTTCATGGCGATGGGGCGTGGACACAGAATAGTATCAATTCACATTACACTTCACAGAAGTACCCCTTATACACTTTACGCCACACAGTGGAGCCCCTTATACAAGTTACACAACACAGTAGAGCCGCTTATGCACGTTACACCACAGTAGTGCCACTTATACATGTTACACTGCAGTAGAGTCACTTATATATGTTACACTGCAGTAGAACCGTTTATACATATTACACCACAGTAGAGTCACTTATATATGTTACTCTGCAGCTTATAATACAGAAAGAGGTTCTGAGGCAGCAGCAGCTGGGGCAGAGAGAGGTGCTGTAGCATCAATTTAGAGAGAGGTGTTGTAGCAGCCGGGGCAGAGAGAGGTGCTGCAGCAACTGAGGGGGAAAGAGGTGCTGCAGCAGCCGAGTCAGAGAGAGGTGCTGCAGCAGCTGGGGCTGAAAGAGGTGCTGCAACAGCTGGGACAGAGAGAGTTGCTGCAGCAGCTGGGACAGAAAGAGGTGCTGCAGCAGCCGAATCAGAGAGAGGTGCTGCAGCAGCTGGGGCTGAATGAGGTGCTGCAGCAGCTGGGACAGAGAGAGGTGCTGCAGCAGCTGGGGCAGAAAGAGGTGCTGCAGCAGCCGGGGCAGAGAGTAGTGTAGCAGGAAAGAAGTAATCCCGCTGCACAGCAACAGTACAGGTAGACAGTGAGTGAGACATATAAAGAGGGCGGCAGAGCTCCAGCATGTGCTGGCTGTCAGTGTCTCCCGCTGTAGCCTCTGGCCTGACCTGTAACCTACCTAGTCTCCAAGTCAGTGTGCGCCTCTCTGCTTCTGTGGCTGCCTATACAACAGCCCACACTATAGCGTGCAGAGGGAGGGGGGTGCTAAGGCGGCAGTGCGCCCTTTAGGTTTTCCAGCGCCCGGAGCTCGCGCTCCATCGGAGCCACCCTCGCTACACCCCTGTTCATAGGTGCCCTTATATAACTGTTCCATTATTGGTCAGTACCTGACATTCAATTAACAAAGTCATCCCACCCTACAAGAGAACACATAACTCAATGTCCGCTACAAAGTTTTTCTAGCATTATTGTGCTTTAAAAGGACAATTTAATTTAACTTAAGGTTCCGTAGAAGCCTCGTATGATGACACTGTATGGGTTTTGTATGGGATATTGCTTATCTTGCACCGTAATACACCTGGAGGTAAGTAAATCTGACCTGGGAAGGTCTGGTTATTTCAATGGGGCTAGTACAGTTATGGCCTCTGTCTAAAGGTTGAGTTTCCCATACTCGGAAATCAGATATCCAAAATATTTGAAGCACGACTGTGACACCTTTGCTTTCTGGTGGTTCAAGGTACACACACTTTGGGGGTAATTCAGACCTGATCGTTAGGCTGCGTTTCCGTACAGCGGGTGATCAGGCCTAAATTGCGCAATGCGCAGGCGCGTTGCATGGGTACAAAGCGGATCGCCGCTCAGCGATGGGTTTGTGCGAAGGATCCATTTGCACGGGCGTTCGCAAGGAGATTGACAGGAAGAAGGCGTTTGTGGGTGTCAACTGACCGTTTTCTGGGAGTGTTTGGAAAAACGTAGATGTGTCCAAGCGTTTGCAGGGAGGGTTCCTGGCGTCAGTTCCGGTCCTGGACAGGCTGAAGTGATCGCAGCGTCTGAGTAAGTTCTGGGCTACTCAGAGACTGCACAGATCTGTTTGTACAGCTCTGCTACACATGCGTTTGCACACTTGCAAAGCGAAAATACACTCCCCTGTGGGCGGCGACTATCTGATTGCAGCAGTGCAAAAATCGCTTGCTAGCGAACAGGTCTCTAAGGCTCTGTAAGGTGCATATGAATCATAAATGTATTCTGTGTTTAGACATGGGTCCATTCCCCAAAATATATCATTATGGTTTGCAAATATTCCAAACTACGGAAACATCCAAAATACAAAATACTACAAGCATTTTCGGATTTGGGAGACTGAATCTGTATTTCATTTTCTACCTAAAACAATTATTTGTACATTTTGTCCTAAACTGTTATATAGGGAATGAGTCAGTCAAGGGCGTAGCTACCATAGGTGCAGGCAGTGCAGCTGCTATGGGGCCCAGGCTGAGAGGGGCCACCTTCCCTGTCACAGTTACATGTGTTACTGTATATACATTTTCACCATTGGAATGTACATAAGGGCCTTTACAAACTTCTTCCTAGGGGCCTGCAATATATCTAGGTATGCCCCTGGACCTGCTCATTGTAATGGGATATAAAATGAACTGGACGGCATTATAATGTTACATAATACGAACAGGAGGCACTGAATGTGGCACTATATGAAGTGGAGGCACTATAGTGTGGCATAGTATCATACCTCCCAACATTTGGATGCTGCAGGCTGGGACTCAAAGCAGGGCGCAGCGAAGCTGCGCGGCACTGAGTAGGGGCATGGCCAACGCTCTGTGAGCTGCTGGCCATGCCCCCAGTCCCTCTGCCTCACTGGAATAGACGCTGTGCGTGGAGAGATAGGGAGCCTCCCAACTGCCCCCCCCCCCCCCACCGCGGGACACTGCAGCCTGCGCGAGGGATAGCGGGACAGACCCCAAAAAAAGTAAAAAAGTATGACCTGTGGCACTGTAATGTAGCATTGTATGTCACTGCATGTCATATGTGAATTGGGGTACTGTGTTGCATAATGTGCACTGGCAATGTGATATTTTGTGAACTAGGGCACTTATATGGGGAATAAAATTAACAACTACTGAAATGAGGTATCTCTAGAAGTGATGGGACAGGGGCCCCTTCAAATTGTTGCTACGGGGCCCTAAAAAGTTCTGGCGTTGCACCTGAGTCGGACGCAAGCAGTGCCGGATAAAGCCCCGTGGAGGGCCCTAGGCAGTTGAAATCTAATACACTTTTCATTTTACCAAACAACAGTCTACGATTTGGAAATGTGAATCTGCTGTCCGTGGCTTATGTTGTTAATGGCTACATTACATTAATACAATATTTTCTCTTAAGCTTCACACGTCAGATGCATTTGCACGCCACTCAAGCACACTTATCTTAGTAAATAAAGACACAACAACCGTAATTGGCGTGAAAGGAATCAGCTTTTTATTTTGACTGAGAGGAAGGCCTATTAATACTAAGACTAAAAATGCAGACTTCCCTCTCTAACTAAGGTGGCGGGGAGCAGAACGGTTAAGCATGATAAACAACTTAATAAGGGTGATCCAAAATTATATGACAAAATAGAGCAATAAACATATGTGTGAGGGGGCCTTCTGCCCCAGATGTTCCGGGATCGGCCTCCTGCCTCCATCCCGAGCAAGAAAAAACATGTGTGAGGGGGCCTTCTGCCCCAGATGTTCCGGGATCGGCCTCCTGCCTCTATCCCAGACATCGGAAATCTAAAGTCCAAGGCCAGGGGTCGACCTTCTGCCACTACCCCTGCCCACCAACAGTTGTAGGGATGAAGGTACGCTCCGCACCTACGGGGTAAAAATTTGGGCCTCCGGCCCCGATATCCACATATGTTTATGATCCATCGTATGGGCCCACCAGATACGGTGGTGCCCATAAATTAATTATAAGACTATAAAAATCCCTAAAAGGTCACCCAAACTTACCAACAATAAACTCCTTAAGTTAAACTAAAATAACCGTTCAGAAACCGGCCAACTGCCAGGTTACCAACCTGCCACCGCCACCTGAACCAAAAACTCAATTAAGCAAAGCATAACACTAGGAAAACTCAACTGAACTCAAACGAAAGAAAACAACAGACGAAGCTAAACGAATCTCAAGACCTGGTGAACCAGACCCTTGCCACCTCGGCCGACTGCCGACATAAGCCAATACCGCAGGCTGTCCCAGCGGAGGCTTCTACGCCCCAACTAGCGCACAGCCTGCAGCTCTGGAAACTGGATCGTGTCGCAAGCCAGAGCTGACACTGACAGCCAGTATGCAAAATGAATGGCCGACAAACCATATAATGTGCGGATCGAGCCGCCTTCCTGCAAAAAGGGTGTGACGAGGTTAATAAACGAAATATAGCTAGTATGGAGAAAATGGGTAACCTAACCTGCGCCCTAACAGGGAAGGGGGGGGGGGTCGCCCAATTTGACTTGAGGCAAAAACGCAAAACTTCGATGGCCGGCCAAAACCGTAATGAAAACCAACGATAAAGCAAAAATTCCTCAAGGCCCCCACAGTCGCAAAGGCAACTGTGACAAGCGGCTAATCCTCAAAGGGGCCTGATATAGCGCGTGACTGCACCAGACCTCCACCCACCCAGTGCCCGGACTTCGACTTCGGACCAACCCACCACAGCGGCCGCAGAAGCAACGCCAATGCGGAAAGAGTGAGTCCCATAGTCGGCAGGAGATAGACCCAGGTATAAAATACAACGCCCCAAAACCGACCGGAATTGATATCTGGACAACGTGGAACCATCACAATGGACGAGCCACCCATAAGGCAGTGGAGGCCGTAAGGACGAATAACACCGGGCCGCGGCATCTTGACAAATGCCCCGCACACAGACCGACCCATCCGAACCCACAGCCCCTTGCCGGCTATGTCAGTCCTGGAGCGCTGAATCCCACACCACAAACCGTCGGGGCATCCGTCGACTTGGGCCACCAGCATGGGCGAGGTAGAATGCCGAAAAATGGACACCAGCTCGCCCACCCTGAAAGCACCGTGAAAAGCCATCAGAAAGGCCGACATGAAGAGGCGAACTTCAGACCGCGAAGATAAATTACTCCGCAGTGATCCTAAAATGCGCCTCAACAAGGACCCAGTGATTGGCCAGCAAGTGTCCGGCCGGGACGGGATCGCCCAAGCCCATCCCTTCAACACCCCCCGGGGTAAAAAAGGACTCAGGAAAGTCCCCCTCCCCCAGAAGCTGCAGAAAGCATGATATACCCGCTAGAACCCTACTGCCGTCGGTGTACAAAATCTAGATGTAATCTAAAAGTAAGTCGTGAGGGGTCCGACCACTATTGCCCCGCTCCAGAGTGTAGCGACTCCACCGCTCCCTGGCGGCCAGATAAGCCGCGACAGTTGCAGGAGCCAATTACCAGTGGCCTAAATTCTCCAATCCGGGCGGATAACCTGCCACACATAGCAGGACATAATTGCCCTTGGATCAGAGCAGCAGGAGCCAACTGCCTAAACCGCTGCCAGTCGCTGCGAGAAAGGGCACCAGCAATTTCGTTGCGCACGGCCGGGACATGCTTGGCTTGCAACGTAACGTTGTTCACCAAGCATAGCAAGACTATCTGCGCAATGACACTGCGGCCCGCGGGTGGGACATCGGGACAGTCCCCAAAAAACGGGACTGTCCCGCGAAAACAGACAGTTGGGAGGTATGTAACTATAATATAGTGCAGCTGCTACGGGGTCCACAGCTGAGGGGCGTCCACCTTCCCTGTCAGTGTTAAATGTGCTACATACATTTTTCACCAATGGCTGAACACATAGGGGCCCTTACAAACCTCTGCTGTAGGGCCACAAATATGTAGTCGGACACAGTCTTGACCGCCCTGGCGTCTTTTGCAGCAACGTCTACATCTTTATGCTTATGGCGCAGCCCATGTAATTCATTATGAGGTCCCCGATGGCAACAGCGCTAATCCGTCATTGATCGCACCATGAAAGCTTGTACCAGCCCTGAACAGTTATACGGCATGCCTGCGATTGGCTAGGCGCCCCCCTGTTACCTTCGAGGAAATCCTCTCTCCCGGCGTCCAAATTTGTAATGCGTCTCCTTGTGGTAACCAGCCTTGTGTGGCCTATGCGCATCACAACTTGGACGAATGCGCAGACTGAAACTTTGCTGTTTGCATGCGGCATCTCTACGGCATCGACCTCTGAATCGGGCCCATACTGTAGGATTTTGTTGCTGTGTCAGACAGGCAGACCGGTCCCTGATCATTAAGTAGTTGTATACGTACAGTAACTACCAGAGTGAGGACAGCTGATCTCAAAAATTGGAGCAGGGCCCTCTTCCCTCCTGTTCTCACAGCTCTCTTCTCTCTCACTTCCATTACAGCTCTCTCCTACTCAGTGACTGTCTTTACCCGCATCTTCTCTCGCTCGTTACTGTCTATCTCTTCCAGTGGCTGCCTGCCCCCAGTAGTAGGACGACTACTCCTTTGCTTCCTTATATCTCAGCTGTATTGTGTACGGAGAACTGTGTTGATATTTGTTTCCTGTGTCCTGCTTTAGTTTATCAGTTACTGTAATGTTAAGTTCTGTGTACTCTGTATTGTTCTAATGTCTGCCGTATGTGCGGCGCTGCTAAACACTTGTGGCGCCTTATAAATAAAATGTAATAATAATAATAATATACAATCCTCTCACACACTCACGGCACCCAGAGCTTCACATACACACATGCTGCCTCCATAGTCTACACACACACTCACTGACCCATACCTCCCAACTGCCCTGAACACAGCGGGACAGTCCTGCTAATTGGACACTGTCCCACCTGCGGGCCGCTGTCCCGTGAGTGGGGGGGTACAGATGAGACAGTCAGTGATCACCACTGCTCTACATGCCCCCAAAATGACAAAAAATGGGGGTTGCGGCGCTATGTCATACACATACTGCCCCAATAGCCTCACATCATACTTACCTACTCTCGCAGAATGGCCGGGAGGCTCCCGAAAATTAGATGGCTCTCCCGCCCCCCCAGAAGAGAGGGTAAGTCTCCCGGACAGTCACCACCTGCCCGCCCCTCCCCGCAGCTGCTCACAAGGTCCGGCAGACGGGGGGCAGATGACCTGATTCGCCCCCCTGCCTCTCAATGCCTGTAATAGCGGCAATGTGTAGCAGGGGCGGGTCCACGATGACTCGATTTTACTGACACGGCCCCGAACCGCCCCTACCTAGCATCACCGCCTCTCCATCATGCCTTCGATATGCTGAGCCACGCCCCTCGCCATGCCGAGCTGGCTGCCCCCTCCCAGAGGAGGCAGCCAGAATATCGGCAAGTACGCCTCACACATACACTACCCCATAGCCTTAAACATACACTGCCCCATAGCCTCGCACAAGTTTCCCCAATAGCCTCACACACACACTACACCATAGCCTCACACACATGTTGTCACATAGCCTCACACACACACACTGCACCATAGTCTCACACACACTGCCCCCATAGCCTCCCACACACACACAATGCCACCATAGCCTCCCACACACACACAATGCCACCATAGCTTCCCACACACACGCTGCCAGCATAGCCTCACACACACACACTGCCACCATAGCCATACACACGTTGCCCCGATAGCCTCACACATGCTGCCCCCATAGCCTCACACACACACTGCCACATAGCCTAACACACACACACTGCACCATAGACTCACACACACACACTGTCGCATAGCCCCAGGGCCGGCCTTAGGCATAGGCAAACTAGGCAAATGCCTAGGGCATTTGGTATGCTTAGGGCATACTTGCCTACCTAACCCTCTCCATGAGGGAGAAAATGCTCTGTTCCTGGACTTTCCTGGTAATGTATGATTGCCATCACCTGTGGTGAAACATCTTTCTTATCAATTAACTAGCTCACCACAGGTGATGGCAATCACACATTACCAGGAAAGTCCAGGAACAGAACATTTTCTCCCTCATGGAGAGGGTCAGGTAGGCAAGTATGGCTTAGGGGCACCAGCAGCTTCTGCTGATTAAAATGATATGCGGCATGCCTATATTCTGTGTGTGACTGTATCTGCATACGAAATGCTACGTTACAGTATATTCCTGGAAATCACTGTAATGTATGCAGATGCAGCCGCAGTCACACACAGAATATAGGCATGCTGCATATCATTTTAATCAGCAGAAGCTGTTTGTGCATCCTAGACACATAGTACAGGTTGAGTATCCCATATCCAAATATTCCGAAATACGGAATATTCCGAAATACGGACTTTTTTGAGTGAGAGTGAGATAGTGAAACTTTTGTTTTTTGATGACTCAATGTACACAAACTTTGTTTAATACACAAAGTTATTAAAAATATTGTATTAAATGACCTTCAGGCTGTGTGTATAAGGTGTATATGAAACATAAATGAATTGTGTGAATGTACACACACTTTATTTAATGTACAAAGTTATAAAAAATATTGGCTAAAATGACCTTCAGGCTGTGTGTATAAGGTGTATATGAAACATAAATGCATTCTGTGCTTAGATTTAGGTCCCATCACTATGATATCTCATTATGGTATGCAATTATTCCAAAATACGGAAAAATCCGATATCCAAAATACCTCTGGTCCCAAGCAATTTGGATAAGAGATACTCAACCTGTAATGCAAATAATATGATGCATTTTCATAAACAAAAGGTGCCCGACGCTAGCAGAGCTGCCAGCTGACTCATGCCAGGAATCTCCTGCAGAACTAGCGGCGGTGCTAGGGGGCACCAGACAAAATCTTGCCTAGGGCATCATATTGGTTAGGGCCGGCTCTGCATAGCCCAACACTCACATTGCCCTAATAGCCTCACACACACGCTGCCAACATAGCCTCACACACACATGCAGCAAACATAGCTTTACACACACGTGCTGTCCCATAGCCACACACACACACACACACACACACACACACACACACACACACACACACACACACACACACACACTGTCCCATAGCCACACACACACTGTCCCTCATAGCCTCACACACACTCTGCCCTCAAAATCTCACATTAATAACATGGCAATAACTTGACATTCTCTGCTTGGTAGACAAAGTGTACAATCCATAAATATTCCAGAGAATGATGTATCAGAAGTATTAAAAAGAAAAGATTTACTTTTCTAATTGGAAAAGCTCTGGAGCTGCTAAGCGGTCAGCCTGGGGTTAGAGAGCAGCAGACAAGATGGCAGCCGCCTGTCCCGAGTGTCATGCTGGATTAACTGTGTGATTCGTCATTGCTGCCTGGTCACGAGGCACCACAGCTGAATCCCCACAGTGTCCGTCTCCAGGAAACACAGTGGTGACCCGGCTCTCTGTCTCTGTGAGCTAATGTCACAGCCTGAGACCTGTGTGCATGAGTATACAGTATGTATTATACTGTATCTGTGCAGGTCTATCAGAACTGGACAAGAGGGTGAAGGGCAGCAAGAGTGAAAGAGGGAACAGCTGCTCTTCCTTAGTTCGGATTATCATTTTATTACTGTATATACTGTATGTATGTATGTATATATATATATATATATATATATATATATACACTGCTCAAAAAAAAATAAAGGGAACACTAAAATAACACATCCTAGATCTGAATGAATGAAATATTCTTATTACATACTTTGTTCTTTACATAGTTGAATGTGCTGACAACAAAATCACACAAAAATTATCAATGGAAATCAAAATTATTAACCCATGGAGGTCTGGATTTGGAGTCACACTCAAAATTAAAGTGGAAAAACACACTACAGGCTGATCCAACTTTGATGTAATGTCCTTAAAACAAGTCAAAATGAGACTCAGTAGTGTGTGTGGCCTCCACGTGCCTGTATGACCTCCCTACAATGCCTGGGCATGCTCCTGATGAGGTGGCGGATGGTCTCCTGAGGGATCTCATCCCAGACCTGGACTAAAGCATCCGCCAACTCCTGGACAGTCTGTGGTGTAACGTGGCGTTGGTGGATGGAGCGAGACATGATGTCCCAGATGTGCTCAATTGGATTCAGGTCTGGGGAACGGGCGGGCCAGTCCATAGCATCAATGCCTTCATCTTGCAGGAACTGCTGACACACTCCAGCCACATGAGGTCTAGCATTGTCTTGCATTAGGAGGAACCCAGGGCCAACCGCACCAGCATATGGTCTCACAAGGGGTCTGAGGATCTCATCTCGGTACCTAATGGCAGTCAGGCTACCTCTGGCGAGCACATGGAGGGCTGTGCGGCCCCCCAAAGAAATGCCACACCACACCATTACTGACCCACTGCCAAACCGGTCATGCTGGAGGATGTTGCAGGCAGCAGAACGTTCTCCTTGGCGTCTCCAGACTCTGTCACGTCTGTCACATGTGCTCAGTGAGAACCTGCTTTCATCTGTGAAGAGCACAGGGCGCCAGTGGCGAATTTGCCAATCGTCCTGCACGGTGTTGGGCTGTAAGCACAACCCCCACCTGTGGACGTCGGGCCCTCATACCACCCTCATGGAGTCTGTTTCTGATCGTTTGAGTAGACACATGAACATTTGTGGCTTGCTGGAGGTCATTTTGCAGGGCTCTGGCAGTGCTCCTCCTGTTCCTCCTTGCACAAAGGTGGAGGTAGCGGTCCTGCTGCTGGGTTGTTGCCCTCCTACGACCTCCTCCACGTCTCCTGATGTACTGGCCTGTCTCCTGGTAGCGCCTCCATGCTCTGGACACTACGCTGACAGACACAGCAAACCTTCTTGCCACAGCTCGCATTGATGTGCCATCCTGGATGAGCTGCACTACCTGAGCCACTTGTGTGGGTTGTAGACTCCGTCTCATGCTACCACTAGCGTGAAAGCACCGCAGCTTTCAAAAGTGACCAAAACATCAGCCAGAAAGCATAGAAGCTGAGAAGTGGTCTGTGGTCACCACCTGCAGAACAACTCCTTTATTGGGGGTGTCTTGCTAATTGCCTATAATTTCCACCTGTTGTCTATTCCAATTGCACAACAGCATGTGAAATTGATTGTCAGTCAGTGTTGCTTCCTAAGTGGACAGGTTGATTTCACAGAAGTGTGATTGACTTGGAGTTACATTGTGTTGTTTAAGTGTTCCCTTTATGTTTTTGAGCAGGGTATATATATATATATATATATATATATATATATATCATTTTTTTTTAAGAATTTAGATCCTTATTCAGGTTTGTTAGCAAACCAAAAAAAGTAGCAATTGCACAAAAAACATGCTGCACTGCAGGTGGGGCAGATGTAACATGTGAAAAGAGAGTTAGATTTGGGTGGGGTGTGAAGAAACTGAAATCTAAATGGCAGTGTAGAAATAAAGAAGCCAGTATTTACCTTGCACAGAAACAATATAACCCACCCAGATCTAACTCTCTGCCCCCTGCTGTGCAACATGGTTTTGCCAAATTGCTAACTTTTTGGGTTTGCTAACAAACCTGAATAACCCCCTAAGATAGTAGCATTTAACAGTGTGTGGTATGAGGATCTTAGCTGTCAGTAAGCAGTTATTAAGGTTTGAGTACCAGTGTGCCACTATTATGGGGCCCCAAGTGTCAGTGTATCATTGTTCCAGGACCCCATGTCTCAGTGTTGCTCTCCTCTCTTACAAGCCCTTCACTGGTTCCCCTTCAGAATCCATTTCCAGCTTCTCACACTCACTTACAAAGCCCTGACCCTCTCCTCTCCCATTTACATCTCTGACCTTGTCTCCCTTTACACTCCCACCCGTCCTCTTCGCTCCGCTAATGCACGCCACCTCTCCCACTCCTGCCTCCAAGATTTTGCACGTGCTGCTCCCTTTCTCTGGAATTATCTACCTCTCTCCCTCAGACTCTCCACCTCTCTACAAAACTTCAAACGGGCTCTCAAGACCCACTTCTTCACCAAACCCAGCCAAATCTCATCCTTAGCCCTCTGTCCCACACTCACTTTCGACCCCATCTGTGTCACCCCTGTCTATGTGTCCCTCCCTTGTAGAATGTAAGCTTTCATGAGCAGGGCCCTCTTCCCTCATGTGCTTTTCCATCTCTGACTTAACCTATCTTCTTTTCAATATTCCCTTCAACGGCACTAAATCCCCCAATTCTCTTCCGCACTGATATTTATTTCAGTGTTGTTTGCTGTTGTAGCTATGTTTATATACCCTGTACTTGTCCTATATTGTCTTGAACTGTAAGTCACTGTTTTCTTGTTTTGCCAATTTGTTTATGTACTCTATAACTGGGCGCTGTTGATCCCATGTGGCACCATATAAATAAAGGATAATAATAATAACTATAATAATAATTGTTCAGTCTTCCATTGTTCCAAGACCCTATGTGTCAGTACCCATGAGGGAGTGGATCCCCCAGGCCATTCCATTTACTTTTGGACATAAGGGGTAGATGTATTCTAGTGGCACTCATCCAGAGACGGATTAAGGGGGAGGCGAGCAGTGCGTGCAGCCGGGGGTGCTAGTGGTTGGCGGGGGGGAGGGGGCCCTCCTGTCTTGGGTACCCTGGGCCCCCCAATGGCTTAATCCGGCCCTGCACTCATCTTGCTACTAGAGTTGTTCCTGCTTTGCCTCTTATCGAGCTGAGACGTATTAACATCTCAACCACCGGAGTGGGGAACAGCACCGATCCTCTTTGTACCCGTACGATGCACCTGCGCATTGCGGTTTATACGCATGCGCAGTTTTGCAGTGTTTTGACCTGATTACAGCGCTGCAAAAAATAGCTAGCGAGCGATCAACTCAGAATGACCCCCTAAGTTTCTTCTTATAGCTTTACACTAGCTGTTCTACCTGTTCTTCACACGGGAGTTTCTGATTTTCACGGTTGTAAATATAAATGAGTGTTAAAAATTTGGTAAATCTATAGAGATGTAAATTTGAGACGTCTTAATGTAAGTAAATATTAATCCATGGTTCTTTTGCGTTACCCGAGGAGACCCCGGAGCAGATACGGTAAAAAGTGACAGGAGCATTTTTGTAGTTTATTAAATTCTACACGCTGAAGGTGCAATCCAAATTTTGATTCGATTGTCCATTTGGGCATTATCGCTCACACAACGCAAGCCACACACCAGTAATGACGTCATTATGTCAACCTCCTTTTCATCCCCTTAGAGGAGGTTTATTAAATTCTAATTACCTATTTTACCTATTAATTACCTCATATTTCCCACCTGAAGAATACCTATGTTACAACTCAGCTTCCTACCATATCGGGAAGTAAGAGAATGTAACGAGTCAGTGAGTGAGTGAGTCAGTGAGTGAGTCAGTGAGTGAGTGAGAGAGGGCTTTTGCATATATATATATATATATATATATATATACTGAGATTGTTCCCTTAACCAATCAACCACTGGAGACATGAATATTATACTGCTGCCTCTGCTGTGTGTAGGGGATATATGGGCATACACAGCCAGATCTACGTCCATCTCCTCACATGCACAGGGCAAGGCCGCAATTGCGCATGCATCAGAACTAAGATTGACCCCTGGCAGCATGGCCTGACTGCGCTGTGCAGGCAGTCAGCCGCCATTTTTTTATTACTGGAGAGGTTGCATGTGATAACGAAAACGGTCCCGTGCCACCCCCGTTAGGCCCACCCCAACCTCCCAACACCGCGTTGCCGACCCATGAACGCCCGCCGTTGTCAATCACTCTGCGGCCGCATCCTTCCAGGATGCGCGGCTGCGTACATCTCAAAATCAGCCCATAGTCACTGAGGTGGTCAAGAGATTCCCTGGTACACAGGCTCTGACACGCGGCACAGAGAATAAGTAAAATGATGAATAAGTAGAATGATGATTTGTAATTATTTGAGTATAAAGGTGCAGTAAGACCAGGGTACAGCTAGGGGTGGGGGCAGGCGGGGCACATGCACTGGGTGATGGAGGGAGCTCCAGCAGTGCAACAGGCGTTGCAGCTACTATCTCAATGGGCAGAGAGGGGCAGTCATCATACAGATCCCTCTTCCCAGGATCCGTGCTCTGCAGTAATAGGCTTTACAGCTTACTGTACCTCTCTCTTATCTGTCTCTGTATGGAACTTCCCCTCCTCAATGACAGCAGCAGCCTCAGTGGGACCTCCCTGACAGGTAAGTAGAGTATTGGGGTGGTATAGATTATAGTAGGTAACAGTAAGAATAAGGTGGTAAGGGGTTAAGAGGTCCATTTATTAACATTATTTTTACTAAAATAATGTGAAAAAGAGTTTTCTCACACCCTTTTCACATTATTTTAGTATCACCTGAATGTATTCAGGGCCGGCTCTACCATTAGGCAGCTGCCTAGGGGCGCCAGCCCCTGGAGGGCGCCACTGAATTCATGTAGCAAAAAACTGAAGGATGTCTCTGTATGCGGCCTTCTCTTTCTACACTGTGCTGCCTGCAGCTGCTGGGCTAATCAGGTGCAGCCACCACTATCAGGCTGTACCACATAGTGCCTCAGCGCTTCCTCTGATCCAACACGTGTAACATCAAGTCACGTGAAGGCACATAGGGGGCGGATGTAACTCTGGCTCCTGAGGGGCGACCCCGTGGCGGCTCCTCATAGCCCTGATGCACCTCCTGCAGGAGAGTTGCAGGTTAGGGGGCACCAGGTTGAAACTTTGCTTAGGGTGCAGAGAGACCTTGCACCGGCCCTGAATGTATTAAAGGGTATTTGGAGCAGTTTTCATGAAAAACTGCTCCAAACCCTTTAATTCACTTTTTTTTTTTTTTTGTATCCCACATCGCATTCCCCATAATTATATTACTAAAAAAAAAAAAATCTGTGCCCTGTGATAATCTCGCCAGCTCGGGGCAGCACCGCGATAGGCAGGGCATTTGCCCAGCTTTCTCTGCCCCTGGAAAGCTGAGCAGGGACCCGGCTCCAGTGATCACGCAAGCTGATCAAAGTGTTAAAAAAATAATAATAATGTAAAAACAAAAAAAAAAATCATACTCACCTGTCCAGAGAGCCGGTGTCCGCTGCTGGGAGTGCCGAGTCCCCCATATGCTGCAATGTGACCCTGGTGCAGTAAAGTGACACTGAAAAGTGGCAGCGCACTTTACGGCAACGGGGGTCACCGCAGCACACAGGATCTGGTGCCCGGCAGCCAAGCAGGAGCAGCGTGGACTGGCTCCCTGGACTGGTAAGAATATTATCCTGCAGGGGGGGGGTCCGCGGTGCGTGGGGGTAGTGGTGACAGCGGGGTCGACCGGGCGCCGGCAGTAGTGGCGATGTTGGTGGGGGCAGTGCATGTACAGCAGGACATATGAGTATTTTTTACGAAAAATACCCGATGATGCTGCAGAGAGGCATCGCAGGGACAAAGCCTGCGATGTAATCAGTTATCGCAGTGCAAGTTTGGGCGTTTTTATCACATGACATCCGCATCCAAGGATGCGGATGGGGATAAATAGGCCCATAAACCTATAATGGGATTAAGATTAAAAGTTTTTTTTATGAGCCTGAGGGAGGTAATTAGGGAGTTAATGTACTGTACATAAATGTAATTATTTGATGATGTTGGGGCTCATTATTAAAAGTGCAGTTTCTTGCAGCGGGTAAACTGTGCGATCGCACAGGGCACCCACCGCGTCACTTTGTGGCTCCATTGTGCTCTCCCTCCTCCCTCTTCCCAAGTACTCAGCTTGGGGGCGGAGTTTAATGGAATGATGCAAAACTCCGCCCCCTGAGTGGATTATTAGCGAAGAGGGAGGAGGGGGATGATATCTGTGTTGGCTAGCTGGCGCCTGCCAGGGAATATACACCCCCCTGGCAATGAGCATGTGAAACCCCTGGCCATGAGGGTAACACCCATAGCATGAAACCCTTGGCAATGAGCAGGTAATTTAAAAGTAATTAGAGGCTTTACTGTAGGGCAGAGTGTGTCACAGACATTGTGGTGTATGGCATAATATGGTGCAGGTGGCATAATATGGTGCAGGTGGCATTACTGTGTGGGGCTTAATATGGTGGAATGTTTATTTTTTCCAGTGGTGGCAGAGGTCTGTTGTTGCAGGGTAAAAAACTGGGGTGTAAGGTAGTCATTTCCTAGAGGCCACGCCTATTTGAGTGAGGTCACACCCATTTTAGCAAGGCCACACACCCTCACTGTGAAAGCACGCACACGATAGTTTTTTTTCTGTCTATGGGGAGGGGGGGGGGGGGCATTTTTGAATGTCTTTGGGGGGGCATTTGTTTAATGCTCGCGCTGGGAGACAAACTATCTAGAAACAGCCCTGATTATGTGGAATATGTAGGAAATTATTGTAAATGGGTTAATTATATTAATTACATTGGATTGGGGTTGTTACAGTGATGCTGTGGTAGTTATTACTTTTTGAAAAAGCGTTAAATATTGATGAAGGAATGATATTGTAAGGAGATCAAAAAAAATCTCTGTATTGTGAGACAGTCACTAAAGCTAATATATGGCAGTCACTAATGCTCTCTTCATTATATGGCAGTCACTGAGACGTTATATACTGTATGTCAGCCACTGAAGCGCTCTGTTTATATGGTGGTCACTGATGCTTTTTGTATTGTATTATGGTCACAGTGATGCTCTGTTTTATAAGGTGGTCACTGAGGCTTTATGTTTTGTATGCCGGACACTTATGTGCTCTATACAGGTTGAGTATCCCATATCCAAATATTCCGAAATACGGAATATTCCAAAATACGGAATTTTTTGAGTGACAGTGCCATAGTGAAACCTTTGTTTTCTGATAGCTCAATGTACACAAACCTTGTTTAATACAAAAGTTATTAAAAATATTGTATTAAATGACCTTCAGGCTGTGTGTATAGGGTGTATATGAAACATAAATGAATTGTGTGAATGTAGACACACTTTGTTTAATGCACAAAGTTATTAAAAATATTGGCTAAAATTACGTTCAGGCTGTGTGTATAAGGTGTATAGGAAACATAAATGCATTCTGTGCTTACACTTGTGTCCTATCACCATGATATCTCATTATGGTATGCAATTATTCCAAAATACGGAAAAATCCCATTTCCAAAATACCTCTGGTCCCAAGCATTTTGGATAAGGGATACTCAACCTGTATTATGTCAGTTACTGATACTTTCTGTATTATATGACTGACACTGTCATGCTTTCTGCATTATAGGGTGGTCACTGTGATGCTCTCTGTAATATGATTGAAACTGCAATGCTCCTTGTATTGTATGATTGTCACTGTGATATTCTCTGAATTATATGCTGGTCACTGGTATGCTCTTTCTCTTATATGTCAGTCACTATGATGCTCTATGTATTGCATGGTGGTCATTGTGATGTTCTCTGTATTATATGGCTGTCACTGTGATGCTTTCTGCATTGTAACACAATGCTCTCTGCATTATATGTCAATCACTTAATGCTCTATGTATTGTATGGTGGTCACTATGATTCTTTCTATATTATGTGGAAGCACTGATGTTCTCTGAATTATACGGCATTCACTGTGATGTTCTCTGCTTTATATTGCAGTCACTGCTATGCTCTCTATATTATATAGCTGTCACTGTGATGTTTTTCGAAATTATATTGCAGTCACATTATATACTGTAGCAGACACTGTGATGTTCTCAGAATTATATTGTGGTCACTGCGATGATCTATGTATTGTATGGTAGTTATATAGATCAAGGATGACTACAGTCCTTATCCCAGTTGACAGAAAGCTTAGGCTCACCCCTGTGTAAAAATGTCTTATTATGGTAGGGTTGCGATATTTCTTTACTCTGGGACAGCTATGATATAAACAGGATCTGTGGATGATTAAAATCAAGATTAGGGTGAAACCAGGTGAAATGCTTAAATTTAGCCAGCTACAGAATTTGTATAATCCATATGTGTCCCGGATTACAGGAATATTAGGGCATCCCTATATTATGGTGGTATCAGTTTTATTCCAGGTGTTCTGAAGAGAAATAGGTGAGGGCAAAGCAAGTCTCTGATGTCCATTAATGAACACATTCTGTACATCTAGCTATAACTTCACAGTCCTCCACATAACCTTTTTCTTTGACGTATAGTAACATAGAACACTGACATGATGGAAATGTCACTATAATGGCGTCAGGAGTGACCCAGTCACCCATAAAGGTGACTCCCATCGTTGCAGGTTTCTATCTGCCCTGGAGGCCCAGCGGTAACTCAGTAATGTCAGTGCCTCTGAAGTGCGAATGGCTCTGTCAGCTCTCCACTGTGCAACGTGCTTGGGGCCATGTTTGCTAACATGAGTTACAAGAGCTCCTTGAAGCTTTAAGACATTTAGAATTCAACTGAATTGAGCAGAAAGCTGATACATTGGTCAGATTCCACAAACTCTGCTAGAAAAATGACCCTGCTTCCATTAGACTAGGTGGGGAGTGGGGTCAGAATTCAATCAGACTGGGGTGTAGAGTTGGGATAAAAAAGGGTTTGAAGTGGGGAAAAGACATGGGGTCTGGATTGGCCACATTGGTGTACCATATGGACAGGTAGAGTAATGGGATAAAGCAGGATCAGACTGGGGCAGAGGTTCTCAAACGCGGTTCTCAAGGAATCCCAATGGTCCAAGTTTTAAGTATTTCCATGCTTAGCCACAGGTGACTTAAGTAGTACCTCAGTCAATTTGATTTAGCCATCTGTGCTGAGCCGTGGATATTCTTAAAATCTGGACCAATGGAGTGCCTTGAGGACCATGAGGGTCATTCCGAGTTGATAGCTCGCTAGCAACTTTTTGCAGTGCTGCGATCACGTCAAAACTCGGCAAAACTGCGCATGCGTATGCACCGCAATGCGCAGGAGCATCGTACGGGTACAAAGAGGATCGGTGCTGGGCGATGGATTTAACGAAGAATCCATTCGCACAGCCGATCGCAAGGTGATTGACAGGAAGAGGGCGTTTGTGGGTGTCAACTGACCGTTTTCTGGGAGTGTTTGGAAAAACGCAGGAGTGTCCAAGCGTTTGCAGGGCGGGTGTCTGACGTCAATTCCGGGACCAAAAACACTGAAGTGATCGCAGCGGCTGAGTAAGTCCAGAGCTACTCAGAAACTGCAACAAACTTTTTTTGTGCCGTCGGCTGCAAAACCGTTCGGACACTTGCAAAGCAAAAATACACTCCCCTATAGGCGGTGACTATCTGATCGCAGCACAGCAAAAAGTTGCTAGCGAGGGATCAACTCGGAATGACCCCCTATGTGCACTGCAGGGGATGCAGATGTAACATGTGCAGAGAGAGATAGATTTGGGTGGGGGGTGTTCAAACTGAAATCTAAATTGCAGTGTAAAAATAAAGCAGCCAGTATTTACCCTGCACAGAAACAATATAACCCACCCAAATCTAACTCTCTCTACAAATGTTATATCTGCCCCACCTGCAGTGCACATGGTTTTGCCCAACTGCTGACAAATTTGCTGCTGCAACTCTGAATTACACCCCATGTTTGAGAACCTCTGGACTGGGGTATATCCTGGGCTGTTTCTAGGGCTGGGTGAACCATGCAATGGCACAAGGAGCCATGGTCAGTGCCTGCAGCAATATTCCATCAGGTTTAGTCGACCGCATGGCATACTACTGAAAATGTCCCACCCAAAATGGCCATGCCTTAGAGAGGACAGATGCTAGAGGTCCTAAACAGGATCTGTGGATTATTAAAATCAAAGTTAGGGTAAAACCAGGTGAAATGCTTAAATTTAGCCAGCTACAGAACTTGTGTAATTCATATGTGTCCGGATTAAAGGAATATTATGGCATCCCTATATTATAGTGCTATCCGTTTCATTCCAGGTGTTCTAAAGAGAATATCCATTAATGAATACATTCTGACCACGACCCTTGCAGCAAGGCCACACACGCATGTTTGCACGCGTGCCTTTGTGGAAGGACTGTGTGGATAAGAACAGGAGTATGTCGTAGAGAATCACTGGGGTATGGTGTTGGGAAGGACTTTGGTATGCAGTGGGCAAGGACTGGGGAATGAAATGAAGAAGGACTGGTGTATGCTGTGGGGAAGGACTGGGGTATGGAGTGGGGAAGGTCTGGTGTATGGAGTGGTGAAGGATGTGAGTATGGAGTGGTGAAGGACGGGAGTATGGAGTGGTGAAGGACCGGAGTATGGAGTGGTGAAGGACGGGAGTATGGAGTGGTGAAGGACTGAAGTATGGAGTGGTGAAGGTCGGGAGTATGGAGTAGTGAAGGACTGGAATATGGAGTGGTGAAGGACGGGAGTATGGAGTGAAGAAAGACTGGGTTTGGATCAGGGAGAAACCTCAGTATGGATTAAGGAAGGATTGTTGTATGCTGCAGATAAGGAGAGGGGTATGGAGTCCACAAGGAATAGAGTATGGAGTGGGGAAGGATAGCTATGGCTCAAGGTGAGGTTGGGGTATGGAATGGGGAAGGTCTATGCAGTCCCATCAGTTAATTAGTTAATTTGGTTACAAAATGCCTCTTTTGGACAAGACAGTATAAATTCTGCAGCTCAAATAGATTTTGCTGCAGAAGATTGGAATAAAATCAAGTTCCTCACACGTTCTGCGAAGTTCTAAACGTGGACGTCTACCAGTCCAGCCTCTGATATTATTGTAAGAGACCTCAATTATCTTTCTGCAACAATCATTATAAATAGAGGCTTGGCAAGTGCCCGAGTGGGTCATCAGATCTATGCTGTGTGCCCCTCCCTTTATCCTCATCTCCATGTAATTATCATTCGTTGTTTGGTGTATTATCTCAGCGACTTATTTCGCTCGTTCATTTGTTGTTGCTTCAAGGAAGGAGCAAGCACTCAGCCCCCTCCCTGTGTGCCCTATCCACTCCCCCCTCCTGCTCCCCTCCTCCGCTTTTCCAGTCCCCTAACCATTGGAGATATCTCAGCAGTTCACGCGGACCAGTCCCAAGCCGCAGTGCATTCACAGTTCATGAGCAAATGAACACTAAGTAGAGCTGACAGCAAAACCTTTATGGAACTAACGGGAATATAATATCAGGAAAAGTTGACCGAACCATGAACCGTAGCCAAACACAGACCAAATTATCATCAACTAAAATAGCAGGCAGTTCAGATCACTTATGTGTAAGGTACCAAATGCAACTTGCATGTCAGCTCTCGTTAGAGCGAGGATGAATACTAAATTACAGCCAGTCTCCAGGCTGAACATTTTCACTGCTGTTACCGCTGTCTTCAGAAAAAAGTTCTCCAGATCTCTGAGAACTTCAGCTTACTACACGTGATAGCCAATTAAGGCTCTCATTTTTAAAGAGTAATGGGCAAACGTCTTGGCAAGGAATACATCGGATATGTATGAGACTAATGCGGTCACACAGTATTGTGCTTTTATAGTATATATGGAAAAAAAAAGTGCTTTATTTTTATAATAATTTTTTCCTTATAGGAGGTAACCGTTGGCACATGTTTTGCACAAGGAAGCTAGGGGGGGGTAAAAGTGTGCCTGACTGAGGGGTGCGTCGACCCCCCCCCCCCCCCCCATCTCCTTTTCCCCATCCAAACCGGCGATGCATTATTAGTAGGCTTTCCATGTGCTTTTTAAAGGGGGAATGGTCACACTTCCATAATTAGGCCACACCCATTTCTTTACCTGAGCCACACCAATCTCGCTATGGCCCTGCGAGGGAGTGTTTGTGATGGAAACATTGAAGTGGCCACTCAAACATAGGCATGTCGTGACATTCTCGGGGAAATGTCACAGGTTGCGACTGCAATCCTGTACACAGTTACAGCTGCGATGTTCCCAGTAGTCGTCTCAATTCAAATCCTGTCGACTACGCCAATTGCATATTTTCACACAACCGCTGCATATGGGATCACAGCTGCAACAGCATTTGCGCCCATCTCTTAATCAGCCCCATCGTCTATAGCTATGAGAGTGCGGTAACCACTTTCCAATTTTACCAGTGATTGTTTCTTTCACCCACAATCCCTATAACAATAAAGGGTTACCGTCAACCGGCTTTCGCTGGGGAAGACACCAAAATGAGAAAGTGAAAATCAGAAGAAAAAAAAAAGGGGGGGGGTTATTTCAATGAAGCAATTTTTTCCAAACGTCAGTAATAGTTTTACATATTTGTAGAACGTTTGATTGAATTACATTACAATATCTGTCTAGGAAATAAGTTTCAGGTAAGCACAGCTGTCACTGCCGCACGCAATATGGATGTTCACAGAGTTGAGGGTTTTTTTGATACTGTAATCCCTGAAAACTCCTAGTACAGTACAGTGTGCACACAAAGGCGCTGTTGCGATTGGGAAGCACAGTAATAGATAGACAGTTGGAGATAGTCCGTGTTGCGGGCCTGTTCTGGGTTTTTTGCAGGCGTGTTGCTGAAGTGGTTCCAGATACTCAATCGTTGCAGATGCTCAATCGTTCACTTGCCCCACAGGGCTGGGGCAAGCTTCAATGGTGCGACCGTTGGTGGCGTCTAAAGATGCACCAGACAGTATTACAACACGCTTGGACGCTGACGGTGGGTGTCTCAATTCTTGCGTATTCAGACACTCGGATGCATAACGTTGCAGACGGACGACCAGCGTCTACCTCTATTTCAGGCCTATTGGGTGGCCAGGGGAGCCAACAGCTGTGCTGGGCCCAGGTAATGGTACGGGGCATGGCCAACGCAGGGAGGTATGGCCAGCGTGAGCAGTCACTGCTATCTTTTTCCCTGCCCCAAGTGGCGGCGGTGTCTACAAAGTCTGAAGGGGGACAGTGGGACCTGGGACCCTGCAACAGGCCCATGTAAAGAGAACCTGCTCCCTGTCCCTCTTGGTGCCACTGTGCATGACCTATGGTGAGAATGGTTAGAGGGCGTCAAAAACATTGAATTTCCGGCTTGAAGGAGACGTTGGACAAGTGGTGCTTGGCTTCCATGTCACATTCAAATGAAACACTCCAATTCTGAGGAGTTAAGGGTGAGTTGTAGGCACGAGGCCATGCCTATTACCTGAGTTATCCGGGAGACTCCTGAATTGCACGTCATTACACCACTAGGAGCTGGGCAGCGATGACATGAATTGCAGCACAACACTCCAGTTCCTTTCACTTGGACCTCCCCTCTGGAGTCTCCCAGAGGGCAGCATTAACAATATACGGGGTCACCAAGATATTTTTTGGGCCCCGGCACTAGGATTGGATTGTAGCTCAGTGTCATGACCAAGATCCGCTGTAAATACCTGAGCATTGCGGCACCGGTATTCGGGAGCTAACCTGGGTAAAAAGGCAAAACACAGTTGACCGATACAAGGGAGCCATGCCATGCAATTCGCTAGGCTGGGTTGTGCATCACACACCCCATAAAATGACACCTGATCCATCTAAATCGGTGTTGTTATTGTGGAGTACATAGGGGAAAAAAATACACCCCCCACTCAATGCTTTTTCTATGGGGGAAAAAAAAAACACGACTTTGAGGTATTATTTACTCAACAACCTGACCTCTTATCAAAGGTCTGCAACCTTATTGCGCATCTTCATCACACATCCTATCGGGATGCAGGACCGGTGCTCAGGATCCTGACGGTCACCATGCCGACGCTAGGATCCCGAGCGATCAAAATGCTGGCAGACAGAATGCCGGCCCGAAGGGACTATTTCCACTCGTGGATGTCCACGACACCCACAGAGTGGGGATAGAACTTGTGGCGAGCGCAGCGTGCCCGCAAGGGGCTTTGTTGCGCTGCCCCCCCCCCCCCCCCCTCATGCTGGCATTCTACTGCCAGGATCCCGAGGATTGGCATTGGAATCCCCAACGCCAGTCTCCCAGCCCCAACCCATCCTATCAAATGACTCCTAAAACAACAAAATTCAGTGTTGTCATTGCGGAGTTCTTGTTCTCACGAAAAAATTGCTTTGACGATTTATATACCCTCTTCTCTTTTCCATTATTTGTTTCAGTACAGTTAATGCATTGTAGTTTGATTTTGTACTCTGTGGTAATCTGAGGCAGGCTCTGGTGACCATGCAGGGGTTAATGGTTGGACAGCCGATGTGATATACATTGGTTAATGAAGGGTGACGGCTCTGTATTTCCCTGGATTAAATTTACTATGAGCAAATTAGTGTTTTTACAAATCCAGCTGGCGTTCAGCACTGCCGAGACCTCAGTGGCTTCCCCCGGGGCACCAGAGCCCTACTCCAATCATATCATGGCGGAAGGCTTCCCCGGGCATGATGGTGGATGGCATTCGGCATGGGTGCTGCCTGACACAGGTCTTCTGTACCTCAGCTCCCTGATTCCATTACAGATGAGCAGATTCCCTACACTGTGCGGGATTAGAGGAGCGCTTCAATTGTTTTCACTTTATAAAATGATGATAAATAAGTATTGCCGTTTTACTTTCTTGCTAACTAACATGTAAATGTCACAGCTTCTCCTCAGCTCTTATGGTTACAGTGATTTAATGCGAGAGCACAAACTACTACCTGATTTGATGATTTTATACTTCACAAGTAGATAGGGTAGAAACAGGTTTTAAGGGTTGAGAGTGTTATAAAGGGATGAGAGTGTTATACTCCCATTATATAAAGCCTTAGTGAGGCCCCATCTGGAGTACGGCGCACAATTTTGGGCACCCTACTACAAAAAGGATATCCTGGAACTAGAAAAGGTTCAGAGGCGGGCGACCAAAATAATTAGGGGGATAGAGACGCTGGAATACCAGGAAAGACTTGCAAGTCTTGACATGTTCACACTAGAAAAGAGAAGATTAAGCGGGGACATGATCAACATTTATAAATATTTAAGGGTACAATACACAGAGCTATCGGGGGATCTGTTTTTGTTACGACCAGCACAGAGTACACGTGGACACCCACTTAGGTTAGAGGAGAGGAGATGCCGCACACAGAGGCGGAAAATAGGATTTTAGTACCTACCAGTACATCCTTTTCTCCTAGTCCGTAGAGGATGCTGGGGACTCCGAAAGGACCATGGGGTATAGACGGACCGCAGGAGCTTGGGCACACTATAAAGACTTAAACTGGGTGTGAACTGTCTCCTTCCTCTATGCCCCTCCTCCAGACCTCAGTTAGAAAACTGTGCCTAGGAGAGAATGCTGAAGTTACCACAGGCATCAAAATAGGCAGATTTTTGATAAATCCCCAAAACCCCTTTCGGCAGAACTACTATCCGAGTTCTCAAATTGATCCACTTGGAAGATCAAACAGGGACTCTTGTGAGACAAAGCCGCTACTTCCGACAACCGCCTCGCAGTCTCCCAAAGGGCAAACGCATGACCACTCTCCAAAAAAGAAAATTTACCACAACCTTTAATAAAGGTTCCCATCAGTAAGACACAAGAAGTGCAACACCACGTCAAGATCCCACTGTGCCAATAGGGGCACAAATGGAGGTTGGATGTGCAGTACTCCTTTCACGAAAGTCTGAACTTCCGGAAAGGTGGCCAATTCTTTTTTTTTTTAAAGAAAATTAATAAAGCCAAAACTGCCCTGAAACCCAAATATGGTGGTAAGGCTTTGCCGTTACTTCTTTACTAGCCTGAAGAAGTGTGGAAATTAACTCACTGGGAATACCCATTCGGACTAGGATATGGCGTTCAACCGCCACGCCGTCAAACGCAGCCGCGATAAGTCCTGATACACGCCCGGATCTTGATGTAACAGTTCCTCCCGTAGAGGAAGAGGCCAGGGATCTTATATGAACAAATCTTGAAGAACTGTATACCAAGCTCTACTTGGCCAGACCGGAACAATGAGGATCGCCGGACCCTCCGTTCTTCTTACGTTTATCACCTTCAGCAGAGTGAAAGCGGAGGGGACACATATACCGACTGAAAACACCCAAGGTGTCACAAGGTCGTCCAATGCTATAGCTTGAGTGATCCTTGACCTGGAATCCTATTCCTGAGGCCTCTCGTTGAGGTGAGACGCCAACATGCCCAATTGAGACACTCCTCAAAGACTTGTCACTTCTGTGAAACTTCTCGATGACGACAATCTTTCTCCCGGATGGAGAGCGCGTCAGTAGAGGAAATCTATTTCTCCTTCGTTTATGTCCGGAACAAAGACTGCTAATATAACGTTTACCAGTCTTTCCACTCAGCTGCAAACTATCTCAGCTTCTGCCATTGCCGCTTCGTTCCTTGTTCCGTCCTAGCGATTGACTTCCGCCACTGCTGTCAAGTCGTCCGACAGAATTAACACGGGCAGATTGCGAAGAATATGTTCATTGAAAACCGCTCTTAATTCAACAAAGCTTATTGTAGACAAGCTTCACAGCTTGACCTTTTCCTGCGGAAATACTTCCCATGTAATGGCTGCTCTCCAGAATAGGAAATCTGCATACCTGGACATCAGGATCTAATCCTGGATCCCAAACCTTCGTCCCTCTAGGAGGTGAGAACTGAGCAGACACCACAGGAGTGATATCCTGGCCATTAGAACTATATTCCGGTGCATGTGCCGATGAGACCCGGACCACATTCCCAACAGGTCCCATGAAAACCACTCTGGCATTCAACCTGCTCACTGAAAAGGCCTCTTAGGCCGCACCCAACTTCTTCATCAATGGAACATATGGATAGAGTGGCACTACAAATCTGATCCGACTCAGGATCCTCAAACCTCTTTTCCACAGGAAAACACAGAACCTCAACCGTTCAGTATCTACCCTGATACTACCTCCAACATCTGCACCGTTGGGAACAACAGCCCATCCCTGTGTTGAAAACAGTCAGAGAGAAACAATGATCTGCACCACATGTTTCATGGCCTCGCCTCAATCAGGCGAACATCTCAGTATAGAATAACAATGGCTCCTACTATTGAAAGAAACCATCATACTACCATCACTCCAGTGAAATGGCCAAGACAATCCTGGCTATCCCTCCAGGTAATCTGAATGCGTAGAAAAACGCATGTAAACTTTTTTTTATATATATATATATATATATATCCCAAATGGGACTGGCACTCTCCTGACTGGCGTAAAGGTACCCCGGTGCCTTCTGTGGAAGAAATGCAGAAATCCGGAAGAAACAGCGGCACTCGAGGATTTTCGTGAAGTATTGAAAATTGTATTCAAAAAAGGTTACAGGTAGCCAACGTTTCGGGGCTTACATGCCCCTTTGTCAAGGTGTATAACGTTATACACCTTGACAAAGGGGCATGTAAGCCCCGAAACGTTGGCTACCTGTAACCTTTTTTGAATACAATTTTCAATACTTCACGAAAATCCTCGAGTGCCGCTGTTTCTTCCGGATTTCTATATATATATATATATATATATATATAACCGGGACAGGAGGACAAGGCCCTAAACCTGACGGACCCCTGGTACGGCGTCGCGTACTAACTCCCCTTCCAGAGGGGAAACGGCAAAATCCATTAGAAAACCAGTGAGGGGAAACATCTGTACTCCAGAATGTCCCCCTTTGGATTCTATAAGTAACTCACCCCTCCTAGTCTATTCGTGGACTAACTGAAAGTAGTAACTGAGACCTCACCGGAGCGGGGTCCCCCCCACATAGACTCTGCGACATGTGGTGTATGTGGTAGAATCAGAAACGACATCCTTATCTGCGAACCTAGCAAGGTTGCAGAACTCTTACCTTTTTACCTTTCACAGGCTGTACAGAAAGGGAAAAAACAAAAACTGTATTTAACCGATTAAAATTACTGCATCCCTCAACAGAATGCGTCACCAACTGTTGCCAGGGAATCTAACTCCCGAAGTTAGACTTACCAGGAATATCTACCGAGATTGGCTGAACTGAGGCATCCCCCCAACCAGCGGTACACCATCCCAGGGAAAAACTCCAGTAACTCTCGGAGTTAGCCTCAGCAGTCCTCCGGCCACCCTACCTGTATAGATACGGCAGCCTGCCGCAAATTTATAGAGATGATCCAACATAAGGAACCTCCCTTCTCTCTTTAGGGTAAATCTATTTTATGACTTACCGAACACAAACACTCGCTCATGTGCCTGTAATGCCAAAGGCCCACAGCATAGAAAAATAATCATATCTCTTAGCTTTTCTGAATACGATCCGTTGAGACAGGGTCCCGTGTCGACCAGTCGTTGACTTTCACAATATTCCTTCCGTGGCGGAAAAAGAATAACCCTTCGGACTTCTGGAGAGGGTGTGAGACACAGCCAACCTAGAGCTTTATCAACAGAGCGACCAGCACATGAGAAGGAATACTATTACACCAGTATTCATCATAAATCATCATATGAATTTATATATTGTAATACACATATAGCCACAAATCCTAAATATATATATATATATATAACATACATATAATCGGATTGTCCTGAGCCTTCTGGTCCCCAGTGACATTAATGTGTTCTGAACGTGCATGACCATGTACTGAAAAGCCCCAGTTGTGGATCTACCAGGAAAACATTATAGTCCACAGAAAACCCCAGTATTCGTCGACAGCAGGGAATAGTAACCAGGCAAAATTACCGTCTTGCGACCCCAAGGGGTCAGAGGAAAGTAACGTAGAACTGTATATACACAGGTATAAGTCAGATACAGCAGGTCCAGTTACCCACGGTGACAACAGTTGGTGCCGACAGGGTCACCCACATACCATTGTGCCTCCCTTATAATATTTACTTTTTATGTTGTAGCAAGTACCCACGTGCGTCGGCGATGCCGACAGTGAACCCCATAGGTGTTTATAACAGAACACTCACGCCTGTCGACACAAGTGTACTAAAATGGGTATATCTGACAGGGAGCACACAGAAAATACATACAAGAATGATTTCATGCTCATTCCTAACTCAACTAGTGTTATATGTGTGTACATAACACTAAAACACTGTGCCCCCACCCCATGTTTGTGCATTACATACTTCTTGGCGGGGACAGAGAGAAAATGGCGCTGACCCTGTATGTATGAGGGCTAAGCCCCGCCCCCCTCAGCGCGCTATACCCCCATTACTGCCTCACAGCACTGAGGTCATGGGTTCGATTCCCACCATGGCCCTAACTGTGTGGAGTTTGTATATTCTCCCCGTACTTGCGTGGGTTTCCTCTGGGTACTCCGGTTTCCTCCCACAATCCAAAAATATACTGGTAGGTTAATTGGCTCCCAACAAAATTAACCCTAGTGTGATTGTGTCTGTGTGTACATGTGATAGGGAATATACAGTGTAAGCTCCACTGGGGCAGGGACTGATGTGAATGAGCAAATATTCCCTGTAAAGCGCTGCGGAATATGTGTGCGCTATATAAATAACTGGTAATAAATAAATAATAAATAATAAAGGAGATGCGTGAAACGTTGGTTTCATGCAGTGATTCTTCAATACATTTGTTTGCTGTAACAAGACCCTGAGTGCCGCTGATTGCTTCATCGCCTTTCGTTTAACCCATTAAATTATATATATACAGGTCTGGCACCGTATATAGTGTAAACACACTATATACCATAGGAACCTAATGCTGCTCAGGGCGCCCCGTGCTCCCTGCACCCAAGCAGACCATTCAGCGAGTGGGAGCACCGGCGCGCAGCGCGCCCGCAGCAAGCAGATGGCAGGGGAATCGGCCGCGGCGTCCGAGGCATCGTATGCACCTTTTCCCCGTGAAAAAAGCCCTCAGTAACTGCCGCCCAGGGCGCTTCCCCCCAGCGCCCTGCACCCATGGAAGCCGGCGGCTCTGGAGAAATGGCGCGTAGTGCGCTATAACTTGCTGTCTGGGGTCTGGGACACGGAGCCCCGGCACCTAACTGCACTATATTACAGCGCTTTAAACAAAAACCTGTAACTTGCTGCCAGGGCGCTCCCCCCTAGCGCCCTGCACCCGTGTAAGCCGGCGGCTGGGGGACCAATGGCGCGCAGCGCGCTGTAGCATGCTGGCGGGGGTGAGACACGGTGCCACCGAAAAAGCTTTCACTGCCAGACCTATCAAGAAAACAGTAACTTGCTGCCCAGGGCGCTCCCCCTTCCCCCAGCGCCCTGCACCCTGAGAGTGCTGTTGGTGTGTGGGAGCATGGAGCGTAGCGCGACCGCTGTACCTCCGTTACTGAAGTCTTCTGCTGTCACTGAAGTCTTCTGTTCTTCACATACTCACCCGGCTTCTTTCTTCTGGCTTCTGTGAGGGGGTTGACGGCTCGGCTCCGGGAACAAGCAGCTAGGCGCACCAAGTGATCGAACCCTCTGAAACTAATGGTGTCCAGTAGCCGAGAAGTAGAGCCCTTGAACTAAGAAGAAGTAGGTCCAACTTCTCTCCCCTCAGTCCCACGATGCAGGGAGCCTGTAGCCAGCAGGTCTACCTGAAAATAAAAAACCTAACAAAGTCTAGTGTGTGACCCATCACTCCTGGGCATAAAGTCTAACTGAGGTCTGGAGGAGGAGCATAGAGGGAGGAGCCAGTTCACACCCAGTTTAAGTCTTTATAGTGTGCCCAAGCTCCTGCGGATCCGTCTATACCCCATGGTCCTTTTGGAGTCCCCAGCATCCTCTAGGACGTAAGAGAAAGGATTTTTCACAGTAAGGAAAGTACAAGTTTGGAATTCCCTGCCTGAGAGAGTAGTAATGGCAGACTCGGTTTATACTTTTAAGAATGGGCTAGATAAATTCCTAATGGATAAGGATATATAGGGTTATGGTGGATAGATCACGTACCATAGTTATAATAAAATGAGGGAATACAAAACAACGGCCGACTTTATCAACAGATTAATCCTGAAAATAATACAGAGTAGGGGAACGTAAATAGGTTGAACTCGATGGACGGATGTCTTTTTTCAACCTCACAAACTATGTAACTATGTAATATATGTCTAAAGGACAACTCCAGACAAAAAGGAGATTGGCTACCACTGGCATTGCAGTATTAGACGCCCTCCTGTTCATTCTACCACATGCAACACATAGAATGCATATCGCCAACAAACCATGTGACATTGTACAATGCCAGGTTAGCACCCTAGGCATTCACCTCTGCTCATCACTGTACTTACCGAATTTCTGTCTGCCTCTACTGGGAGGAGAAGGTCAACGCAGCAGGGGGCATGGCCCGGAATAGGTGGGCAGGGGTGGTCTTCAGTTTGCCGGCTTTAGGGATCCCGGCGCACAGTATACCGGCGCCGGAATCCCGACAGCCAATATACCGACACCTTTTCCACGACCCAACTGGAGGGAGAATAGATAGTGTGGCGCGCCACCTTACCCGCAACGTGGCTCATTTGCGCTCGCCCAGCTGTCAGTATGCCGGTGGTCAGGATTCCGCCGGAGCCCGGCCGCCGGCATACCCTGCTACACCTAGTGGGCAGTGTGGGCGGGGGAGTGATGGTGCAATCATCAGATCATTGTGGCCCCTCCGTCGCTATACAATAGGTCAATCCAATTACAGGAGCTGCAATTTACTTGTGGGTGCGAGTAAGTCTGGCTATATGTAGCACTAATGGTACCACCATGAATCTGGGGTGAAATAAGGCACGGGCGAGTTAGTTGGATTAATCCCTGTGCTTAGATTACTGGCACTATAAAGCAGTGGGCGGGGCTATGATAACATATCATGTCGTAGGTCATCCCATATGACCACTTCATGTGCATCTCTAGGAGTCCTGAACATAGGCGTTGCTAACTCAGGGCACCTGGTGCGCACAGGCACCCTCTAATGTCCGGCATCCCCTACACGCCACGCCTGCAGCACAGTTTCGCTTCACATTCCTGTACCCCTCTCCTGCTGCGCCTGCCGCCCGGTCATGTGAGTGACAATGGAGTGTGCTTTCTTTCCTAGCCGGCTGCCGCACTTGAATCACCCTCCCGGACTCGCCCCACGATGTGACATGATGATGTAACACCGCATGTCCTCCCTCTGCGCCTGCCTGCGCTCTCTCCTCCCGCCTGCACTCTCTCCTCATGTGCCAATGTGCTGCCACGCCAATGCCACCACTTTCCATGCCGCAGGCCTGTAGCTGAGGTCAGTTTCTGCAGGGGAAAGAGAGGGGGCCAGCCAGGGGGATTTTTTTTTCTGTGGCGGTGGGTGGGAAGGGGGGGGAGTAACATCGTGGTGGCACTCAAAAACAATATTCAGACAAGGCAGGTAAAATACATTTGATATTACACCAGCCTTGTCTGAATTTTGTTTCTCAGTCCCACCGTGATGGAGCTATTTGGTGGACCTATAGAAATACCTAGGAAGGTATCAGTAAAGTAATCTTTTTATTGGGAGTGCTGCTTCAATATGCTATATATATATATATATATATATATATATATAAATTCAATAGAAAAGCAGGAGCACTCACCAGTCTTCAAGGCAGTAAATAGCTTTTATTCAGATCATTAATGCAGAGGTTAGATCAACGTTTCGGTCTGCATGTAGACCTTTGTCAAGATGATTACAGACTAAAAGGATCACCCTTATATACCCATATAGACCCACCCACCAATTAATCAGAGCAACACCCCCACGCCCCATATAGAAACAACAATAACAATAAGCATAAATCAAATACACATAAAAGACAATGGATAAAACATTTGTCACCACCCTACCTAAATCCAGCCAAGTTGAAAGAAAATATAAAAGAAAAGAAAAAACAACCGAAAGCAGCGAAGAATCGGTGATTAATTTATCTTCATACAAACTCTCACCCTCAGAAATCAATTTGCTCTCTAGGGGATTGAGTTTCATACCTACACCTAAATTTAGTGATTTCAATTGGGCTATCGATAGATATAAAGTTGGTAGGAAATTGAGACTCATGGAGAAATTCCCTAATCCTATGACTAATGCTCAAACTCCAAAAATATTCAAGAGAAAAAGTACCTATGATCCCCCATCCCTAAACCCCAGTATAAAGACCTTTACTAGGATGCTAGATCAGGATGTAAAAAAGTCACTTGAAAAACACAAACAACATAGATATAATCTTACTTGGGCTGAGAGAAGAGCTCTAAGTGATCTAAAAAACAACTCAAAGGTGACTGTGAGACCTGCCGATAAAGGTGGGGCAGTGGTCTTATTAGACACGAGTGATTATAACTCTGAGGCTTTGAGACAACTTGCTGACCGTGATACGTATAGACCACTACCGAGTGACCCGATGTTGATCTTTAAAAATCGATTGGATAGATTACTGGATGTTGCTCTAACACATGGTTGGATTGATGAAGATACTACTGGTTTCCTGAAAACTGACTTTCCCATTTGTCCAATACTGTATTTATTACCAAAAATTCACAAAACATTGGATAAACCACCGGGACGCCCGATAATTTCTGCACGTAACTCAATATTTTCCAATGTGGCACAATATGTGGATAGTTTTCTACAGATTTGTGTTAAGGAAACCAGTAGTTATCTTAGAGATATGGGTGACTTTTTGAGACTCCTGAACTTACTTCCCTTGGTTGATCGGGGAATTTTTGTCACTCTTGACGTTACATCTCTTTATACAGTAATCCCACATGGGGCTGGTCTGGCGGCTACCAGACGGGCTTTGATACATACACATACTGGGACACCACCGATTGAGTTCCTGATGGAACTACTTGAACTCATTCTAACATGCAACTATTTTCGCTTTGGGGGGCGGTACTATCTCCAAACGGCGGGAACAGCGATGGGGAGTAACATTGCCCCTTCATATGCAAACCTCTATATGGACGAATATGAAAAACAGAACATCTTCCCGCGGTTTGGAGATAGTATCGCCTTCTATCGGCGCTTTATTGACGATATTTTTCTAATCTGGAGGGACACTGAGGGGTACCTCCTTGAGATGTTGGATCACCTCAATTCACTTGATTCCCCAATTAAATTTACTATGCACTTTGATGCTAAATCTATTGATTTCTTAGATGTGAGTGTCTACGCTACTGAATCAGGCTATGGTTATAAGCTGTTTAGGAAGATGACCGATAGGAATACTTTATTATCTTTTGATAGCCACCATCCAGGATCATTAAAACGTAACTTACCAATTTCACAATTCATGAGAGTTCTTCGTAACAACTCTGATCCAGAAACTACCATAATACAGCTGGAGGATATGAAAAACAGATTCATGGCGAGAGGATATGATGACCATACCATCAGGAGTTGCCTTGATAAGGCTAAAAAAATCCATGCAGGACACTCACTGAAGAAGGTATCCGAAAAAAATCTGTTTGTTGTCTCAACCACCTTCGATACGGCAGGATCTGCTATACGGAAGGCGGTTAACAAACACTGGCCAATGGTCAAAACAGATCCGATATTAACAAAGAGGTTGCCGAATAAACCTCTGGTAAGCTTCAGACGGGCACGCAATTTGAAGGACATTCTAATGCAGCCAGATAGACCTACTGAAATAGGCTCGGATATGTGGCTGGCACCTAAAAAAATGGGATGTTACAGATGCATTAATTGCACGACTTGTCGGAGCATGACAAGTGGAGAATACTTTCATCATCCGCATACTGGTGCCAAAATATTTATCCGACATAGATTGACCTGTACATCGGATTTTGTTGTTTACATCTTGACATGCCCTTGCTCCCTCGTCTATGTGGGCAAAACAATTCGCCCCTTTCGCGAAAGGATGGCGAACCATCGTCTGTCTGTGAGAGAGGCTCTGACGAATGGTAACTCCGATAAACCAGTGGCAAGACACTTCTATGAGGCCCGTCATCCTCTGGCGACCTTGAAGAGTATGGTGATTGATAGAGTGGCACCACTAAAAAGAGGAGGAGATCGGGCAAAATTGTTGCTGAAACGCGAGGCAGCTTGGATACACCGCCTAGATACCATAAAACCACGTGGGCTAAATGATAGCATTCATTATGGCATCTTCCTGGATTAACTCTGGACTTTTTTCATTTTTATTATTTTTTAGTTTTTATGTTTTTCCTTTTCTTTTTCAATATATTTTTTCCTGTGATGGTGGCTTATCTGTGATTTTTTCTTTTCCTTTTGATTTTTTCTTTTCCTTTTCTTTTTCATTATTCCTGAATTTGGTCATCTCCTTATATGCGGCTTAATTAGATGAATATTTTATTTAGAGAGATGATTTTTATTCTCTGATGGATATTTGGATATTGTGCTCTATTCAGCCATACTGCTTGTCTGTATGTACACATGGCTACATATCTGTATCTATGTGCCTGTGTGTGCATGCAATATACCTAGTATAGGATCCTCCTAAAACTCCAGTTCCGCCCTGCCTATTTAGTCCGAGTCTTAGTTATTCAACAGAATGCACTCAGTTGCCATAGCAACAGACTAATTCTGACACACGTATTTAAACAAATTATATACAATACACCAAGGTTCTTTAACGACCTGTATAGTAACTAAGCATCTTTTTGACCACCTACGGGAGGTCTGATTCTTGCTATCTAGTTAAACAGTATAGATTTCCATCTTCCGGTCTCGCTACCTGGTTCCCATGGTAGCGCTTGACGTCCGGTCAGCTGATGCGTTCCACGGGCAGGAAGTGGGGAGGCCTGTGGAACGCACGCCGGAGCGCTCACTCCGTCGGTTGTATCTTTCTAGATACACACAGTACTGTGGTTTCTTTCAACTTGGCTGGATTTAGGTAGGGTGGTGACAAATGTTTTATCCATTGTCTTTTATGTGTATTTGATTTATGCTTATTGTTATTGTTGTTTCTATATGGGGTGTGGGGGTGTTGCTCTGATTAATTGGTGGGTGGGTCTATATGGGTATATAAGGGTGATCCTTTTAGTCTGTAATCATCTTGACAAAGGTCTACATGCAGACCGAAACGTTGATCTAACCTCTGCATTAATGATCTGAATAAAAGCTATTTACTGCCTTGAAGACTGGTGAGTGCTCCTGCTTTTCTATTGAATTTGTGTTGGAGTGGGACCTTGTTCCCAGCTATTTGGATGTCACCCCAGCAAGTTTTACTCAATACGTGAGTGTGGACACTACTCTCTATATATATATATATATATATATATATATATATATATATATATGTGTGTGTGTGTGTGTGTGTGTTCCCCAAGGCGGCACTCCTCATAAAATCAATATGATCATTACTTAGGTGCCCTCTGCATGCAAATCTAAATGGCTGCAGCATATATGTTTCTCCAGCTGCACACAATAAGGACAAGAGTCGACTTTAGTGACCAGCGTTTCAACGCAGTATTGTAAGCTTACAATACTGCACTGAAATGTTGGTCACTAAAGTCAACTATTGTCCTTATTAAGTGCTGCTGGAGAAACATGTTGTATATATATATATATATATATATATATATATATATAAATCTTGAGGAATGGACCGGCACTCTCCTGACTGGCTTTCTTACCCCGGTGCCTTCTGGGATGAATTTGAACAGTTGATGGTGGACGTCAATAACAGGCCATCTACCATTAAGTATACCTATACAATAAGTGGGGAGTCCCTCAACTACCTGGATGTAAAAGTAACCATTAAGGACGGCAAATTGAGTACAAGTCTATACTCCAAACCATCGGACAAAAATGTCCTACTGAGAGTCAATAGCGATCATCCGGGACCACTTAAGGATGGACTCCCAAGGTCGCAAATGATAAGGGCCTCGAGGACCATCAGCGACCGGTCCAGTTTGGATCAAGAACTAGAACATATGGTTACGAAATTCGTCCAGAGGGGATACGACTACCATAAACTGCAACAACAGAAGACAGAAGTCATGTCAATACCAAGGGAAACCCTACTCAAACCGGCAGCACGGAGCGCTAAGGCGGTGATTCCATTTGTCAATACCTTCAATACAGCTAGCCCGGTGATCCAGAGAGCAACAAGGGCCTTTTGGCCAATTGTAGCTTCGGATAAAAAGCTCCCAATATTCAAGGAGAGACGCCCCATGTTATGTTACTCAAGAGGTAAAAGTATAAGGGATATCACCGTGCATTCTGATGTCACAGGATTTCAAAACGAGACAGAAAGGCCAACTACTTTCTTAACCAAACCACCGGGGTGCTACAGGTGCCTTAAATGCACAACTTGTAACAGTATGATAGTAGGGTCATCATTTAAACATCCCCACAAGGAGAGAACATTCCAGATTAGACATGTGGTGACATGTACGACAACTCACATTGTATATCTGCTAATATGCCCATGTCATTTAGTCTACGTGGGTAAATCCATTAGGACCTTCAGAGAGAGGATGGCCCTACCTAGGTCTGCGATCAAACAGGCACTGGCAGGCAAATCATCTGAACAACCCGTAGCACGCCACTTTGCACTTATGGAACATTCGGTGAATGATATAAAACACCAAATTATAGACCATGTGTCACACAACATCCGAGGAGGAGACAGAGATCGCAAGCTTCTACACATTGAATCAAAATGGATCCATGAACTTGGTACAATAAGTCCAGGTGGACTGAATGAGAAGTTCTCGTGGAATATCTTTATATGAATCTGACATGGACTATACTGATGTACCTTGGCAACCCATCTTTTCATCCTTCTCTTTGGCCGGCAATATTTGTACATTTAAAGAAAACAGTTTAAACCAGAGTGCTCATTAAGTCCTCTAGGTGACAGGGTGTCTAATAGGAAGATCCACCTGGCTTCCATTTTAAGTAGCTTAAGTCCTCTGTTACCACCTCGTTTGAGTGAAGGGACATGGTCAATTATTTGATATTTAAGGACGGCTAATGAATGCTTGGCGTTTAGGAAATGTTGTGCGACAGGTTGATCGCTTCTTCCCGTGGTTAAAGCTGCTCGGATAGATGTCCTATGTCCGGCCATGCGTTCTTTGAATGAACATTCCGTTTTGCCTACATAGTGTAGCCCACAAGGGCAACTAAGTAGGTAAATTACAAACTTGGTGGAACAAGTTAATCTGTAACGGATTTTAAATAGTTTACCTGTATATGGATGGCAAAAACTGGTACCCACTATATGTGATTGCATGTGGTGCAACCCAAACATTTTACACATCCAGCCCTTTGCGGATTTAAGAAGAAAGTGGTGGGTGCCTATATATAATGTCTGTTTAGTGTTTACTTATTATATAATAACGGTGATCATTACTGGGCACATCATGGGTATTTGGCACCTCTGAGGGCATTACGTGTATCTGGCAGGTGGCATTACGTGTATCTGACACTACAGGGGGCATGGAGGAAAATAAATGCAGATGCACACTCCTAGTACTAAGAACACTGATAGTAAAAATTATTTAAATAAACCCTCACAATTAACATGGAGTATAACTGAAGTTCTTAGCACACATTTGCGCAAATATTTGGGTCCATGGCCCTCATTCCAAGTTGATCGCTTGCTAGCTGCTTTTAGCAGCAGTGCAAACGCTAGGCCGCCGCCCTCTGGGAGTGTATCTTAGCTTAGCAGAATAGCGAACGAAAGATTAGCAGAACTGCTCGAAAATCTTTTCCTGCAGTTTCTGAGTTAATTGTGAGGGTTTATTTCAATTATTTTTTCTATCAGTGTTCTTAGTGCTAAGAGTGTGCATCTGCATCTCTCTTCCTCTAGCATAGCATTAGAAGCCTCAGCATGATAGCACCTCTTGATACTGTATCTTTAGTAATAGGGTGTGCAGTCCAGGCCCCCCCGCCCCCCCCCCCCCTTTTTTTTTCTTCTTCAATATTTGTGTATATATTGTACACTGGAAGGCAAGGCTTCCTTCCTCTGGTATTGGCATTCCTCCCATTCACTCTCAGGTATTTTAATTAGCTGGGTTCCTGCATTTCAGATCACACATTGATAATGCCTTATTTAGAGGTAAGTCCTGGATAAATTTATATAATGTGATAGTATTAGGAATGTTAGGGACCCATGTGATAAAGTCACCTGGTCGCGGTACATGGCCCACATATTTGCGCAAATGTGTGCTAAGCACTTCAATTATACTCCATGTTAATTGTGAGGGTTTATTTAAATTATTTTTACTATCAGGGTTCTTAGTGCTAGGAGTGTGCATCTGCATCTTTCTTCCTCCAGCATAGTATTAGAAGCCTCAGCATGATAGAACCTCTTGATATCTTTAGTAATAGGGAGTTCAGTCCAGCCCCCCACCCCTTTTTTTCCACTACTGGCAGAGCTGGGGATATTATATGTGCCTGGCTCTACTGTGTGGCGTAATGTGAGTTTCAGCTCACTCTGTGTGGCGTAATGTGAGTTTCGTTTTATACTGTGTGGCATAAAGTGAATTTTGTCTCTTACTGTTTGGTGTAATGTGAGTTTCTGCTCATACTGGGTGGCGTAATGTGAGTTTTGTCTTATACTTTGCCGTGTAATGTGAGTTTTGCCTCATACTGTGTGGCGTAATGTGAATTTTGCCTTGTACTATGTGGGGTAATGTGAATTTTGCCTCATACTTTGTGGCGTAATGTAAATTTTACCTCATTCTTTGAGGCGTAATGTGAATTTTGCCTCATACAGTGTGGCGTAATGTGAATTTTGCCTCATACAGTGTGGCGTAATGTGAATTTTGCCTCATACTGTGGGGCGTAATGTGAATTTTTGCTCATTATTTGTGGCATAATGTGAATTTTGACTCATTGTGTGGCATAATGTGAATAAGGGGTAATACTGTAAGTAGCAGGTGAGCATGGGGACATGTGCGACAAATGCTGGTGTCCTGCAGAGGAGTCTGATGCCATAGAAAGAGGCAAATGTGGAACATGTGCAAATTATAAACTTACTTGTGTTCTATTAAAACTGAAAAGTTTGTCTCCCTAAATCTCCCGTACTTTTCAGAGTGGCCCACTCAAAATCAGGGTGTAGTGCAAGGGGTGTGTGTGGGTTGGGGAATGCATATGCACCCAGGCCCACCACTCTCTAGTTCCGCCACTGGGTCAGGGATAGGTTGGGGAAGTGTAAGCAGCGATAGGATGCAGCGGCAGCTAGGACTCAGGGTTATGCCGTTGCAGACAGTCAGTACTGTCTGGTGGTCACACCATTATGTTTCATTTTAATTCTCTGGGGTGTATTATATCTACTAGTACTTTATTATTAGGAACTAGGGAGAAATTAGATTAAGCCACGTGATTTTACTGAGAGAATGTAAAATAGTACTAGACATGTCCATGGGTGGTGCTAGACACGCCCCTCTGGCGGTGCACCCCCTAATAAATTTAGCTGCACACGCCTATGGTCCTGAATACATTTTGGGTGGCTCAGATCAGCACCTGAATTGTGGGAGCTGCTGGCATGTTAACTGGGGGCACAGAGGATGCTGGCATGTTATGTGGAGGCACAGAGGACGCTGGCATGTTATGTGGAGGCACAGTGGCTACTGGCAAGTTATCTGAAGGCACAGTGGCTGCTGGCATGTTATGTGGAGGCACAGTGGCTGCTGGCATGTTATCTGGAGGCATAGAGGATGCTGGCCTGTTATCTGGAGGCACAGAGGCTGCTGGCATGTTATCTGGAGGCACAGAGGACGCTGGCATGTTATGTGGAGGCACAGTGGCTGCTGGCATGTTATCTGGAGGCACAGAGCCTGCTGGCATGTTATCTGGAGGCACAGTGGCTGATGGCATGTTATGTGGAGGCACAGTGGCTGCTGGCATGTTATGTGGAGGCACAGTGGCTGCTGGCATGTTATGTGGAGGCACAGAGGACGCTGGCATGTTATCTGGAGGCACAGTGGCTGCTGACATGTTATGTGGAGGCACAGTGGCTGCTGGCATGTTATGTGGAGGCATAGAGGATGCTGGCCTGTTATCTGGAGGCACAGAGGCTGCTGGCATGTTATCTGGAGGCACAGTGGCTGCTGGCAAGTTATGTGGAGGCACAGTGGCTGCTGGCACATTATCTGGAGGCACAGAGTATGCTGGCATGTTATCTGGAGGCACAGTGGCTGCTGGCAAGTTATGTGGAGGCACAGTGGCTGCTGGCATGTTATCTGGAGGCACAGTGGCTGCTGGCATGTTATCTGGAGGCACAGAGGCTGCTGGCATGTTATCTGGAGTCACAGTGGCTGCTGGCATGTTATGTGGAGGCATAGAGGATGCTGGCCTGTTATCTGGAGGCACAGAGGCTGCTGGCATGGTATCTGGAGGCACAGTGGCTGCTGGCATGTTATGTGGAGGCACAGTGGCTGCTGGCATGGTATCTGGAGGCACAGAGGATGCTGGCACTTATATAATGTGTATGGGCCATGGCTGGTTTGCTGTAGGTATAGTCAGTGAATGATGTGTATGAATAATGGACAGATAGCTATGCAGGGAGGGACGGGGTAGGGGGTACAAGGCTGGCTACCCTGCCCAAGGCAGTTGGCTATAATCTGGCAGTCAGTCGGGTTATTAGATGTCTTATATTGGCCAAGAGCGTAATTGGAGCTGACTTGTCATCACTTAACACCTCCTTTGTGGATGGGGGACAGTGCTGAGGAGCCAGCCTAGTATACAGTACGTCTCCTCATTTCCCTCTGGAAGCCCGGCTTTCTGTAAGTAATCATTTCAGTGTACATAATTAAGGATAACAAAGCAATTAGAAGTAGAAGTGAAAGGACTTTGAGGAGTAGGAATTATGTCTGGGTTCCTGCTGCCAGGCAGCGATTTCAGAGCCTGATCCTCACTGAGACTCTCAGCAAATCTCTGACCCATAAAATGATTCTTAAATCCTCTCCATTGCTTGTCGCTCATTAACCCACATGACCGAGCACTAGTATCTAATGATCGTGCCCTACTTCCAGCAGGCTGGGCCCCTCGGCCAGCACGGGAGACTCTGCTCCCCATCTATCTCGCCCTGTAGGACAGCTTGTTAGAGCCACCAACCTGACAGTGTGGGAGAGGGAGACCCCGGACATTAGTGGCATACACAGGGCATCAGGCTGCTCTCCATGCCAGGAGAGTATCCTGTATACAGCTGGTACAGATCAGTCACGTCCCTGGCTTGTCACGTGGTTGGCAATAAATTAATGGGAACATGTTTTTTTTAAATTACAAACCATGTTGTTTTTTTGCAGGTTGACAATCTGTTTTTCCAGGAGTGGGGGCGTGGGCCGTGGCACGGCAATAGGCAGTGGCGCGGGCCATAGTGGCCAAGATTACTGGCATTGTACAGCGGAGGGGGCTTCAAAGTTGCATATTCAGCCCAAATCACGTCATCAGTCACTAGACCTCGCTAAGTGGGTGGCTTGGTGGCGGGTTTGGGCTTGTCCTTGAAGATGTGCCCATTCTTCCGGACAGCTTGGACTCGAATTTCGGATGCCTCCTGGCGGTTCCGGTAGAGTGGGCAAGTCTGGCGCAGCTGCATGTTCCCACTGATTTCTCTGCAGCGCATGGGCAAGTTTGTAATAGAATGGCAGCCGGATAATTTTTCTGGTAATCTCTGCAAATCTTGTGGCTGTCTCCAGAGGGGTGAGTATAATATATTAGCGCAGGGTGTGCGGTGTGGGCCCCCTGGACCCAGGGCCCATGTGCACTGCATACATACCCTGCACGTATTATAGGGGGTAATTCAGACCTGATCACTTGGATGCGTTTTTTGCATCCCTGCTATCAGGTAGTCGCCTCCTACAGAGGGAGGGTATTACCTTTGTGCAGGTGTGTGATCGCATTCGTTGGAGACCTGCACAGACATCACTTTGTGCAGTCTCTGCAATGCCCAGGACTTACTCAGACACTGACATCAGAAACCCTCCTTCAAAACGCCTGGTCCCTCCTGCGTTTTCCCGGACACGCCTACAAAACGGTCATTTGACACCCACAAAAGCCCTCTTCCTGTCAATCTCCTTGCGATCGCCCGTGCGATCGCTTTTTTCGCACCATCTGCATCTGCGCATTGCGGTGCATACGCATACGCAGTTCATACCTGATCGCAGGCTGTGAGAAATCGCAGCCTAGCAATCAGGTCTGTATTACCCCCATAGATACATCTATCCATCTATCTATCTATCTTACACACGTCTACTCTCCTGCAAGTTACAGAAGACTCGTGATATTTTGGGGCAGCCCCCACATCCATGGAAGAGTGTCCGAATCCCTCACATCCCACCCGCTTCCTAGTGATACAGGCAGGATGAGGAGATTATGCTGTATCTGGGATTTTATCTAACACATCTGTCTCTGTATGTCCTGTGAATGCATATCTCTCGCCTGTCTATCAGTAAAAGGGGTACTGACGGGAGAGATGTGTGATGAGAGATCTTAACACAGACCGCTCAGCACACATCTCTCCCCCCGCTCAGCACAGTGCGATGTGCTAAGCGAGGGTGGGGCGATGACGGGGGGCCGCCCACTTGACACAGCGGTGAAGTGAGCGACCCGCTAGATTGAGCCTGCATGCAGGCTCAATCTAGCACCGGCGATAGTGATGTGCAGGGCCGCGCATCGCTATCGCTGGGGGGCATACACACGGCAGATCCATGCTTAAAATCTAAGCAATCTAGTCAGATTGCTTAGATTTTAAACACGGATCTCTCCGTGTGTATGCCCCCTTAAGACTCTCCCTAACCTTTTACAGATAGGACGTTGTCTCAGGCTTTGTGCTGAGGGCAGTGGCCCTCATTCCGAGTTGTTCGCTCGCAAGCTACTTTTAGCAGCTTTACACACGCTAAGCCGCCGCCTACTGGGAGTGAATCTTAGCTTCTTAAAATTGCGAACGAAAGGTTCTCAAAATTGCGATTACACACCTCTTAGCAGTTTCTGAGTAGCTTCAAACTTACTCGGCATCTGAGATCAGTTCAGTGCTTGTCGTTCCTGGTTTGACGTCACAAACACACCCAGCGTTCGCCCAGACACTCCTCCGTTTCTCCAGCCACTCCCGCGTTTTTCCCAGAAACGGTAGCGTTTTTTCCCACACGCCCATAAAACGGCCTGTTTCTGCCCAGAAACACCCACTTCCTGTCAATCACACTCCGATCGCCTGAACGAAGAAAAAGCCATGAGTAAAAAACCTAACTGTATAGCAAATTTACTTGGCGCAGTCGCAGTGCGAACATTGCGCATGCGCACTAAGCGGAAAATCGCTGCAATGCGAAGAAATTTACCGAGCGAACAACTCGGAATGCCCCCCAGAGATCAGACTCACGTCAATGACATCACACATCTGACATCGCACCCTGGCATGTAGGGCCTGATACAGGACAGGTCTGGTCGGACCTGCGCCCATGGCCGCAAAGTACTATTTCTACAAACGCTGGCTCAGTCCAAGGTAAAGGGCCCCAACTAGAGACACCACAGAGGGCCCCTGTGCGCTGCCTGAACCCAAAGACCTGGCAGTGATGCTCGCTTCTTGTGCAGGAGCCTGAGCAATGTCAGGGGCACACATTTGCCAAGGGATTCCTCACCCCCACCCACCCACAAGACCTCACCTTTTGCAAAGTGCTGCAGGCGAGTACTGCCCACAGAGAGGAGGGGGCTGGCAGGGCCGGCAGAGAGTGCGCAGGCGCGGGCTGGAGCTGGAGAGTTCAGCTCACGGTCACCGGGCACAGCCGGGTCAGCCTGTGACTTTGAGTCACAGAATGTGCCACAATGCATTAGCACTGCATCGCTTCAGAGCCGCGCATCGCCAGAGAGAATGTACTGGAGCTGAGACATCAGCGCACTTACAAAGACACAGCTTGCTTCCCTGGGCACCGATTCCTTTTAAGGTAGCTCATGAAAAAAAACATCGCCGCCACAGGTTAACCCTTCTGCGCCCAGCGCAGCCACCTGTGGGACTCTCTGCCAACCGCTGCTATTATTCCATGGAAAGTAGGTGCCGGCTCTCACCTACGGTTATAAGACGGCACCAGATGTATACCAGCTCCCAGGATGAGTGCGCAGACACTTACAGCCATTCATTTCTGTTCTTATTTCACCGATTTCTTCCTGTTTCTGGAACTAGTTACAAGAACTCAAAATTAAATCAAAACGAATAGAAGTTCCGGCGCTGGCTACCCACCACAAATAAGTCCTGCCATCATCTCGTACAAGGTCCCGGGCACTGCGGGTACACAACCCCCCTCCTCATTATAATATGTGCGCTGCGGGATAATAAAATCTGACAGTGTACTTACTGCAGCATGCCCCAGTCACCTTTTATTTAGCTGAAGTGACGGCTATGTGGGTGGATTTGGGAAGGAAGGGGGGGGGGGGGGGGTCTAACCCTCGTGCTGTTGCTGCCTTACTGGTGGTGCAATGGCAGCCTGATAACATCACTACGGACCTTAATGCAACACGAGTGGGACGTTAATGTATGGAGCTGAAATGGTAAATGTATGGGACTTTTACGTGACACTCACAGCTGGTTTATGGCCAGAGAAGGAGCCTGTGGTTCCCGGGTGGATATCTGTCACTAGACCTATCACAGCATATCCAGTGCTCCCATGTGTCCCAGTTTTCTCAGCACAGTCCCCATTTTCTTCTGTGTAAAGGTGCCTCATAATCACATATACAGTATAGTGAACAGTAATGTAAAAAAAACAACAGAAGCCCCCTAGGTAACATCACACAATTTTAATAACGTCTCAAAATGATCATATTTATCAGCAGTCTCCCCAGGAGTCCCAGCAGAATCCCCAAAACACATTAATACATTCCTACTAGGATCTAGGGATGGCCATCTGTGGGTTGCCCATTGATGGTTGCCATCGATGATACCATCGGTGATAACCATCAATGGAACATAATCTATGGTGAAGCATCGATGGTTTGCATCACTCGATGGCCACCCCTAAGCCGGGCCGCGGGGCTTAGCGGATAGCCTGGGATGGGTACACGCTCCGTGCGGGGATAAAAAAAAAATAATTGGTTCCACTAAGCCATCGATGGTAGAGAACCATTGGCTTTCTCTCACTGATCGCTACATTGTATCTCTACCGTGTGCTGCCTCACAGACAGTACAGGAGCACACAGCCAATCAGGAGAGTGCCACGACGTGGCGCCCCCTGATTGGCTGAAGGGACCCTCTTTGACAGGAGTCGGGGGGTCCTGGCAGTCGGGGAAAGGGGTCCCATGTGTAAACATGGGACCCCTTTCAGTGCGTGGTCGGGTTTCCGTTTTTTTGTTTTGCCAAGTATGTGGATTATACAAAGGACAGAATCTACACTGGATTATGTGAGTATAATTTTTTTCACAGGTCCCCCAAGGATTCTACATGGAGAAGAGGACCGAGCCTCGTGGGAACATAGGTACGTATGTATGTATGGAGGTGTGCATGTATGTAATAAACTTATACTTTCACGGTGTGTGTGTCCTGTTTTTTGGGGGGTATTTTTTTAGTAGTAGTACTACAGGTACCAGCGGCCCAGGTTTTCCACCGCATGCTGGTACTTGTGGTTCTTCAAGTACCAGCTTGCGGGGGAGGCTTGCTGGGACTTGTAGTACTGCTACTAAAAACAATATTCACATTTTTTACACTTGGCTATCAGCCCCCCATCCGCCGCCCTTGGATGGGGGGGACAGCCTCGGGCTTCACCCCTGGCCCTTGGGTGGCTGGAGGGGGGGGACCCCTTGATTTAAGGGGTTCCCACTCCTCCAGGGTACCCCGGCCAGGGCTGACTAGTTGGGTATGTAATGCCAGGGCCGCAGGGACCACTATAAAAGTGTCCCCCGGCTGTGGCATTATGCACCTGGCTAGTGGAGCCTGGTGCTGGTTTAAAAAATACGGGGGACCCCTACGCTTTTTGTCCCCCGTATTTTTGGAACCAGGACCAGGTGCAGAGCCCGGTGCTGGTTGATGAAGTATGGGGGAACCCCTGTCAATTTTTAACCCATATTTTATCAAATAGGACCGGCTCAAAGAGCCCGAGGCTGGTTGTGCTTAGGAAGGGGGATCCCACGCAATTTTTTTTTCTGTTTTTACACTAAACAGACCCTTTCCCATAGATAACCATGCACAGATCTCACTGATCCGTGCATGGTTATCCAAACTCGACTGGAAAAAGCAGGTCTATTTTTTTGCTGCTTTTTTTAATGATTCGCAAAAAAATAGACCCGCACTTGAGCACTCAGAGACTAACACCCAAATACGAATGAATAGTGAATACCCGTATTGTATGAAATAACAGCCGCGTTTGACCGATGGTCTATTAATTCGTATTTCAGAACTTTGCCAATCAAACCATTACAAATAGACCAGACACTGCCGAGTTTTCTGCTTAGTGAATTCCCGGATTGGGACTTAGAAAAAAAAACACAAATCGGCAAAACTCGAATTTTTAGTCAATACTGGCCATGGTTTGGAAAGACTGACCACCCCTCCCTCAGGACCACCTTGAAAACATGACTAGGGCCTGTTCATTTCACAGGGCCAGCAAAACAGGAAATCCCTGAGGAGCATGCTGGAAGATGTAGTCCTACTGGGTAGTAATGCTAACGAACAGGAAATCGCATGTTGGGAGATGTAGTCACACTAGACAACTGCTGGGGAGACAGAAAGTCCCAGCACAGTCTTTACCCAGAGGAGAGACCACCCAGACCGCCAGGCTCTGATTTAGAACAATCAGGTTAATCTCTATCCAAGGCTAAGTAAACAATCCCCTAAACCCTCAGAGTTCCCATAAATGTTTCACCTGAGAGAAAGTATTGGGGTGGGTTTTACCTATGGCTAGAGGACATGAGAGGTCACATGAGATCCCTGAGTACAGGGAATGACTGATCACAACGGTCTTGCTGTATGTGGCTCTTGACCCCACTACAGGACTGCGCAGCAGTGTGCTCCGGCCAAGGGGTCTGTGCCCCCATCACTAGTCCGGCTCTGCCTGTAACATGCACACACATACGCAATAGGGTTCATTTTTGTCTATATCTAATTAACACTACCAGTATGTTTTTGGAGAGTGGGAGGAAACTGGAGCACCCAGAGGAAACCCATGCAAACAGTGGGAGAACATACAAACTCCACATAGATTGTGCCTTCTTCTGAAAATGGACTCATAGGGGTATATGCAATTGCGGTCGAATTCCCGAAAATGTCGAAAAACGGGACATTTTCGCCCCAAAAAAATATTAGACAATGCAATTCAGTACTTTTCGCCAAAAAAATGGACTTTCCAAATTCGACTTTTTGAAATTCGACATTTGTCAAATTCGACATTTCTGTAATGGTACAAATGCGGCAATTCGACAAAAGTATATTCAATTGAAGTTTGTAAATTCGACAACAGTGCTTTTAGACAGTAAATTCGTCATTTTCAATCCGGCACACTTTGGTGGCGGAATCTAATAAAAAAATTTAAAAACATGTTTTTTTTGGTGTTTTTTTTTTATTGGTAATAGCATATCTACTTATATTAGAAGGGATTAGGTACTTGGTTTGTCTATTTTGGAGGCACAAGTATTATTTATATATTTTTAAAAATATTATTTTATATATATTTTTTTTTTAAATGGAATGGTAAAAATCAGAAAAAAAATTGCGTGGGGTCCCCCCTCCTAAGCATAACCAGCCTCGGGCTCTTCGAGCCGGTCCTGGTTCTAAAAATCCGGGGGGGAAACTGACCGGGGATCCCCCGTATTTTTAAAACCAGCACTGGGCTCTGCGCCTGGTGCTGGTGCAAAAAATACGGGGGACAAAAAGAGTAGGGGTCCCCCGTATTTTTTACACCAGCATCGGGCTCCACTAGCTGGACAGATAATGCCACAGCCGGGGGTCACTTTTATACAGCGCCCTGCGGCATTAAATATTTAACTAGTCACCCCTGGCCGAGGGACCCTGGGGGAGTGGGGACCACTTCAATTAAGGGGTCCTCCCAGCCACCCAAGGGCCAGGGGTGAAGCCCGAGGCTGTCCCCCCCCCATCCAAGGGCTGCGGATGGGGCGCTGATAGCCTTGAGAAAAATGAAAGAATATTGTTTTTTCCAGTAGTACTACAAGTCCCAGCAAGCCTCCCCTTGGAGAACCACAAGTACCAGCATGCGGGTGGAAAAACGGGCCCACTGGTACCTGTAGTTCTACTGGAACAAAAATACCCAAATAAAAACAGGAGACACACACCGTGAAAGTAAAACTTTATTTCATACATGCCGACACATACATACTTACCTATGTTGACCCGCCGACTGCCACGCCCCCCTCGTCACTGAAGAATTCGGGGTACCTGTGAAAAAAATTATACTCACCTGATCCAGTGTCCAGATTATAATCCACGTACTTGGCACACAAAAAAAACGAACACCCGGACCAGGCGGACTGAAAGGGGTCCAATGTTTACACATGGGACCCCTTTCCCCGAATACAGAGACCCCCCGTGACTCCTGTCACAGAAAGGTCTCTTCAGCCAATCAGCGAGCGCAACGTCGTGGCACTCTGCTGATTGGCTATGCGCGTCTGAGCTATCAGACAGCGCATCGCAAAGCCTTACCATTATATTCAATGGTGGGAACTTTGCGGTCAGCGGTGGGGTCACCCGCGGTCAGCGGCTGACCGCGGGTAACCCCACCGCTAACCGCAAAGTTCCCACCATTGAAACTAATGGAGGGAGCTGTGCGATGCACTGTCTGAGCTCAGACGCGCATACAGCCAATCAGGAGAGTGCCACGACGTGGCGCTTCCTGATTGGCTGAAGAGACCTTTCTGTGACAGCAGTCACGGGGGGGGTCTCTGCATTCGGGGGAAAGGGGTCCCATGTGTAAACATGGGAACCCTTTCAGTCCGCCTGGTCCGGGTGTTCGTTTTTTGTTTTTTTTTGCCAAGTACGTGGATTATAATCTGGACACTGGATCAGGTGAGTATAATTTTATTCACAGGTACCCCGGATTCTTCAGTGACGAGGGGGGCGTGGCAGTCGGCGGGTCAACATAGGTAAGTATGTGTGTGTCGGCAGGTGTAAAAATAAGAATTTACTTACCGATAATTCTATTTCTCGGAGTCCGTAGTGGATGCTGGGGTTCCTGAAAGGACCATGGGGAATAGCGGCTCCGCAGGAGACAGGGCACAAAAAGTAAAGCTTTAGGATCAGGTGGTGTGCACTGGCTCCTCCCCCTATGACCCTCCTCCAAGCCAGTTAGGTACTGTGCCCGGACGAGCGTACACAATAAGGGAGGAATTATGAATCCCGGGTAAGACTCATACCAGCCACACCAATCACACCGTACAACTTGTGATCTAAACCCAGTTAACAGTATGACAACAGCGGAGCCTCTGAAAAGATGGCTCACAACAATAATAACCCGATTTTTGTAACTATGTACAAGTATTGCAGATAATCCGCACTTGGGATGGGCGCCCAGCATCCACTACGGACTCCGAGAAATAGAATTATCGGTAAGTAAATTCTTATTTTCTCTATCGTCCTAGTGGATGCTGGGGTTCCTGAAAGGACCATGGGGATTATACCAAAGCTCCCAAACGGGCGGGAGAGTGCGGATGACTCTGCAGCACCGAATGAGAGAACTCCAGGTCCTCTTTTGCCAGGATATCAAATTTGTAGAATTTTACAAACGTGTTCTCCCCTGACCACGTAGCTGCTCGGCAGAGTTGTAATGCCGAGACCTCTCGGGCAGCCGCCCAAGATGAGCCCACCTTCCTTGTGGAATGGGCCTTAACCGATTTAGACTGTGGCAGGCCTGCCTCAGAATGTGCAAGTTGAATTGTGTTACAAATCCAACGAGCAATCGCCTGCTTAGAAGCAGGCGCACCCAACTTGTTGGGTGCATACAGTATAAACAGCGAGTCAGATTTTCTGACTCCAGCTGTCCTGGAACATATTTTCAGGGCCCTGACAACTCCTAGCAACTTGGAGTCCTCCAAGTCCCTAGTAGGTGCAAGGCACCACAATAAGCTGGTTCAGGTGAAACACTGACACCACCTTAGGGAGAGAACTGGGGACGAGTCCGCAGCTCTGCCCTGTCCGAATGGACAAACAGATATGGGCTTTTTTGAGAAAAAACCACCAATTTGACACTCGCCTGGTCCAGGCCAGGGCCAAGAGCATGGTCACTTTTTATGTGAGATGCTTCAAATCCACATATTTGACTGGTTTTAAACCAATGTGATTTGAGGAATCCCAGAACTACGTTGAGATCCCACAGTGCCACTGGAGGCACAAAAAAGGGGTTTGTATATGCAATACTCCCTTGACAAACTTCTGGACTTCAGGAACTGAAGCCAATTCTTTCTGGAAGAAAATTTACAGGGCCGAATTTGAACCTTAATGGACCCCAATTTGAGGCCCATAGACACTCCTGTTTGCAGGAAATGCAGGAAACGACCGAGTTGAAATTTCTTTGTGGGGCCTTCCTGGCCTCACACCACGCAACATATTTTCGCCACACGTGGTGATAATGTTGTGCGGTCACCTCCTTTCTGGCTTTGACCAGGGTAGGAATGACCTCTTCCGGAATGCCTTTTTTCCCTTAGGATCCGGCTTTCCATCGCCATGCCGACAAACGCAGCTGCGGTAAGTCTTGGAACAGACATGGTACTTGCTGAAGCAAGTCCCTTCTTAGCGGCAGAGGCCATAAGACCTCTGTAAGCATCTCTTGAAGTTCCGGGTACCAAGTCCTTCTTGGCCAATCCGGAGCCATGAGTATAGTTCTTACTCCTCTACGTCTTATAATTCTCAGCACCTTAGGTATGAGAAGCAGAGGAGGGAACACATACACCGACTGGTACACCCACGGTGTTACCAGAACGTCCACATCTATTGCCTGAGGGTCTCTTGACCTGGCGCAATACCTGTCCCGTTTTTTGTTCAGACGGGACGCCATCATGTCCACCTTTGGTATTTCCCAACGGTTTACAATCATGTGGAAAAAACTTCTCAATGAAGTTTCCACTCTCCCGGGTGGAGGTCGTGCTGAGGAAGTCTGCTTCCCAGTTTCCATTCCCGGGATGAAAAACTGCTGACAGTGTTATCACATGATTTTCCGCCCAGCGAAAAGTCCTTGCAGTTTCTGCCATTGCCCTCCTGCTTCTTGTGTCGCCCTGTCTGTTTACGTGGGCGACTGCCGTGATGTTTTTCCCACTGGATCAATACCGGCTGACCTTGAAGCAGAGGTCTTGCTAAGCTTAGAGCATTATAAATTTACCCTTAGCTCCAGTATATTTATGTGGAGAAAAGTCTCCATACTTGATCACACTTCCTGGAAATTTTTTCCTTGTGTGACTGCTCCCCAGCCTCTCAGGCTGGGCTCCGTGGTTACCAGCATCCAATCCTGAATGCCGAATCTGCTGCCCTCTAGAAGATGAGCACTCTATAACCACCACAGGAGAGACACCCTTGTCCTTGGATATTGGGTTATCCGCTGATGCATCTGAAGATGCGATCCGGACCATTTGTCCAGCAGATCCCACTGAAAAGTTCTTACGTGAAATCTGCCGAATGGAATTGCTTCGTAGGAAGCCACCATTTTTACCAGGACCCTTGTGCAATGATGCACTGTTTTTAGGAGGTTCCTGACTTGCTCGGATAACTCCCTGGCTTTCTCTTCCGGGAGAAACACCTTTTTCTGGACTGTGTCCAGAATCATCCCTAGGCACAGCAGACGTGTCGTCGGGATCAGCTGCGATTTTGGAATATTTAGAATCCACCCGTGCTGATTGTAGCAGTATCCGAGATAGTGCTACTCCGACCTCCAACTGTTCCCTGGACTATGCCCCTATCAGGAGATCGTCCAAGTAAGGGATAATTAAGACGCCTTTTCTTCTAAGAAGAATCATCAATTCGGCCATTACCTTGGTAAAGACCCCAGGGTGCCGTGTACAATCCAAACGGCAGCGTCTGAAACTGATAGTGACAGTTCTGCACCACGAACCTGAGGTACCCTTAGTGAGAAGGGCAAATTTGGGACATAGAGGTAAGCATCCCTGATGTCCCGGGACACTATATAGTCCCCTTATTCCTGGTTCGTTATCACTGCTCTGAGTGACTTCATCTTAATTTGAACCTTTGTAAGTGTTCAAAAACAAATTTTTAGAATAAGTCTCACCTAGCCTTCTGGCTTCAGTACCACAATATAGTGTGGAATAATACCCCTTTTCTGTAGTAGGAGGGGTAATTTAATTATCACCTGCTGGGAATACAGCTTGTGAATTTTTTCCCATACTACCTCCTTGTCGGAGGGAGACTTGGTAAAGCAGACTTCAGGAGCCTGCGAAGGGGAAACGTCTCGACATTCCCATCTGTACCCCCGGGATACTACTTGTAGGATCCAGGGGTCCTGTACGGTCTCAGCGCCATGCTGAGAACTTGTCAGACGCGGTGGAACGCTTCTGTTCCTGGGAATGGGCTGCCTGCTGCAGTCTTCTTCCCTTTCCTCTATCCCTGGGCAGATATGATCTTATAGGGACGAGAGGACTGAGGCTGAAAAGACGGTGTCTTTTTCTGCAGAGATGTGACTTAGGGTAAAAAACGGTGGATTTTCCAGCAGTTGCCGTGACCACCAGGTCCGATGGACCGACCCCAAACAAGTCCTCTTCCTGTATACGGCCATACTGTGCCGTTTGGAATCTGCATCACCTGACCACTGTCGTGTCCATAACATCTTCTGGCAGTTATGGACATCGCGTTTATTCATGATGCCAGAGTGCAAATATCCCTCTGTGCATCTCGCATATATAGAAATGCTCTATAGTCAATAAAATACTGTCCCTGTCAAGGGTATCAATATTTTTAGTCAGGGAATCCGACCAAGCCACCCTAGCTCTGCACATCCAGGCTGAGGCGATCGCTGGCCGCAGTATAACACCAGTATGTGTGTATATACTTTTTATTATATTTTCCAGCCTTGTCAGCTGGTCCTTGAGGACGGCCCTATCTATAGACGGTACCGCCACTTGTTTTGATAAGCGTGTGAGCGCCTTATCCACCTTAAAGGGTGTTTCCCAACGCGCCCTAACTTCTGGCGGGAAAGGGTATACCGCCCATAATTTTCTATCGGGGGGAACCCACGCATCATCACACACTTTATTTAATTTATCTGATTCAGGAAAAACTATGGTAGTTTTTTCACATCCCACATAATACCCTCTTTTGTGGTACTTGTAGTATCAGAAATACGTAACACCTCCTTCATTGCCTTTAACGTGTGGCCCTAATAAGGAATACGTTTGTTTATTCACCGTCGACACTGGATTCAGTGTCCCTGTCTGTGTCTGTGTCGACCGACTAAAGTAAACGGGCGTTTTAAAACCCTTGACGGTGTTTTTGAGACGTCTGGACCGTACTAATTGTTTGTCGGCCGTCTCATGTCGTCAACCGACCTTGCAGCGTGTTGACATTATCACGTAATTTCCTAAATAAGCCATCCATTCCGGTGTCGACTCCCTAGAGAGTGACATCACCATTACAGGCAATTGCTCCGCCTCCTCACCAACATCGTCCTCCTACCTGTCGACACACACGTACCGACACACAGCACACACACAGGGAATGCTCTGATAGAGGACAGGACCCACTAGCCCTTTGGAGAGACAGAGGGAGAGTTTGCCAGCACACACCAAAAACGCTATAATTATATAGGGACAACCTTATATAAGTGTTTTCCCTTATAGCATCTTAATATATATATAAGCATATCGCCAAATTAGTGCCCCCCCTCTCTGTTTTAACCCTGTTTCTGTAGTGCAGTGCAGGGGAGAGCCTGGGAGCCTTCCCTCCAGCCTTTCTGTGAGGGAAAATGGCGCTGTGTGCTGAGGAGATAGGCCCCGCCCCTTTTTCGGCGGCCTCGTCTCCCGCTCTTAACGGATTCTGGCAGGGGTTAAATATCTCCATATAGCCTCCGGAGGCTATATGTGAGGTATTTTTAGCCAAAATAGGTATTCATTTGCCTCCCAGGGCGCCCCCCTCCCAGCGCCCTGCACCCTCAGTGACTGCCGTGTGAAGTGTGCTGAGAGGAAAATGGCGCACAGCTGCAGTGCTGTGCGCTACCTTTAGAAGACTGAGGAGTCTTCTGCCGCCGATTCTGGACCTCTTCTTACTTCAGCATCTGCAAGGGGGCCGGCGGCAAGGCTCCGGTGACCATCCAGGCTGTACCTGTGATCGTCCCTCTGGAGCTGATGTCCAGTAGCCAAGAAGCCAATCCATCCTGCACGCAGGTGAGTTCACTTCTTCTCCCCTAAGTCCCTCGTTGCAGTGATCCTGTTGCCAGCAGGACTCACTGTAAAATAAAAAACCTAAGCTAAACTTTCCTAAGCAGCTCTTTAGGAGAGCCACCTAGATTGCACCCTTCTCGGCCGGGCACAAAAATCTAACTGGCTTGGAGGAGGGTCATAGGGGGAGGAGCCAGTGCACACCACCTGATCCTAAAGCTTTACTTTTTGTGCCCTGTCTCCTGCGGAGCCGCTATTCCCCATGGTCCTTTCAGGAACCCCAGCATCCACTAGGACGATAGAGAAATAAAGTTTTACTTTCACGGTCAGAAGTAAGCAAGACCCGGGTTGATTCATGTTTTAAGCTGATTTTTTGGTTTATGTCTGAAAGGGATTTAACAGACAGAGCCATAACTTTGATGACTAGGGTCCCAGTTACAAATGGTATAATCTGCAGGTAAAGAACATGGGCGTCTAGGAGCCGGGAGTGGTGTTCAATGTGAGCAGAATTCCTCAAGATGTCAAGTTTCTTATACTGACCCTAACATTAAATGTTATAGGTTTGGGCCCGAAGAGTCATTTTTTCTGGTGCCCTAGGAACTCAGATCCAACACTGGCCAAGGTAATGCCCCGCTTATTTAATCCTAACTGCTGGGGATTTTGGGGCATAATTGTTAAAATCATTTTGTGGAAAATCCACCAGTAAATAGATGTTTTCAGGGGATACCCACAAATATTAAGCATCCCCTGGGTGTATGTAGGATGATGCAAAAGTAACCCCCATAGGTTTCCACGGGACCTGCTAAATTGTGAAACTTACCAAGATCCAGAATATGAAGCATTCTGTTGCTTGGTCGAGGTAGCGAACCCCATCGTCATATCGCTCATAAAAGCCTACGGCTACTCTTCCACATTACTTCATTCTGGCAGCCTTTACTGGCACATGTGCAGCATGATGGCCACACATAAGCAGTATAATCGCTAGGTCCATACCTAGAAGCCAAGTGTTTCTTCTGATCATCAGCCAGCAGGACTTCAATGCCTTCAGCTTAAGAGGAGGAGAATAGTAAGGGATCAAGAAGAACAAATTAGAAGGTGAAAGGGGGTAGCAGGATGAGGGGCAGGGCAAGAGGAAAAGTGGTTGTGACGGGGAAAGTTGGGTGGTGTGGGCAATATTTGGGAGACCAGTGATGTCTGGATATGGGAGGGCTGGGAGGACTGCCACTGGAGGTTCACGGGACATGGAAGACTGGACCTGGGCGATGCAGGTCAGTGAGAGCTGGACCTGGGGGGCACAGGGCAGGAAGGGCGAGACCAAAAAGGTGAAGTGCTGGACAGGGAGGGCTGGACCTGTTGGGGGCACAAGGATGGCTAGACATGGTGGGGGCTTGCACCGGGGCAGGAAAGGCTGAACCTAAATGGGGGGGGGGGGGGAGGGGGCAGCACAGGGCAGGGAAGGTTGGTCCTGAGGGGCACAGGACAGGAAAGGCTGGACAAGGAGGGGGCACAAGGCAGAGAAGACTTGGGGGGTGCAGGGCAGAAATGGCTAGACCTGTGATAGTGCAGAACAGGAAACGCTGGACCTGGAGGGGTCACAGGGCAAGATGGGCTGGACCTTGGCAGGGAGGCACACGCTGTCTCTCCATGGCTGGCTGGCGGTCTGCGATCTGCTGCCAGGCTCTCCTCTCTTTCCCGGCCTGGGACTCCTGTCCCAGCAGTCCTCCCATGATGGTAGTAGCCCTGGTTATCGCTATCTATCTGACACCCGGCACATATGCAGAACACGATTGTGATAGAATGGAGGGGAGGAGCATGGGAGCTTCCATGTTCCTACAGAGACAGAACAGCCAATGGAAACTTCTCATGGCAATAGTTACTGCTGAGGCCAAGCTGAGCTTGGTAAAACAGGCCACATAACAGTCGCCATGTCTCCTGCAGTCAGCTTGTACTGTAGGAAACTGCAGTGATACAAATCACTTTATCCTTGTGGGGGTATGGGTCGTTGGCTCAACACAACTTAGGTTCATTTACTTTTACTTTTTTTGGTTCATGTTCTTTGTAAAGTGACCGTGAACCCCAATTAGTGCGCCGTGTCATCTCACATGGCTCGCTTCACTCGCTGTGCTTCGGGCAGGTTACCGTTCCCAATCGTAATCCACGCGGTTCGTAAAGTATGAAATAGTTAAAAAATTGTAAACAAAAGCGGAAAACTCATGTCGACCTTTTGAACTGTCGACCTAGAACATGTCAACTTAATGTCCATATTGACCTAATGCATGTCGACCAATAGTGGTCGACCTAATGACTGTCGACCTAAGTGGTGTCGACCTAATGACCGTATCCCCCTTGTGGAAAACAGCTATCTCCACATCTTTTGCTTGACAAATAGGCAACAAAATTCCCTAGAACATACTAATAAATAAATATATAATAGTGTCAATTCTGGCAGAATCCAACAAACCTACCACTATGTTTCTGGACTGCAGGGGTGATGCTTACCACTGTGCATCTATGGCGCACAAGTATCTTTAGTGATTTGTATTATCTGATTTATGCTAAAGGACTTCATATTAGGATGTATCACGGGCATGCTATCAAAACGAGAAGTGACTCTCAATGTAATTTCTCCCTTGTAAAATTCCTTATACATAAATAATAAGTAACATCCAGACATCTGTTTCAGTTTTGGCAAATAATAGGTCATGGGAAAATCCCGCAATACCTGCCTTTACCACCAGAGGGAGCATGATACTTTATAATATCTGGCTGCAGGAATGGAACATACAGAAAGGACAACATAAACGAGTGCAGAGCACTTCAACTGAATTTCTAATTGCAAACATTATCCCTCATCCTCCACCATTAACCCCTTTTCCCTTTTTATATCATCATTATTTTCCATTAAGCCCATTTGAATTATTAAATTATTATTTGTTTATTTACATATATGATGCCAATAGGGATTTTTGGTCTTTGATAAATCAGTCCCTGTTTGGGGTCTGCTTCATATATGGGTAACCAGAATGGGGTGTTATATGTATGGGTCACCAGATTGTGGTCCGCCATGTATACAGATTAGGGTCTGCTATGTATACGGGTCACCAGATTCTGGTCTGCTTTTTATCTGTACCTACCAATAAAATAGGTACAAAATAAATCCAATCCATGATTGACATAGAAAAATCACACAAACCTGCTGCATTCTATTAAAGTCTCATCCATTGTCTTCTTCTTTTGGGAGGTGTGGTCATATTACTGAGGTATGAAGTCCCTTAGAGATGTCACTGGTTTCTAGTGAGTGGATAGGCTGCATTCTCAGTGATGTCACTGGTCTCTAGTGAATGGATAGGCTGCATTCTCAGTGATGTCACTGATTCCTATTGTTATGGATAGGGTGTTTATCAGTGATGTCACTGGTCTCTAGTGAATGGACAGGCTGCGTTCTTAGTGATGTCACTGGTCTCTAGTGAATGGACAGGCTGCGTTCTCGTGATGTCACTGGTCTCTAGTGAATGGACAGGCTGCACTCTCAGTGATGTCACTGATTCCTATTGTTATGGATAGGGTGTTTATCAGTGCTGTCACTGGTCTCTAGTGAATTGACAGGGTGCATTCGCAATGATGTAACTGGTACCTAGTAACTGGATAGGCTGCTTTCTCAGTTATAACCCTAGTTACTAGTAGTGATGAGCGGGTTCGGTTCCTCGGAATCCAAACCCCCCCGAACTTCACCCATTTTACATGGGTCCGAGGCATACTCGGATTCTCCCGTATTGCTCGGTTAACAGAGTTTTGCTGACCAGTGACCACCAGTATTATACGTTCTCTGCCTGAAAAACGCTCCATATCTGTGCTCAGTGTGCTGCATATATCTGTGCTCACACTGCTTTATTGTGGGGACTGGGGACCAGCAGTATTATATAGGAGGAGTACAGTGCAGAGTTTTGCTGACCAGTGACCACCAGTATTATACGTTCTCTGCCTGAAAAACGCTCCATATCTGTGCTCAGTGTGCTGCATATATCTGTGCTCAAACTGCTTTATTGTGGGGACTGGGGACCAGCAGTATTATATAGGAGGAGTACAGTGCAGAGTTTTGCTGACCAGTGACCACCAGTATTATACGTTGTCTGCCTGAAAAACGCTCCATATCTGTGCTCAGTGTGCTGCATATATCTGTGCTCACACTGCTTTATTGTGGGGACTGGGGACCAGCAGTATTATATAGGAGTAGTACAGTGCAGAGTTTTGCTGACCAGTGACCACCAGTATTATACGTTGTCTGCCTGAAAAACGCTCCATATCTGTGCTCAGTGTGCTGCATATATCTGTGCTCACACTGCTTTATTGTGGGGACTGGGGACCAGCAGTTTTATATAGGAGGACTATAGTGCAGAGTTTTGCTGACCAGTGACCACCAGTATTATACGTTCTCTGCATGAAAAACGCTCCATATCTGTGCTGCATTGTAGTATATAGTAGGAGTACAGTGCATAATTTTGCTGACCACCAGTTTATAATATATAGCAGTACGGTACAGAAGGCCACTGCTCTACCTACCTCTGTGTCGTCAAGTATACTACCCATCCATACCTGTGGTGCATTTCAGTTTTGCACAGTTTGCTGACCACCAGTATGTAATATATAGCAGTACGGTACAGTAGGCCACTGCTCTACCTACCTCTGTGTCGTCAAGTACACTATCCATCCATACCTGTGGTGCATTTCAGTTTTGCACAGTTTGCTGACCACCAGTATATAATATATAGCAGTACGGTACAGAAGGCCACTGCTCTACCTACCTCTGTGTCGTCAAGTATACTACCCATCCATACCTGTGGTGCATTTCAGTTTTGCACAGTTTGCTGACCACCAGTATGTAATATATAGCAGTACGGTACAGTAGGCCACTGCTCTACCTACCTCTGTGTCGTCAAGTACACTATCCATCCATACCTGTGGTGCATTTCAGTTTTGCACAGTTTGCTGACCACCAGTATATAATATATAGCAGTACGGTACAGAAGGCCACTGCTCTACCTACCTCTGTGTCGTCAAGTATACTACCCATCCATACCTGTGGTGCATTTCAGTTTTGCACAGTTTGCTGACCACCAGTATGTAATATATAGCAGTACGGTACAGTAGGCCACTGCTCTACCTACCTCTGTGTCGTCAAGTATACTATCCATCCATACCTGTGGTGCATTTCAGTTTTGCACAGTTTGCTGACCACCAGTATATAATATATAGCAGTACGGTACAGTAGGCCACTGCTCTACCTACCTCTGTGTCGTCAAGTATACTATCCATCCATACCTGTGGTGCATTTCAGTTGTGCGCAGTATATATAGTAGTAGGCCATTGCTATTGATACTGGCATATAATTCCACACATTAAAAAATGGAGAACAAAAATGTGGAGGGTAAAATAGGGAAAGATCAAGATCCACTTCCACCTCGTGCTGAAGCTGCTGCCACTAGTCATGGCCGAGACGATGAAATGCCATCAACGTCGTCTGCCAAGGCCGATGCCCAATGTCATAGTAGAGAGCATGTAAAATCCAAAAAACAAAAGTTCAGTAAAATGATCCAAAAATCAAAATTAAAAGCGTCTGAGGAGAAGCGTAAACTTGCCAATATGCCATTTACGACACGGAGTGGCAAGGAACGGCTGAGGCCCTGGCCTATGTTCATGGCTAGTGGTTCAGCTTCACATGAGGATGGAAGCACTCATCCTCTCGCTAGAAAAATTAAAAGACTTAAGCTGGCAAAAGCACAGCAAAGAACTGTGCGTTCTTCTAAATCACAAATCACCAAGGAGAGTCCAATTGTGTCGGCTGCGATGCCTGACCTTCCCAACACTGGACGGGAAGAGGTGGCACCTTCCACCATTTGCACGCCCCCTGCAAGTGCTGGAAGGAGCACCCGCAGTCCAGTTCCTGATAGTCAAATTGAAGATGTCACTGTTGAAGTACACCAGGATGAGGATATGGGTGTTGCTGGCGCTGAGGAGGAAATTGACAAGGAGGATTCTGATGGTGAGGTGGTTTGTTTAAGTCAGGCACCCGGGAAGGCACCTGTTGAATATGGCCATTGACATGCCTGGTCAAATTACAAAAAAAATCACCTCTTCGGTGTGGAATTATTTTAACACAGATGCGGACAAAGGTGTCAAGCCGTGTGTTGCCTTTGTCAAGCTGTAATAAGTAGGGGTAAGGACGTTAACCACTTCGGAACATCCTCCCTTATACGTCACCTGCAGCGCATTCATCATAAGTCAGTGACAAGTTCAAAAACTTTGGATGACAGCGGAAGCAGTCCACTGACCACTAAATCCCTTCCTCTTGTAACCAAGCTCCTGCAAACCACACCACCAACTCCCTCAGTGTCAATTTCCTCCTTACACAGGAAAGCCAATAGTCCTGCAGGCCATGTCACTGGCAAGTCTGACGAGTCCTCTCCTGCCTGGGATTCCTCAGATGCATCCTTGAGTGTAACGCCTACTGCTGCTGGCGCTGCTGTTGTTGCTGCTGGGAGTCGATCGTCATCCCAGAGGGGAAGTCGGAAGACCACTTGTACTACTTCCAGTAAGCAATTGACTGTCCAACAGTCCTTTGCGAGGAAGATGAAATATCACAGCAGTCATCCTGCTGCAAAGCGGATAACTCAGGCCTTGGCAGCCTGGGGGGTGAGAAACGTGTTTCCGTTATCCACCGTTAATTCACAGGCAACTACAGACTTGATTGAGGTACTGTGTCCCCGGTACCAAATACCATCTAGGTTCCATTTCTCTAGGCAGGCGATAACGAAAATGTACACCGACCTCAGAAAAAGAGTCACCAGTGTCCTAAAAAATGCAGTTGTACCCAATGTCCACTTAACCACGGACATGTGGACAAGTGGAGCAGGGCAGACTCAGGACTATATGACTGTGACAGCCCACTGGGTAGATGTATTGCCTCCCGCAGCAAGAACAGCAGCGGCGGCACCAGTAGCAGCATCTCGCAAACGCCAACTCGTTCCTAGGCAGGATACGCTTTGTATCACCGCTTTCCAGAAGAGGCACACAGCTGACAACCTCTTACGGAAACTGAGGAACATCATCGCAGAATGGCTTACCCCAATTGGACTCTCCTGGGGATTTGTGACATCGGACAACACCAGCATATATTGTGCGTGCATTACATCTGGGCAAATTCCAGCACGTCCCATGTTTTGCACATACATTGAATTTGGTGGTGCAGAATTATTTAAAAAACGTCAGGGGCGTGCAAGAGATGCTGTCGGTGGCCCGAAGAATTGCGGGCCACATTCGGCATTCAGCCACCACGTGCCGAAGACTGGAGCACCAGCAAACAGCCCTGAACCTGCCCTGCCATCATCTGAAGCAAGAGGTGGTAACGAGGTGGAATTCAACCCTCTATATGCTTCAGAGGATGGAGGAGCAGCAAAAGGCCATTCAAGCCTATACATCTGCCTACGATATAGGCAAAGGAGGGGGAATGCACCTGACTCAAGCGCAGTGGAGAATGATTTCAACGTTGTGCAAGGTTCTGCAACCCTTTGAACTTGCCACACGTGAAGTCAGTTCAGACACTGCCAGCCTGAGTCAGGTCATTCCCCTCATCAGGCTTTTGCAGAAGAAGCTGGAGACATTGAAGGAGGAGCTAAAACAGAGCGATTTCGCTAGGCATGTGGGACTTGTGCATGAAGCCCTTAATTTGCTTAACCAGGATTCACGGGTGGTCAATCTGTTGAAATCAGAGCACTACATTTTGGCCACCGTGCTCGATCCTAGATTTAAAACCTACGTTGTATCTCTTTCCGGCAGACACAAGTCTGCAGAGGTTCAAAGACCTGCTGGTGAGAAAATTGTCAAGTCAAGCGGAACGTGACCCGTCAACAGCTCCTCCTTCACATTCTCCCGCAACTGGGGCTGCGAGGAAAAGGCTAAGAATTCCGAGCCCACCCGCTGGCGGTGATGCAGGGCAGTCTGGAGCGAGTGCTGACATCTGGTCCGGACTGAAGGACCTGCCAACGATTACTGACATGTCGTCTACTGTCACTGCATATGATTCTGTCACCATTGAAAGAATGGTGGAGGATTATATGAGTGACCGCATCCAAGTAGGCACGTCAGACAGTCCGTACGTATACTGGCAGGAAAAAGAGGCAATTTGGAGGCCCTTGCAGAAACTGGCTTTATTTTACCTAAGTTGCCCCCCCTCCAGTGTGTACTCCGAAAGAGTGTTTAGTGCAGCCGCTCACCTTGTCAGCAATCGGCGTACGAGGTTACTTCCAGAAAATGTGGAGAAGATGATGTTCATCAAAATGAATTATAATCAATTCCTCCGTGGAGACATTCACCAGCAATTGCCTCCAGAAAGTATACAGGGACCTGAGATGGTGGATTCCAGTGGGGACGAATTAATAATCTGTGAGGAGGGGGATGTACACAGTGAAAGGGGTGAGGATTCAGGGGGAAGTGGACATCTTGCCTCTGTAGAGCCAGTTTGTGCAAGGAGAGATTGATTGCTTCTTTTTTGGTGGGGGCCCAAACCAACCAGTCATTTCAGTCACAGTTGTGTGGCAGACCCTGTCGCTGAAATGGTGGGTTTGTTAAAGTGTGCATGTCCTGTTTATACAACATAAGGGTGGGTGGGAGGGCCCAATGACAATTCCATCTTGCACCTCTTTTTTCTTTCATTTTTCTTTGCATCATGTGCTGTTTGGGGACTATTTTTTTGAAGTGCCATCCTGCCTGACACTGCAGTGCCACTCCTAGATGGGCCAGGTGTTTGTGTCGGCCACTTGTGTCGCTTAGCTTAGCCATCCAGCGACCTTGGTGCACCTCTTTTTTTCTTTGCATCATGTGCTGATTGGGGACTATTTTTTTGAAGTGCCATCCTGTCTGACACTGCAGTGCCACTCCTAGATGGGCCAGGTGTTTGTTTCGGCCACTTGGGTCGCTTAGCTTAGTCATCCAGCGACCTCGGTGCAAATTTTAGGATTAAAAATAATATTGTGAGGTGTGAGGTGTTCAGAATAGACTGAAAATGAGTGGAAATTATGGTTATTGAGGTTAATAATACTATGGGATCAAAATGACCCCCAAATGCTATGATTTAAGCTGTTTTTGAGGGTTTTTTGTAAAAAAAACACCCGAATCCGACAAAAAAATTTCAGGGAGGTTTTGCCAAAACGCGTCCGAATCCAAAACACGGCCGCGGAACCGAATCCAAAACCAAAACACAAAACCCGAAAAATGTCCGGTGCACATCACTAGTTACTAGCTGCATTCTCCGTGCAAAATATTACAAGTTTCGTCCACAAAATAGACTTGTGTTCCAATTTGTATCAGCCTTCTTACTCACGTTACTGTTTGCACACGCAGCATAAAATGAAGCATAATCCATAGGTTACAAAACTATTTTGCAGGATAACCTCCATAAACGGCATCTCTAGTACAGTATGTAAGAAGGGGAGACATCTCCGATCTCTGCTACAGTCTCTCAGTGTTCATTCGCAAAAGCAGCTTCATCAAATGCAACCATGCCCAGCTGGGCTTTTCCTGACACGGTCAACTCCACCACCGCTACCAAGCTATTCAGAGGGCATTAGCTTTTGTAGCCTATGGGCTACGTAGCAGACATTTTATAGAGAGAGGGATCCAAAGGATCCCTCCCAGGCACCGTCCACTTGCACATACGCTGACAGATGTCAGCAGATGTGCAGTACCGCACCAGGGGTCCGCATATGCGATCACTATTACTTCTTACTGATTGCTGGGATGGGCTCTTATTAAGGGATGTAGTTATGTGATCGACGGTCAGGAGACCGCCGGACTCAACACCGATGCCTACTTACTGTACCACCGCCTCAAAATCTCACAGCATGCTGACTAACAGGGACTATACCCACACGTGGGTGTCCACGACACCCATGGGGTGGGAAATAGAACCTGTGGTGAGAGCAGCGAGCTCGCAACGGGTATCATTGCGCTACCCCACACACACACACTCCCCACCGGCATTCTAATCCCCGGTATCCCACCGTCGGTTTGGTGACCCATGCCCAACCCCTTATTACAGGTTCTGTACTGGCGACTCGGAAATGATACACTTATGCGAATAAATATTCTCTGTCACTGCTACTTGTGGTTATAAGGAATCTTTCTGTATGACGGCTGACTGCAGATATTAATTAATATGCCCCATAGTCTTGATTAGAATAGAATCCTCTGCTAACACTGTACATAATAGATAAACACAGTTCTCGCCTACATCATTGTATGTAATATTGTGTTTTCTGTCAACAAACATGAGTTCCCCCTGGAGGCCAAAGCACATATCTGACGCTGCCTCTCATTATCATAGTCACACATCACCTAATCCACGCTACGGTGCCGGGCGAATGGTTCAGGCTGGTCGTGCAGGGGTTAAAAGCCAATGTTCTCATTTGCTTCTGATATTTCAGTGCATCATGGTCGCTGGGGGCAGTGTAATGAGGTCAGCGCTGGCACACGTCTGCTTGACGGACAGATATGGAAACCGAGTTGGTCATGCAGAGTAGATGGTGAGAATTAATGTAAATTATGCCCTCCCGGGATGATTGTTGTGCACTATGACCTGATGAACTCCCTACACGGGAGGAGAAATCCCAGATCCAACTATATCGCTGCAGACTTCAGCAATCTCACATCCGTACTGACTGCACCCTGGCCCTCAACCCACATCTCTACACGTGCAGGTGTTCAGAGGTCTCCACAGGATACCTGGCTGGTCCCAAGGACTGTCCTCAATCCATAACATCTACTCGGTTCCTTATGGAGGTATGGCGGTCAGGGAGAGTTCTCTCTCTGCTAGCACCTACCCTTCTTGTCCGAAGTCCTCAGGTTTTAGAGTCCTACAAGGTCTGATGGGGCGTCACATATCTATAGTAACCTCAGCTCAGTACTGCTGCTGATCAGCAAGCTGTCCATTAAGAGAATCCATGGCGTATCTATAATGAGTGCAAGGTGTGCAGTGCACACAGGTCGCTGGGTCGAGGGGGTCCATACCGCACACCCTGCATCCACTGCCTGATTACTCACCCTTCCGGAGTCCCGCATTGGTGGCAGCAGTGCTGCATTTTGCGCATGCACAGTTTGTAAATCACTGGGAAAATGGCCGCCGCCCCTTGTTCCTGGAGTACTGCACTTGTGCACTAGTTTCTGGCACAGCGTTAGGGTCTCCTAATGACCTAACTGCTGAGAAACTACTGCTCTGCCGGCTAGAGAGGAGGGGGCAAAGATGGAGGCTACACATGAGTCCCCCCACCCTTAATACGCCCCTGAACAGAATACATGTTCTGTATATCTTACATAATTCAAGGTTAGGCTTGCCATAATATCCCTTTAATTTGGGACAACTATGATTTATACGGGATGCGGTCAATTTACCTACAATCAAAATTCCGACGGTCAAAATACCGACAGCCATTGACCGACAAGGTCAAAATCCCGACATGGTCACAATCCCGAACATTTAAAATACCAACAAGGTATTTTGGCCTAGGGGTGCCTTGAAGAGAATTCTAATTCGCTAGGGCGCCGTGATTCAAAAAAGTATGAGAACCACTGGTATAGACGTTTATTATTGGTTATAAAGAAAGTATTTCTGGTACTTAAATTTCTGTCAAATGGCTGTCATATGCATTTTTTATTTAAAAACGTAAATATTTTTTAGAAAGCTATTTTTTCCAGCAAAATAAGTGGTAAAATTAAATTTGGAAGGCATAAAAATGGGTATAAGTGTATTTTCCTGGGGATTGGCAGGTGTGTCTAAGTGATTGGTAGAGGCATCACAGATGTTTGGTGGCTATGTGACAGACCCTTTCCCTAAGATGTTTTCCCCTGTATCTTGTCCATTGTACCTTGCTCAGAGAGGTACTGTAGGATAATTTGATACACAACAGTAATGTACTGACAGCAATTCCAACAATATGTTTCTTTTATTGAGTCGCACCGAACTCTGGATTAAAGGTGGAAATTAGTTATTTGGCCTAATTGGACAATCACAATAATAATGGTGCATTAAAGAAGACAAGGCAATCAAATTTGACTACAGCTCACAATACACTGGGACATTCAATAATTCAATGGTTCAATCAATTTAATCACAGGTATATACCAGTATTCCATAAAAAAGGATAATAATGAGAACAATGAATAAAGTGATTAAGAATAACAATTACTACTTTTCTAGCTATCCCTGAAAATAATGTCTTAGTCTTCACAAGCAATTTTACATTGGAGCTCTTAGATCCGACAGTGCCACAGTATTGCAATGAGGGATATGGTGTCACTGTTCTTCTTGCACAAGGGATAGAGATCATACAAGCGTCACAGTGTTGCAATGGGGTAATGGCACTTATAAACAGTATCAATCCTGGGTTTTGTCAGTAGAAATGTCACTATGTATGAGTATGCAAAAAGGATGTAAATAGCGAAGGTATCTTAGGATCTCTAACAATGCAGCTTCCTCTGTAGTAAAAATTCCTTGGACAAATAACTTCGTTTTTACTCCTTAAAGCAACTCAATGTCTCTCTCAGGGCCTAATTCAGACCTGATCGCTCCTCTGCGATCAGATAGTCGCTGCCCATAGAGAGTAAAAACCCGCCCTGTGCAAGTGTGCGAATGCATGTGTACGCCATGCACAAACTTTGCCAGACAGCAGACATCTGCAAATCCGTTCGCAACTCACTCACATTCAAATGATTTTTCAAGTGTATGTAGTCTGTGCGCAGCCCAGGACTTACTCCTACAGTGCGATACAAACAGGATGATCGGGGCCGGAGCTGACGTCACACACCTGCCCTGAAAACGCTTGGGAACGCCTGCGTTTTACCTGACACTCCCAGAAAACGGGCAGTTACCACCCAAACGGCCGCTTTCTGTCAATCACCTTGCGCACGCCTAGCGATCGAAATTTTCGCACCATCCTGTCATTTGGCGTTGCGCCTGCGCATTGCGGTGCATATGCATGCGCAGTCATTCGATAATCGAACACTGTGCGATTTCGCACAACAGCGATCAGGTCAGCATTAGGCCCTCAAGCTCTTCTTATAAATTGTGTCTCTGTCCTGGTCATTATATTAAAGCAGGTGCTAGTCTGTGGGATGTTCTATTAAGGGCCTGGTAACACCCCTTCTCTCCATGTGCGCAATTGGGCCCAGCACTCGCCCGCTTGCAGTCCACAACACCAACAGTCTCTGTGTACTCACTCTGAACCTCTCTTTTAGTTCCACTCACTGGCTGGACAAGATGGCCGTGGCGTCAGCGCCTCTCAATAGGCCTGCCGGTGTCTGGTCCCTGGCTGTGGCGTCTCATGCCCGCTCTCCCGGTTCTCTGCACTCCTGGAAGCACCCCACTGCTTCAGCTCTGCTCTCCACCACCCTGCGTGACCACCCGGTTTGCTCTGTCTCTGCTTCTTCCCACAAGGCTCCGCTTGCTCTCCCACTCTCTGTCCAATCAGCACTTGCCACCTCACCAGCACAGGTCACGTGACCTGACTTTGGTCCGTCCTTAACCCCTGTTGTACCAGCTTGACACTCTCCAAGCTGCAAACACTGTGTTTGTGCTTTCAAAGGGGCACACACAATTTTCCAGGGTGCCACATAAGTATATATTTGTGTAATTTTAGGGGAAACAGACCGTTTAAGTCTAAAAACACTTGTCCCATTCATAAAACACCCCAATATACATGTCCCATACTTGTACCCCAATGTCCATCATTTTACACTTTACCACCCCAAAACTGACATTTCATTATGGTCCACTTAAAAATAACTAAAAACTTTGAATTAGTCATTCAGGGGGGTGTCTCAGGGGTTCTGAACCAAATCCCAACATTTTTAACTTAAATAGGGATTTTCCCCAGGTTTATCACCTGAAAGTGAATTGAAAGGTGCGTTAAAATTACCGCAAATCTGCTTTCATGGACAATAGAATATAGACACGTAAATTTTTTACCACAAAAATGCGTTTTTGCACCTAACTGAATTTGTCCCTTAGCATGAAGATCCTCAGCAGATATCCAATGCCACCATTCTAGACCCTATCCTTTTCAAAGGATTAGCAAAATATTGTAATAAATATGGGAATCCAAAATATATTCTTGGTGTCTATTTACCAGTGCAAATAGCGGCCTTAAGTCTACTTAAGAGAGGAATATGTGTGGCCAAAGGAGTAGTGAATTTGTAATCAGAGTGTGATAAATAAGTGCAAGAGTCATATAAGGTCACCGTCCAATATATTTGGGGTGCAAAGGTATTCAAAGCTTAATGTTCTAGGTAGAATTCCACAATCTAGACTTACATTGAGCCGTGGATGAAAATGTATTAGCAAATGTCTGGGAAAGTCTGCATTTTCAAAATTTCCTTCAAACTCTGGGCCTGATTCAGTAATGTACAGTAATAATATGAAAATGTTGCAGCCACCGGGATTTGTATTGAAATGCCCACTGGCGGCATCGCCAAACCCTACAAAGACGCAACCATCGGAAGCAAATCGGTCAAACATCAACCTTCAGAGTAACCCTACGGTCGTGTCGCAGGGTGGCTGGCATAAAGACACAGGAGCCATTGTACTGTAACTGTGTATGGGATGGCAGTCACAACTCCCGTTACCTCCCAAAAACATTCCCTGACTGTCAGTCAATTCGGCTAGATAAATCACCACTGTGGTCCGCCATCACAGGATCAACATGACACATGCGCAGTGCGACTTAGATGCACCTCAGAATGTAAGCTCTTTTGAGTAGGGCCCTCTTCCCTCATGTGCTTATCCTTTTCTTACTTTAATAATCCTCAACTGTCCAAATCCCACAGTTTTTTGGCCACCTTGGAACTAGTGATGAGCGGGTTCGGTTCCTCGGAAACCGAACCCCCCCGAACTTCACCCATTTTACACGGGTCCGAGGCATACTCGGATTCTCCCGTATGGCTCGGGTAACCCGAGCGCGCCCGAACGTCATCATCCCGCTGTCGGATTCTCGCGAGATTCGGATTCTATATAAGCAGCCGCGCGTCGCCGCCATTTTCACTCGTGCATTGGAAATGTTAGGGAGAGGACGTGGCTGGCGTCCTCTCCGTTATTGTTGAACTTGATTGTGCACTATTGCTTAATTGTGGGGAGGGCTGGGGAGCAGCTGTATAATATAGGAGGAGTACAGGGCAGAGTTTTGCTGATCAGTGACCACCAGTTATCCGTTCTCTGCCTAAAAAAAAACGCTCCATATCTGTGCTCAGTGTGCTGCATATATCTGTGCTCACACTGCTTAATTGTGGGGACTGGGGAGCAGCTGTATTATATAGCAGGAGTACAGTGCAGAGTTTTGCTGACAGTGACCACCAGTATACGTTGTCTGCCTGAAAAACACTCCATATCTGTGCTCAGTGTGCTGCTTTATTGTGGGGACTGGGGACCACCAGTATAATATTATATAGGAGGAGTACAGTGCAGAGTTTTGCTGACCAGTGACCACCAGTATATAATATATAGCATTACGGTACAGTAGGCCACTGCTGTACCTACCTCTGTGTCGTCATTAAGTATACTATCCATCTAGATTCTATACCTGTGGTGCATTTCAGTTGTGCAGTTTGCTGACACAGTGACCACCAGTATATATAGCAGTACGGTACGGAAGGCCACTGCTGTACCTACCTCTGTGTCGTCATTAAGTATACTATCCATCTACATTCTATACCTGTGGTGCATTTTAGTTTTGCAGTTTGCGGACACAGTGACCACCAGTATACTATATATAGCAGTACGGTACGGAAGGCCACTGCTGTACCTACCTCTGTGTCGTCATTAAGTATACTATCCATCTACATTCTATACCTGTGGTGCATTTTAGTTTTGCAGTTTGCTGACACAGTGACCACCAGTATACTATATATAGCAGTACGGAAGGCCACTGCTGTACCTACCTCTGTGTCGTCATTAAGTATACTATCCATCTACATTCTATACCTGTGGTGCATTTTAGTTTTGCAGTTTGCTGACACAGTGACCACCAGTATACTATATATAGCAGTACGGTACGGAAGACCACTGCTGTACCTACCTCTGTGTCGTCATTAAGTATACTATCCATCTACATTCTATACCTGTGGTGCATTTTAGTTTTGCAGTTTGCTGACACAGTGACCACCAGTATACTATATATAGCAGTACGGTACGGAAGGCCACTGCTGTACCTACCTCTGTGTCGTCATTAAGTATACTATCCATCTACATTCTATACCTGTGGTGCATTTTAGTTTTGCAGTTTGCTGACACAGTGACCACCAGTATACTATATATAGAAGTACGGAAGGCCACTGCTGTACCTACCTCTGTGTCGTCATTAAGTATACTATCCATCTACATTCTATACCTGTGGTGCATTTTAGTTTTGCAGTTTGCTGACAGAGTGACCACCAGTATACAATATATAGCATTACGGTATGGAAGGCCACTGCTGTACCTACCTCTGTGTCGTCATTAAGTATACTATCCATCTACATTCTATACCTGTGGTGCTTTTTAGTTTTGCAGTTTGCTGACACAGTGACCACCAGTATACTATATATAGCAGTACGGTACGGAAGGCCACTGCTGTACCTACCTCTGTGTCGTCATTAAGTATACTATCCATCTACATTCTATACCTGTGTGGCATTTTAGTTTTGCAGATTGCTGACAGTGACCACCGGTATATATAGCAGTACGGTACGGAGGGCCACTGCTCTACCTACCTCTGTGTCGTCAAGTATACTATCCATCCATACCTGTGGTGCATTTCAGTTGTGCGCAGTATATATAGTAGTAGGCCATTGCTATTGATAGTTACTGGCATATAATTCCACACATTAAAAAATGGAGAACAAAAATGTGGAGGTTAAAATAGGGAAAGATCAAGATCCACTTCCACCTTGTGCTGAAGCTGCTGCCACTAGTCATGGCCGAGACGAAGAAATGCCATCAACGTCGTCTGACAAGGCCGATGCCCAATGTCATAGTAGAGAGCATGTAAAATCCAAAAAACAAAAGTTCAGTAAAATGACCCAAAAATCAAAATTAAAAGCGTCTGAGGAGAAGCGTAAACTTGCCAATATGCCATTTACGACACGGAGTGGCAAGGAACGGCTGAGGCCCTGGCCTATGTTCATGGCTAGTGGTTCAGCTTCACAGGAGGATGGAAGCACTCATCCTCTCGCTAGAAAAATGAAAAGACTTAAGCAGGCAAAAGCACAGCAAAGAACTGTGCGTTCTTCTAAATCACAAATACCCAAGGAGAGTCCAATTGTGTCGGTTGCGATGCCTGACCTTCCCAACACTGGACGGGAAGAGCTTGTGCCTTCCACCATTTGCACGCCCCCTGCAAGTGCTGGAAGGAGCACCCGCAGTCCAGTTCCTGATAGTCAAATTGAAGATGTCACTGTTGAAGTACACCAGGATGAGGATATGGGTGTTGCTGGCGCTGGGGAGGAAATTGACAAGGAGGATTCTGATGGTGAGGTGGTTTGTTTAAGTCAGGCACCCGGGGAGACACCTGTTGTCCGTGGGACGAATATGGCCATTGACATGCCTGGTCAAAATACAAAAAAAATCAGCTCTTCGGTGTGGAATTATTTCAACACAAATGCGGACAACAGGTGTCAAGCCGTGTGTTGCCTTTGTCAAGCTGTAATAAGTAGGGGTTAGGACGTTAACCACCTCGGAACATCCTCCCTTATACGTCACCTGCAGCGCATTCATCATAAGTCAGTGACAAGTTCAAAAACTTTGGGTGACAGCGGAAGCAGTCTACTGACCACTAAATCCCTTCCTCTTGTAACCAAGCTCCTGCAAACCACACCACCAACTCCCTCAGTGTCAATTTCCTCCTTACCCAGGAAAGCCAATAGTCCTGCAGGCCATGTCACTGTCAAGTCTGATGAGTCCTCTCCTGCCTGGGATTCCTCCGATGCATCCTTGAGTGTAAGGCCTACTGCTGCTGGCGCTGCTGTTGTAGCTGCTGGGAGTCGATCGTCATCTCAGAGGGGAAGTCGGAAGACCACTTGTACTACTTCCAGTAAGCAATTGACTGTCCAACAGTCCTTTGCGAGGAAGATGAAATATCACAGCAGTCATCCTGCTGCAAAGCAGATAACTCAGGCCTTGGCAGCCTGGGCGGTGAGAAACGTGGTTCCGGTATCCACCGTTAATTCAGAGGCAACTAGAGACTTGATTGAGGTACTGTGTCCCCGGTACCAAATACCATCTAGGTTCCATTTCTCTAGGCAGGCGATACCGAAAATGTACACAGACCTCAGAAAAAGACTCACCAGTGTCCTAAAAAATGCAGTTGTACCCAATGTCCACTTAACCACGGAATGTGGACAAGTGGAGCAGGGCAGACTCAGGACTATATGACTGTGACAGCCCACTGGGTAGATGTATTGCCTCCCGCAGCAAGAACAGCAGCGGCGGCACCAGTAGCAGCATCTCGCAAATGCCAACTCGTTCCTAGGCAGCCTACGCTTTGTATCACCGCTTTCCAGAAGAGGCACACAGCTGACAACATCTTACGGAAACTGAGGAAGATCATCGCAGAATGGCTTACCCCAATTGGACTCTCCTGGGGATTTGTGACATCGGACAACGCCAGCAATATTGTGCGTCCATTACATCTGGGCAAATTCCAGCACGTCCCATGTTTTGCACATACATTGAATTTGGTGGTGCAGAATTATTTAAAAAACGACAGGGGCGTGCAAGAGATGCTGTCGGTGGCCCAAAGAATTGCGGGCCACTTTCGGCATTCAGCCACCGTGTACAGAAGACTGGAGCACCACCAAACAATCCTGAACCTGCCCTGCCATCATCTGAAGCAAGAGGTGGTAACGAGGTGGAATTCAACCCTCTATATGCTTCAGAGGATGGAGGAGCAGCAAAAGGCCATTCAAGCCTATACATCTGGCCACGATATAGGCAAAGGAGGGGGAATGCACCTGACTCAAGCGCAGTGGAGAATGATTTCAACGTTGTGCAAGGTTCTGCAACCCTTTGAACTTGCCACACGTGAAGTCAGTTCAGACACTGCCAGCCTGAGTCAGGTCATTCCCCTCATCAGGCTTTTGCAGAAGAGTTTGAAATATCCGACTGAGGAAGCCGCCGAGCGTTTACAGGCGGAGAAACGCATCTCATTGTTTTTACTCACCTATGATCAACCTACCACGAGTATACCTCAACACGCTGGGAAGAATTCTAAAAGGATCTCCGGATAAGGCTCATGAAAAGGTATCCGAGCACCAGAGCCGGGAGTGAGTAAAGAATTTTTGACCCAGGAGGAAAGTGGTAATATATAACATGGCCATGTTTTAAAAGTATCAGCTGAACTTTTAACATCGCTATAAGCAAAAGCAATTGCATATCTCTTTGCATGTCAATCTATAAGCAATTAATTGGCTGCTGCCATATACTAAACTAGTTCTGAACACCAGCTGAGCTGCATGAACTTTTATTATTATCTGGAGGAACTGTAACAGCTGTTATTTAATATAGCAACAATCCGAAAAAAAGCTTCCATCCTAAGCTGAATGAGCAATCTAATATCAACTTAGAGGCTGGAGACCTCTACAGCATTGGAAGGAAACATTTTGTTGCATTTGTATCCAATTGTTTCAGTGGTGGATTGAAAAATCAAGTATACAGAGCAGAGCTATTGTATTATATTATATATTATTGATGTATTATTGTTTTATTGGCTTGAATTTTAATATATATAAGTGATATGTGGAAACAGATTTATAGGTAGGTGAAAAGGGCTATTTTAGCTGAAGAAAAATCTAGATAAAATTAATGAATAAAAATATTTTATTAAAGAAATCTATTAGCGCTGTCTGTTTTTTCCTTTTTTCTTTTGCAGAAGAAGCTGGAGACATCGAAGGAGGAGCTGACATCTGGTCCGGACTGAAGGACCTGCCAACGATTACTGACATGTCGTCTACTGTCACTTCATATGATTCTCTCACCATTGAAAGAATGGTGGAGGATTATATGAGTGACCGCATCCAAGTAGGCACGTCAGACAGTCCGTACGTATACTGGCAGGAAAAAGAGGCAATTTGGAGGCCCTTGCACAAACTGGCTTTATTCTACCTAAGTTGCCCTCCCTCCAGTGTGTACTCCGAAAGAGTGTTTAGTGCAGCCGCTCACCTTGTCAGCAATCGGCGTACGAGGTTACTTCCAGAAAATGTGGAGAAGATGATGTTCATCAAAATGAATTATAATCAATTCCTCCGTGGAGACATTCACCAGCAGCAATTGCCTCCAGAAAGTACACAGGGACCTGAGATGGTGGATTCCAGTGGGGACGAATTAATAATCTGTGAGGAGGGGGATGTACACAGTGAAAGGGGTGAGGAATCGGAGGATGATGATGAGGTGGACATCTTGCCTCTGTAAAGCCAGTTTGTGCAAGGAGAGATTGATTGCTTCTTTTTTTGGTGGGGGCCCAAACCAACCAGTCATTTCAGTCACAGTCGTGTGGCAGACCCTGTCGCTGAAATGATGGGTTCGTTAAAGTGTGCATGTCCTGTTTATACAACATAAGGGTGGGTGGGAGGGCCCAAGGACAATTCTATCTTGCACCTCTTTTTTCTTTCATTTTTCTTTGCATCATGTGCTGTTTGGGGACAATTTTTTTGAAGTGCCATCCTGCCTGACACTGCAGTGCCACTCCTAGATGGGCCAGGTGTTTGTGTCGGCCACTTGTGTCGCTTAGCTTAGTCACACAGCGACCTTGGTGCGCCTCTTTTTTTCTTTGCATCATGTGCTGTTTGGGGACTATTTTTTTGAAGTGCCATCCTGCCTGACACTGCAATGCCACTCCTAGATGGGCCAGGTGTTTGTGTCGGCCACTTGTGTCGCTTAGCTTAGTCACACAGCGACCTTGGTGCGCCTCTTTTTTTCTTTGCATCATGTGCTGTTTGGGGACTATTTTTTTGAAGTGCCATCCTGCCTGACACTGCAATGCCACTCCTAGATGGGCCAGGTGTTTGTGTCGGCCACTTGTGTCGCTTAGCTTAGTCACACAGCGACCTTGGTGCGCCTCTTTTTTTCTTTGCATCATGTGCTGTTTGGGGACTATTTTTTTGAAGTGCCATCTTGCCTGACACTGCAGTGCCACTCCTAGATGGGCCAGGTGTTTGTGTCGGCCACTTGTGTCGCTTACCTTAGCCATCCAGCGACCTCGGTGCAAATTTTAGGACTAAAAATAATATTGTGAGGTGTTCAGAAATAGACTGGAAATGAGTGGAAATTATGGTTATTGAGGTTAATAAAACTATGGGATCAAAATGACCTCCAAATTCTATGATTTAAGCTGTTTTTTAGGGGTTTTTGTAAAAAACACCCGAATACAAAACACACCCGAATCCATGGGGTACCTGAAAATAAAATGATACTCACAAAAATCCTGTGTAGGATCTGTCCTCCTTGTAATCCACGTATTTGGCAAAATAATAAAATGCAATAACCGGACCACGCATGAAAGGGGTACCATGTTTACACATGGGACCCCTTTCCCCGTATGCCGGGACCCCATGTGACTCCTGTCACAGAGGGTCCCTTCAGCCAATCAGGGAGCGCCACGTCGTGGCACTCTCCTGATTGTTTGTGTGCGTCTGAACTGTCAGACGGCGCATAGCACTATGTCGCTCCATTATCTTCAATGGTGGGAACTTTGCGGTCAGCGGTGAGGTTACTCGAGGATTTTTGTGAGTATAATTTTATTTTCAGGTACCCCATGGATTCTACATGGAGAAGGGGACAGAGTCGGTGTGTGAACATAGGTAAGTATGTGTGTGTCGGCGTGCATGTATGTAATAAAGTTTTGCTTTCACGGTGTGCGTGTACTGTTTTTATTTGGGTATTTATTTTTGCAGTAGAACTACAGGTACCAGCGGGCCCGTTTCCCCCCCCGCATGCTGGTACTTGTGGTTCTCCAAGTATCAGCTTGCGGGGGAGGCTTGCTAGGACTTGTAGTTCTGCTACAAAAAACAATATTCTTTTATTTGACACAAGGCTATCAGCCCCCCATCCGCAGCCCTTGGATGGGGGGGACAGCCTCGGGCTTCACCTCTGGCCCTTGGGTGGCTGGAGGAGGAGGACCCCTTGATTTAAGGGGTCCCCACTCCTCCAGGGTACCCCGGCCAGGGGTGACTAGTTAGTGATTTAATGTCAGGGCCGCAGGGACCGATATAAAAGTGTCCCCTGGCTGTGGCATTATCTCTCTGACTAGTGGAGCCCGGTGCTGGTGTTAAAAATATGGGGGACCCCTACATTTTTTGTCCCCCGTATTTTTTGCACCAGGACCGGACGCAGAGCCCGGTGCTGGTTGTAAAAATATGGGGGATCCCCTGTCAATTGTTTTCCCGTATTTTTACAACCAGGACCGGCTCAAAGAGCCCGAGGCTGGTTATGCTTAGGAGGGGGGACCCGACACATTTTTTCTCTGGGTTTTTTAAACACTTTTGTGCCATCCAAAGAGTCGAATCCAGGATGCACACTATCTGTCAATTAGTCCGTTTTTCGACAGCGGGACTGTCGAATCCGTTTTTTATTGAATATGTCGAATTCGGGTTCCGGTGGCAGGGTGTCTGACTGTCGAATTGTGCCGAATTAAAAAACGGTCGAATTCCAGCAATTGCATATACCCCATAGTGTGTGTGTGTGTGTGTGTGTGTGTGTGTGTGTGTGTGTGTGTGTGTGTGTGTGTGTATATATATATATATATATATACACAGCAACAGCCGGACACTCCCATTATATATCCAACTCGCTTCGGTGCCAGAATCCAAAGGTATTCACAGTACACACATCCACGTAATGAACGACACTCAGAGACAGCAAAATAGTGTAAAATAGTATAATCAGCGCTGCAAGTATAGCGGTACGGGGCGGTACGGTGTACCGGTAAGAAATTCCCTGCCGGTACGCCGTACCGCTGGCCCGTCCACCATACTGCATCCCGCTGGCTTCTGTGTGAGGGGAGGACAGCGCAGTGCCTCTCTTGCCCCTCAATTCTCTGTGATGCCCGGTCTCACCGTCTTACTCTCCAGCGGCGTTGGTGGGGTCAATCTCAATAAGGCACCGGTTTGTTAGCCGATCAGAGCTTGCGGACCGGCAGCCATGGCTCCTGACGGTCTGCGAGCTCTGATTGGCTAATGAGCCGGCGCCTCATTTGAGATACCCACCGCCTGAGACCTCACCGGACTTCTGGAGCATTGAGGGGCAGGAAAGGCGCTGCGCTCTCCTCCCCTCACATAGCAGCAACAGAGGCAGCGGAGAGTGGGGGGGGGGGGGGGGCACTGTTGTGCAATGTACTGTATATCTGGCACACTGGGGCAAGGTATATCTGGCACAGTGGGTCAATGTATATCTGGCACAGTGGGGCAATGTATATCTGGCACAGTGGTGCAATGTACTGTATATCTGGCACAGTGGAGCAAGGTATATCTGGCAGAGTGGGGCAATGTATATCTGGCACAGTGGGGCAATGTATATCTGGCACAGTGGGGTAATGTACTGTATATCTGGCACAGTGGAGCAATGTATATCTGGCACACTGGGGCAATGTATATCTGGCACAGTGGGGCAATGTATATCTGGCACAGTGGGGCAATGTACTGTATATCTGGCACAGTGTAGCAATGTATATCTGGCACAGTGGAGCAATGTATATCTGGCACAGTGGGGCAATGTATATCTGGCACAGTGGGGGCAATGTACTGTATATCTGGCACAGTGGAGCAATGTATATCTGGCACAGTGGGGCAATGTATATCTGGCACAGTGGGGCAATGTACTGTATATCTGGCACAGTGGAGCAATGTATATCTGGCACAGTGGGGCAATGTATATCTGGCACAGTGGGGTAATGTACTGTATATCTGGCACAGTGGGGCAATGTATATCTGGCACAGTGGGGCAATGTATATTTGGCACAGTGGGGCAATGTACTGTATATCTGGCACAGTGGAGCAATGTATATCTGGCACAGTGGAGCAATGTATATCTGGCACAGTGGGGGCAATGTATATCTGGCACAGTGGAGCAATGTATATCTGGCACAGTGGGGGCAATGTATATCTGGCACAGTGGGGGCAATGTATATCTGGCACAGTGGGGCAATGTATATTTGGCACAGTGGGGGCAATGTATATCTGGCACAGTGGGGGCAATGTATATCTGGCACAGTGGGGCAATGTATATTTGGCACAGTGGGGGCAATGTATATCTGGCACAGTGGGGGCAATGTATATCTGGCACAGTGGGGGCAATGTATATCTGGCACAGTGGGGGCAATGTATATCTGGCACAGTGGGGCAATGTACTGTATATCTGGCACAGTGGAGCAATGTATATCTGGCACAGTGGGGCAATGTATATCTGGCACAGTGGAGCAATGTATATCTGGCACAGTGGGGCAATGTACTGTATATCTGGCACAGTGGGGCAATGTATATCTGGCACAGTGGAGCAATGTATATCTGGCACAGTGGGGCAATGTACTGTATATCTGGCACAGTGGAGCAATGTATATCTGGCACAGTGGGGCAACGTACTGTATATCTGGCACAGTGGAGCAATGTATATCTGGCACGGTGGGGCAATGTATATCTGGCACAGTGGGGCAATGTATATCTGGCACAGTGGAGCAATGTATATCTGGCACAGTGGGGGCAATGTATATCTGGCACAGTGGAGCAATGTATATCTGGCACAGTGGGGCAATGTATATCTGGCACAGTGGAGCAATGTATATCTGGCACAGTGGTGCAATGTACTGTATATCTGGCACAGTGGGTCAATGTATATCTGGCACAGTGGAGCAATGTATATCTGGCACAGTGGAGCAATGTATATCTGGCACAGTGGGGCAATGTATATCTGGCACAGTGGAGCAATGTATATCTGGCACAGTGGGGGCAATGTACTGTATATCTGGCACAGTGGAGCAATGTATATCTGGCACAGTGGGGCAATGTATATCTGGCACAGTGGGGCAATGTATATCTGGCACAGTGGGGCAATGTACTGTATATCTGGCACAGTGGGGCAATGTATATCTGGCACAGTGGGGCAATGTATATCTGGCACAGTGGGGCAATGTACTGTATATCTGGCACAGTGGAGCAATGTATATCTGGCACAGTGGAGCAATGTATATCTGGCACAGTGGGGGCAATGTATATCTGGCACAGTGGAGCAATGTATATCTGGCACAGTGGGGGCAATGTATATCTGGCACAGTGGGGGCAATGTATATCTGGCACAGTGGGGCAATGTATATTTGGCACAGTGGGGGCAATGTATATCTGGCACAGTGGGGGCAATGTATATCTGGCACAGTGGGGCAATGTATATTTGGCACAGTGGGGGCAATGTATATCTGGCACAGTGGGGGAAATGTATATCTGGCACAGTGGGGGCAATGTATATCTGGCACAGTGGGGGCAATGTATATCTGGCACAGTGGGGCAATGTACTGTATATCTGGCACAGTGGAGCAATGTATATCTGGCACAGTGGGGCAATGTATATCTGGCACAGTGGAGCAATGTATATCTGGCACAGTGGGGCAATGTACTGTATATCTGGCACAGTGGGGCAATGTATATCTGGCACAGTGGAGCAATGTATATCTGGCACAGTGGGGCAATGTACTGTATATCTGGCACAGTGGAGCAATGTATATCTGGCACAGTGGGGCAACGTACTGTATATCTGGCACAGTGGAGCAATGTATATCTGGCACGGTGGGGCAATGTATATCTGGCACAGTGGGGCAATGTATATCTGGCACAGTGGAGCAATGTATATCTGGCACAGTGGGGGCAATGTATATCTGGCACAGTGGAGCAATGTATAGCTGGCACAGTGGGGCAATGTATATCTGGCACAGTGGAGCAATGTATATCTGGCACAGTGGTGCAATGTACTGTATATCTGGCACAGTGGGGCAATGTATATCTGGCACAGTGGGGCAATGTATATCTGGCACAGTGGAGCAATGTATATCTGGCACAGTGGAGCAATGTATATCTGGCACAGTGGGGCAATGTATATCTGGCACAGTGGAGCAATGTATATCTGGCACAGTGGGGGCAATGTACTGTATATCTGGCACAGTGGAGCAATGTATATCTGGCACAGTGGGGCAATGTATATCTGGCACAGTGGGGCAATGTACTGTATATCTGGCACAGTGGGGCAATGTATATCTGGCACAGTGGAGCAATGTATATCTGGCACAGTAGAGCAATGTATATCTGGCACAGTGGGGCAATGTATATCTGGCACAGTGGAGCAATGTATATCTGGCACAGTAGAGCAATGTATATCTGGCACAGTGGGGGCAATGTATATCTGGCACAGTGGGGGCAATGTATATCTGGCACAGTGGGGCAATGTATATCTGGCACAGTGGAGCAATGTATATCTGGCACAGTGGGGGCAATGTACTGTATATCTGGCACAGTGGAGCAATGTATATCTGGCACAGTGGGGCAATGTATATCTGGCACAGTGGGGCAATGTACTGTATATCTGGCACAGTGGAGCAATGTATATCTGGCACAGTGGAGCAATGTATATCTGGCACACTGGGGCAATGTATATCTGGCACAGTGGGGCAATGTATATCTGGCACAGTGGGGCAATGTACTGTATATCTGGCACAGTGTAGCAATGTATATCTGGCACAGTGGAGCAATGTATATCTGGCACAGTGGAGCAATGTATATCTGGCACAGTGGGGCAATGTATATCTGGCACAGTGGGGGCAATGTACTGTATATCTGGCACAGTGGAGCAATGTATATCTGGCACAGTGGGGCAATGTATATCTGGCACAGTGGGGCAATGTACTGTATATCTGGCACAGTGGAGCAATGTATATCTGGCACAGTGGGGCAATATACTGTATATCTGGCACAGTGGGGCAATGTATATCTGGCACAGTGGGGCAATGTACTGTATATCTGGCACAGTGGAGCAATGTATATCTGGCACAGTGGGGCAATGTATATCTGGCACAGTGGAGCAATGTATATCTGGCACAGTGGGGCAATGTATATCTGGCACAGTGGGGCAATGTACTGTATATCTGGCACAGTGGAGCAATGTATATCTGGCACAGTGGGGCAATGTATATTTGGCACAGTGGAGCAATGTATATCTGGCACAGTGGGGCAATGTATATTTGGCACAGTGGAGCAATGTATATCTGGCACAGTGGGGGCAATGTATATCTGGCACAGTGGGGCAATGTACTGTATATCTGGCACAGTGGAAGCAATGTATATCTGGCACAGTGGGGCAATGTACTGTATATCTGGCACAGTGGAAGCAATGTATATCTGGCACAGTGGGGCAATGTGTATCTGGCACAGTGGGGGCATTTGTGTATCTGGTACAGTTGGGGCATTTGTGTATCTGGCACAGTGGCAGTGGCAGAACTATCACCAGTGCAAGCGGTGTCTTGCACTGGGGCCCGCCGCTGTCAAGGGGCCCAAAGTCTGCGTGGCATGTAATGAGTCAAACTGACTCATTACATGCCGCCTACCGCTGTGTGCTGCGGGCCAGAAGAGAGGAGCAGCAGGGATGCAGCCACGGGGAGAAGGAGGAGGGGGGAGGGGGACTCGGGAGCCACAGCAGCACAGTGTAATTGGTGGAGGCGCTGCTGCAGCTGTCCCTCTCCTTCCACATAGGCTGGCCGCCGCCGCTGTGAATGCTGGGATGCGCTTCCCTCGTCACAGATGCTGCGGCTCCCGAGTCCCCCTCCTTCCTCCTCCTCCCCTACCCGGGATCATCATCTGCCTGACTGCCTGCACTGATCTGCCTGACTGTCTGAGCCAGCAGAGACAGTAAGTATAATCTATTCTTTCTGTCTATCTGTCTATCTATCTATCTATCTAGCTATCTATCGTAATGCAGAAAAATGTGTAAAAAGGGGAATCTGTCTGCCGTAATGTGTAAAAGGTGGACGCTGTCTGCCGTAATGTGTAAAAAGGGGAATCTGTCCGCCGTAATGTGTAAAAGGCTCTACCGGATGTAGTTGCGCTACTGTGCGGTGTAATTTGAATACTGGAGACTACTGTGCACCGTTATATGAATTGGTATTATTTTGTGGTCACACCCCTTCCCATGAAGCCACGCCCCTACATATTTTGCGCGCGCCTATGGCGTGCACTGCTCCTATTTTACATAAAGGAGGGAGGGGCGCTGATGCCATTTCTTGCACACAGCGCTAAAATGTCTAGTTACGGCAATGTTGCTAGGTATCCATTTCCCTGGCCCTGAGCAGGTCCCCCTCATCAGATCCTCTCCAGGGGTGAGGGGGTGGACTTGGATGGGATGAGGGGGAGAGTCCCAAAGCATTTTGTTGCACCTGGGCCCACCGCTCGCTAGTTCCGCCACTGCACAGTGGGGGCATTTGTGTATCTGGCACAGTGCGGACATTTGTGTATCTGGCACTGTGGGGGTATTTGTGTATCTTGCACTGTGGGGTTATTTGTGTATCTTGCACTGTGGGGGCATTTGTGTATCTGGCACAGTGGAGGCATTTGTGTATCTGGAACTGTGGGGGAAATGTGTATCTGGCACTGTGGGGCAACGTGTATCTGGCACTATTGGGGTCATATGTGTATCTGGACCCCACATATGTGTATCACGCCCCCATTTTTATTGGCCACGCCCCATGTGGCATTTGGCCACGCCCATAAGCACTTTTTTTCCCTCTACTTGCACCACTGCTGATGACCACACAGGTTACTAAGCCTGGAACCCAGTGATTGATTGCAATGTAATGCATTTCTGATGATGAATAAGTGGGCCTGATTCAGCGTGTATCTGAGGATCAGACAATGTTATGTATGTAGATGCAGTTTAACGTGTATCTGAGGATCAGACAATGTTATGTATGTAGATGCAGTGTAACGTGTATCTGGGGATCAGACAATGTTATGTATGTAGATGCAGTGTAACGTGTATCTGAGGATCAGACAGTGTTATGTATGTAGATGCAGTGTAACGTGTATCTGAGGATCAGACAATGTTATGTATGTAGATACAGTGTAACGTGTATCTGAGGATCAGACAATGTTATGTATGTAGATGCAGTGTAACGTGTATCTGAGGATCAGACAATGTTATGTATGTAGATGCAGTGTAACGTGTATCTGGGGATCAGACAGTGTTATGTATGTAGATGCAGTGTAACGTGTATCTGGGGATCAGACAATGTTATGTATGTAGATGCAGTGTAACGTGTATCTGAGGATCAGACAATGTTATGTATGTAGATACAGTGTAACGTGTATCTGAGGATCAGACAATGTTATGTATGTAGATACAGTGTAACGTGTATCTGAGGATCAGACAATGTTATGTATGTAGATGCAGTGTAACGTGTATCTGAGGATCAGACAATGTTATGTATGTAGATACAGTGTAACGTGTATCTGAGGATCAGACAATGTTATGTATGTAGATGCAGTGTAACGTGTATCTGAGGATCAGACAATGTTATGTATGTAGATACAGTGTAACGTGTATCTGAGGATCAGACAGTGTTATGTATGTAGATACAGTGTAACGTGTATCTGAGGATCAGACAATGTTATGTATGTAGATGCAGTGTAACGTGCAGAGCCGGCCCTAACCAATGTGATGCCCTAGGCAAGATTTTGGCTTGTGCCCCCTAGCACCACCGCTGGTTCCGCCTCTGACCTTGTACCCCCTATATTTTAAATAGGAACAGTTCGCACATTTGGCGCGCAGCCCAAAAAGGGGTGTGTTTTTGCTGGCAAGGGGCATGGCCACACATTAACCTCAATTACAATTACGCCACACAGTACTGCAACTTTATTTACATTTGATCATGCGATAGTGTCCATAATTCATATTACATCCCACAGTAGTATCACTTTACCTTATAAACGTTACTCCTCACAGCAGTATCCCTTATTCACATTACATCACACTGAATTGCTCCTTATTCACATTACACCACACCCTATTGCTCTTTATTCACATTAGATGACACAGTAGTGCCCTTTCTATACGTAAAGCCACATAGTAGAGCATTTACAAACATTCCACACAGTAATGCCCCTTACACATATGAGACACATTAATGTCCTTATAAACATAATGCACCTTACACATTATGACAACCTTTATTAATGCCCTGTTGCACATAATGTCCCTTACACATATGCCGCACATTATTAATGCCTTTATACACATAATGACACACATAGTACCCCCTACACATTTGCTGCACATTATTAGTGCCCCTATACACATAATGACACACATACAGTAGTACCCTGTTACACATATGCCACACATTATTAATGCCCTTATACACATAATGACACACATAGTGCCCCCTACACATTTGCTGCACATTATTAGTGCCCCTATACACATAATGACACACGTACAGTACTACCCTGTTACACATATGCCGCACATTATTAATGCCCTTATACACATAATGACACACATAGTGGCCCCTTACACATATGTTGCACATTATTAAAGCATTTTTACATGACACACGTAATGCTCCTTACACATATTCTGAACACTACTGCACAACCAACCCACTCACATGCACACAGCACTCACACTGCCACTAACACTGTGACCTCTGCCTCTGCTTGGATACAGATGTGTCCTCATAAATATTGCCTCAATGCTAACGCCGGGCACCTTTTTTTATGAAAATGCATCTTATTTGCATTGCTATGTGGCTAGGATGCACAAGCAGCTTCTGCTGATTAAAATGATACGCAGCATGCCTATATACTGTGTGAGACTGTGGCTGTATCTGCATATGAAATGCTACACACAGAATATAGGCATGCTGCATATCATTTTAATCAGCAGAAGCTGCTGATGCCCCTAGGCATATCAAATGCCCTAGGCAATTGCCTAGTTTGCCTATGCCTATGGCCGGCTCTGGTAACGTGTATCTGAGGATCAGACAATGTTATGTATGTAGATGCAGTGTAACGTGTATCTGAGGATCAGACAATGTTATGTATGTAGATACAGTGTAACGTGTATCTGAGGATCAGACAATGTTATGTATGTAGATGCAGTGTAACGTGTATCTGAGGATCAGACAATGTTATGTATTTAGATGCAGTGTAACGTGTATCTGAGGATCAGACAATGTTATGTATGTAGATGCAGTGTAACGTGTATCTGAGGATCAGACAATGTTATGTATGTAGATGCAGTGTAACGTGTATCTGAGGATCAGACAATGTTATGTATGTAGATGCAGTGTAACGTGTATCTGAGGATCAGACAATGTTATGTATGTAGATGCAGTGTAAAGTGTTTCTGAGGATCAGACAATGTTATGTATGTAGATGCAGTGTAACGTGTATGTGAGGATCAGACAATGTTATGTATGTAGATACAGTGTAACGTGTATCTGAGGATCAGACAATGTTATGTATGTAGATGCAGTGTAACGTGTATCTGAGGATCAGACAATGTTATGTATGTAGATACAGTGTAACATGTTTCTGAGGATCAGACAATGTTATGTATGTAGATACAGTGTAACGTGTTTCTGAGGATCAGACAATGATATGTATGTAGATGCAGTGTAACGTGTATCTGAGGATCAGACAATGTTATGTATGTAGATGCAGTGTAACGTGTATCTGAGGATCAGACAATGTTATGTATGTAGATACAGTGTAACATGTTTCTGAGGATCAGACAATGTTATGTATGTAGATACAGTGTAACGTGTATCTGAGGATCAGACAATGTTATGTATGTAGATACAGTGTAACGTGTTTCTGAGGATCAGACAATGTTATGTATGTAGATACAGTGTAACGTGTATCTGAGGATCAGACAATGTTATGTATGTAGATGCAGTGTAACGTGTATCTGAGGATCAGACAATGTTATGTATGTAGATGCAGTGTAACGTGTATCTGAGGATCAGACAATGTTATGTATGTAGATGCAGTGTAAAGTGTTTATGAGGATCAGACAATGTTATGTATGTAGATGCAGTGTAACGTGTATCTGAGGATCAGACAATGTTATGTATGTAGATGCAGTGTAACATGTATCTGAGGATCAGACAATGTTATGTATGTAGATGCAGTGTAACGTGTATCTGAGGATCAGACAATGTTATGTATGTAGATGCAGTGTAACGTGTATGTGAGGATCAGACAATGTTATGTATGTAGATACAGTGTAACGTGTATCTGAGGATCAGACAATGTTATGTATGTAGATGCAGTGTAACGTGTATCTGAGGATCAGACAATGTTATGTATGTAGATGCAGTGTAACGTGTATCTGAGGATCAGACAATGTTATGTATGTAGATGCAGTGTAATGTGTATCTGAGGATCAGACAATGTTATGTATGTAGATGCAGTGTAATGTGTATCTGAGGATCAGACAATGTTATGTATGTAGATGCAGTGTAACGTGTATGTGAGGATCAGACAATGTTATGTATGTAGATGCAGTGTAACGTGTATCTGAGGCTCAGACAATGTTATGTATGTAGATGCAGTGTAACGTGTATGTGAGGATCAGACAATGTTATGTATGTAGATACAGTGTAACGTGTATCTGAGGATCAGACAATGTTATGTATGTAGATGCAGTGTAACGTGTATGTGAGGATCAGACAATGTTATGTATGTAGATACAGTGTAACGTGTATCTGAGGATCAGACAATGTTATGTATGTAGATGCAGTGTAACGTGTATCTGAGGATCAGACAATGTTATGTATGTAGATGCAGTGTAACGTGTATGTGAGGATCAGACAATGTTATGTATGTAGATACAGTGTAACGTGTATCTGAGGATCAGACAATGTTATGTATGTAGATGCAGTGTAACGTGTATGTGAGGATCAGACAATGTTATGTATGTAGAGACAGTGTAACGTGTATCTGAGGATCAGACAATGTTATGTATGTAGATGCAGTGTAACATGTTTCTGAGGATCAGACAATGTTATCCTTCTAACATCTGATGCATTTTCACCTTGTGATACTGTGCTGATCCTGAGCTGGGGATGTGACACAATCATCATTTTCTTCTCTGTACATTTCACACTCTTTCTTCTGCATTTTTGACACTATTTGAACAAGAAGCCTTAATTGTATCTGTATTGCTGTCTCCTTCAGCGCTGGGGCTCTTTGTGTCTTGTAGCATTATCCATGACTGAGCAGCTATAGTGTGTGAGTGAGAGGGGAACGCCGGGTCACGTCTCACCGTTTCTTTAACACTCACTGACGAAAGTGAGAAAAACTAATGACTTTATTTTGTAAATAAAACTATTTTACAATATGAGGCATACTGTAAGTGTAAAAAGTGTCACAAGGAGTTAAAAGAAAACTATCAGGAATATATACTTTATATTCAGTATCACAGGGATCCACTGAAAGACGATATAATAATATACAGTAATTATATCATATGCGGTATGCAGGCTTTATCTGCCTGATGCAAAGAGACTGGGGTTCCGAGTTGTCATGTATGATGTTATAAGACTTACCGGCATATTTATCAATATTATATTCACTCCCTTTTCACATTATTTTAGTATAACCTAAATGAAGTATTGGGCAAATTTTCTAGTAAACAGATCACATTTCCCATACTCGTAATGGCTGAATTTACTAAAAAACAAAAACAAAATGTAAAAATATACCAGATGGAGCCTTGTGATAATAACACTATCTTGAATAGCATTATCCAGGCTTCCCTCCAGTTTCAGCCTGCTGCCAGTGAAGGCTGTGTTCGGATCTGGCCCCTGTGATCAGCTATGTGTCTTTGATAGACACACAGGCTGATCAGTAAAACAAAACCCTTACCTGCATCCAGAAACAGTGATCGCTGAGCTCCGGTCATGTGTTCCGGTCAGTGCTTACAGTGGTACTAGCGAGGTGGTGGAACTCACTCCCCTAACTCCCCAACCCCACCTCCAACCCCTCCCCCCGTGGGTTCCACATCCCTAGCCTCTGCCGCCTGGCTGATGCCACACACCTAGTCCCTCCACTTCAAATATGTTTTTTTTTTTTTTTATAATCTGCTGTTGAACCTCAAAGTATAACCATACAGTATATGATAAGGGATCACCTCAGTCTGCCCCTGCACATGGGTATTGCTGTGTGAAGTGGGGGGGAGCCAGGGATTAGCAGTGGGAGCAGGGTGATCAGAAAAGAGTGTGGGAAAAGTGGGTGCAGGGTGAAGTGAACACCTTAAGTGGGGGAGGGGAACAGAAGTACAGGAAGATCACATAGTGAGGGGACAGAGACAGCAAGGTGATCACATACAGTGGGAGCAGGGAGATTATTATTATTATTATACTCTATTTATATGGCGCCACAGGGGATTTGCAGCGCCCAATTGCAGAGTACAAAAAATAAGAATTTACTTACCGATAATTCTATTTCTCATAGTCCGTAGTGGATGCTGGGGACTCCGTAAGGACCATGGGGAATAGCGGCTCCGCAGGAGACTGGGCACAAAGTAAAAAGCTTTAGGACTACCTGGTGTGCACTGGCTCCTCCCCCTATGACCCTCCTCCAAGCCTCAGTTAGGATACTGTGCCCAGACGAGCGTACACAATAAGGAAGGATTTTGAATCCCGGGTAAGACTCATACCAGCCACACCAATCACACCGTACAACTTGTGATCTGAACCCAGTTAACAGTATGATAACAACGAAGGAGCCTCTGAAAAGATGGCTCACAACAATAATAACCCGATTTTTGTAACAATAACTATGTACAAGTATTGCAGACAATCCGCACTTGGGATGGGCGCCCAGCATCCACTACGGACTATGAGAAATAGAATTATCGGTAAGTAAATTCTTATTTTCTCTAACGTCCTAAGTGGATGCTGGGGACTCCGTAAGGACCATGGGGATTATACCAAAGCTCCCAAAAGGGCGGGAGAGTGCGGATGACTCTGCAGCACCGAATGAGAGAACTCCAGGTCCTCCTCAGCCAGGGTATCAAATTTGTAGAATTTAGCAAACGTGTTTGCCCCTGACCAAGTAGCTGCTCGGCAAAGTTGTAAAGCCGAGACCCCTCGTGCAGCCGCCCAAGATGAGCCCACTTTCCGTGTGGAATGGGCTTTTACAGATTTTGGCTGTGGCAGGCCTGCCACAGAATGTGCAAGCTGAATTGTACTACAAATCCAACGAGCAATCGTCTGCTTAGAAGCAGGAGCACCCAGCTTGTTGGGTGCATACAGGATAAACAGCGAGTCAGATTTTCTGACTCCAGCCGTCCTGGAAACATATATTTTCAGGGCCCTGACTACGTCTAGCAACTTGGAATCCTCCAAGTCCCTAGTAGCCGCAGGCACCACAATAGGCTGGTTTAAGTGAAATGCTGAAACCACCTTAGGAAGAAATTGAGGCAGAGTCCTCAATTCTGCCCTATCCGTATGAAAAATTAGGTAAGGGCTTTTATAGGATAAAGCCGCCAATTCTGATACACGCCTGGCTGAAGCCAGGGCTAACATCATTACCACTTTCCATGTGAGATATTTTAAGTCCACAGTGGTGAGTGGTTCAAACCAATGTGATTTTAGGAATCCCAAAACTACATTGAGATCCCAAGGTGCCACTGGAGGCACAAAAGGAGGCTGTATATGCAGTACCCCCTTGACAAACGTCTGAACTTCAGGAACTGAAGCTAGTTCTTTTTGGAAGAATATTGACAGGGCCGAAATTTGAACCTTAATGGACCCTAATTTTAGGCCCATAGACAGTCCTGTTTGCAGAAAATGCAGGAAACGACCCAGTTAAAATTCCTCTGTAGGGGCCTTCCTGGCCTCACACCACGCAACATATTTACGCCAAATACGGTGATAATGTTGCACAGTTACATCCTTCCTGGCTTTGATCAGGGTAGGGATGACTTCATCCGGAATGCCTTTTTCCTTCAGGATCCGGCGTTCAACCGCCATGCCGTCAAACGCAGCCGCGGTAAGTCTTGAAACAGACATGGTCCCTGCTGGAGCAGGTCCTTTCTTAGAGGTAGAGGCCACGGGTCTTCCGTGAGCATCTCTTGAAGTTCCGGGTACCAAGTCCTTCTTGGCCAATCCGGAGCCACGAGTATAGTCTTTACTCCTCTCCTTCTTATGATTCTCAATACCTTGGGTATGAGAGGTAGAGGAGGGAACACATACACTGATCGGTACACCCACGGTGTTACCAGAGCGTCTACAGCTATTGCCTGAGGGTCCCTTGACCTGGCGCAATATCTGTCCAGTTTTTTGTTGAGGCGGGACGCCATCATGTCAACCTTTGGTTTTTCCCAACGGTTCACAATCATGTGGAAGACTTCTGGGTGAAGTCCCCACTCCCCCGGGTGGAGATCGTGTCTGCTGAGGAAGTCTGCTTCCCAGTTGTCCACTCCCGGAATGAACACTGCTGACAGTGCTATCACATGATTTTCCGCCCAGCGAAGAATCCTTGCAACTTCCTTCATTGCCCTCCTGCTTCTTGTGCCGCCCTGTCTGTTTACGTGGGCGACTGCCGTGATGTTGTCCGACTGGAACAACACCGACTGACCCTGAAGCAGAGGCCTTGCCTGACTTAGGGCATTGTAAATGGCCCTTAGTTCCAGGATATTTATGTGAAGTGACGTTTCCATGCTTGACCACAAGCCCTGGAAATTTCTTCCCTGTGTGACTGCTCCCCAGCCTCTCAGGCTGGCATCCGTGGTCACCAGGACCCAATCCTGAATGCCAAATTTGCGGCCCTCTAGGAGATGAGCACTCTGTAACCACCACAGGAGAGACACCCTTGTCCTTGGAGACAGGGTTATCCGCTGATGCATTTGAAGATGCGATCCGGACCATTTGTCCAGCAGATCCCACTGAAAAGTTCTTGCGTGGAATCTGCCGAATGGAATCGCTTCGTAAGAAGCCACCATCTTTCCCAGGACCTTTGTGCATTGATGCACTGACACCTGGCCTGGTCTTAGGAGGTTCCTGACTAGGTCGGATAACTCCCTGGCTTTCTCCTCCGGGAGAAACACCTTTTTCTGTACTGTGTCCAGAATCATCCCTAGGAACAGCAGACGTGTCGTCGGAATCAGCTGCGATTTTGGAATATTTAGAATCCAACCGTGCTGTCGTAGTACTATTTGAGATAGTGCTGCTCCGACCTCTAACTGTTCTCTGGAACTTGCCCTTATCAGGAGATCGTCCAAGTAAGGGATAATTAAGACGCCTTTTCTTCGAAGAAGAATCATCATTTCGGCCATTACCTTGGTAAAGACCCGGGGTGCCGTGGACAATCCAAACGGCAGCGTCTGAAACTGATAATGACAGTTCTGTACCACAAACCTGAGGTACCCTTGGTGAGAAGGGCAAATTGGGACATGGAGGTAAGCATCCTTGATGTCCAGAGACACCATATAGTCCCCTTCTTCCAGGTTCGCTATCACTGCTCTGAGTGACTCCATCTTGAACTTGAACCTTCTTATGTAAGTGTTCAAGGATTTCAGATTTAAAATGGGTCTCACCGAGCCGTCCAGCTTCGGTACCACAAACAGCGTGGAATAATACCCCTTTCCCTGTTGTAGGAGGGGTACCTTGATTATCACCTGCTGGGAATACAGCTTGTGAATGGCTTCCAATATCGCCTCCCTGTCGGGGGGAGACGTTGGTAAAGCAGACTTCAGGAACCGGCGAGGGGGAGACGTCTCGAATTCCAATTTGTACCCCTGAGATACTACCTGCAGGATCCAGGGGTCCACTTGCGAGTGAGCCCACTGCGCGCTGAAAATCTTGAGATGGGCCCCCACCGTGCCTGAGTCCGCTTGTAAGGCCCCAGCGTCATGCTGAGGACTTGGCAGAAGCGGGGGAGGGCTTCTGTTCGTGGGAAGAGGCTGTCTGCTGCAGTCTTTTTCCCCTTCCTCTGCCCCGGGGCAGATATGAGTGGCCTTTTGCCCGCTTGCCCTTATGGGGACGAGAGGACTGAGCCTGAAAAGACGGTATCTTTTTCTGCTGCGAGGTGACTTGGGGTAAAAAAGGTGGATTTCCTGGCCGTTGCCGTGGTCACCAAGTCCGATAGACCGACCCCAAATAACTCCTCCCCTTTATACGGCAATACTTCCATATGCCGTTTGGAATCCGCATCCCCTGACCACTGTCGCGTCCATAATCCTCTTTTGGCAGAAATGGACATCGCACTTACTCTTGATGCCAGAGTGCAAATATCCCTCTGTGCATCTCGCATATATAGAAACGCATCTTTTAAACGCTCTATAGTCAATAATATATTGTCCCTGTCCAGGGTATCAATATTTTCAGTCAGGGAATCCGACCAAGCCACCCCAGCACTGCACATCCAGGCTGAGGCGATTGCTGGTCGCAGTATAATACCAGTATGTGTGTATATACTTTTTAGGACATTTTCCAGCTTCCTATCAGCTGGTTCCTTGAGGGCGGCGGTATCAGGAGACGGTAACGCCACTTGTTTTGATAAGCGTGTGAGCGCCTTATCCACCCTAGGGGGTGTTTCCCAGCGCGCCCTAACCTCTGGCGGGAAAGGGTATAATGCCAATAATTTTTTAGAAATTAGCAGTTTTTTATCGAGGGAAACCCACGCTTCATCACACCCCTCATTTAATTCATCTGATTCAGGAAAAACTACGGGTAGTTTTTTCACACCCCACATAATACCCTTTTTTGTGGTACTTGTAGTATCAGAAATGTTCAAAACCTCCTTCATTGCCGTGATCATGTAACGTGTAGCCCTACTGGAAAATACGTTTGTTTCTTCACCGTCGACACTGGAGTCAGTGTCCGTGTCTGTGTCTGTATCGACCTGATGTAACGGGCGCTTTAGAGCCCCTGACGGTGTTTGAGACGCCTGTATTAACTGATTATCCGGCTGTCTCATGTCGTCAACAGACTTTTGTAAAGTGCTGACACTATCACGTAATTCTTTCCATAAGATCATCCAGTCAGGTGTCGACTCCCTAGAGGGTGACATCACTAACACAGGCAATTGCTTCGCCTCCACACCATTTTCCTCCTCATACATGTCGACACAACGCACCGACACACCGCACACACACAGGGAATGCTCTGATAGAGGACAGGACCCCACTAGCCCTTTGGGGAGACAGAGGGAGAGTTTGCCAGCACACACCAGAGCGCTATATATATATACAGGGATAAGCGTATATAAGTGTTTTTCCCTAATATAGCTGCTGTATATCTTTATATGCCAATTTTATGCCCCCCCCTCTCTTGTTTTACCCTGTTTCTGTAGTGCAGGACTGCAGGGGAGAGTCAGGGAGCCTTACTCCAACGGAGCTGTGAGGAAAAAATGGCGCCAGTGTGCTGAGGAGATAGGCTCCGCCCCCTTTTCGGCGGCCTTTCTCCCGCTTTTTTATTGTAATTTAGGCAGGGGTTAAATACATCCATATAGCCCAGGAGCTATATGTGATGTATTTTTAGCCAAAAAAAGGTATTTCTATTGCGTCTCAGGGCGCCCCCCCCAGCGCCCTGCACCCTCAGTGACCGGAGTGTGAAGTGTGCTGAGAGCAATGGCGCACAGCTGCGGTGCTGTGCGCTACCTTAATGAAGACAGGACGTCTTCTGCCGCCGATTTTCCGGACTCTTCAGTCTTCTGGCTCTGTAAGGGGGACGGCGGCGCGGCTCCGGGACCCATCCATGGCTGGGCCTGTGATCGTCCCTCTGGAGCTAATGTCCAGTAGCCTAAGAAGCCCAATTCACTCTGCACGCAGGTGAGTTCGCTTCTTCTCCCCTTAGTCCCTCGATGCAGTGAGCCTGTTGCCAGCAGGTCTCACTGAAAGTAAAAAACCTACTTTAAACTTTTTCTCTAAGCAGCTCAGGAGAGCCACCTAGATTGCACCCTTCTCGTTCGGGCACAAAATCTTAACTGAGGCTTGGAGGAGGGTCATAGGGGGAGGAGCCAGTGCACACCAGGTAGTCCTAAAGCTTTTTACTTTGTGCCCAGTCTCCTGCGGAGACGCTATTCCCCATGGTCCTTACGGAGTCCCCAGCATCCACTTAGGACGTTAGAGAAACAAATAATCAAAACAGGAAAATAGTGACTTACAGTTGAAGACAATATAGGACAAGTACAGGGTAAATAATCATAGCTACATCAGATGACACTGACATAAGTATCAGGTGGACGAAAACTGCTGGATTTGGTGCAGTTGAAGATTATTAAAGTAAGAAAAAAAATAAGCACATGAGAGAAGAGGGCCCTACTCGTGAGAGTTTACATTCTAAAGGGGAGGGGTAGACAGACAGGGATGACACAGATGGGGTACATAGTGAGCGTGGAACAAAGGGTTAGGATGAGATTTGGCTGGGTTTAGTGAAAAAGTGGGTCCTGAGAGCCCGTTTGAAGTTTTGTAGAGCGGTAGAGAGTCTGAGGGGGAGAGGTAGGGAATTCCAGAGAAAGGGAGCAGCACGTGAAAAATCTTGGTGGTAGAAGTGGGAGGAAGTAATCAGTAGGCGTGCGTTAGCAGAACAAAGAGGACAGGTGGGAGTGTAAAAGGAGATAAGGTCAGAGATGTAAATGGGAGAGGAGTGGGTGAGGGGTTTGTAAGTGAGTGTGAGAAGCTTGAAATGAATTCTGAAAGGGAAGGGGAGCCAGTGAAGGTCTTGTAAGAGAGGAGAGGTGGACGTAGTGCGTTTGGTGAGGAAAATAAGCCGGACAGCAGCATTAAGGATAGATTGGAGTGGAGAGAGGTATTTGTCAGGAATGCCGGTCAGGAGGAGATTACAGTAGTCCAGTCTGGAGATGACCAGTGAGTGGATAAGAGTCTTAGTAGCATCCTGGGTGAGAAAGGGTCTGATCCTGGAAATATTTTTTAGATGAAAACGGCAGGTTTGTGAGAGGTGTTGAATGTGTGGTTTGAAGGAGAGGGAGGAGTCAAGGATTACTCCAAGACAGTGCATTTGGGGGCTAGAGGAGATAGTAGTGCCATCAATAGATAATGAGATTGTGGGAGGTGAGGTTATGCGGGAGGGAGGGAAGATGATCAGCTTGGTCTTAGACATGTTGTTTAAGAAAGCGCTGGGACATCCAAACAGAGATAGCAGAGAGACAGTTGGAGATACGAGTGAGGAGAGCAGGGGAGAGGTCCGTAAAGATAGATTTGAGTGTCATCAGCATAGAGATGATATTGGAAACCAAAAGATCTAATGAGCTTACCTAGTGAGGACGAGACAGAAGAGAAGAGGACCAAGGACAGAACCTTGGGGTACACCTACAGTTAGTGGAAGTGAGGGGGAGGTGATAATATGCACAGGGGGTACAGACAAGTGGTTACAGGGTGTTCACATATTAGGGGACAGAGGCAGCAGATAAATCACACACAGAGGGGGAAGGGGGCGACAGTGGAACAGTCACAAGAAACAGTGTTGAGCATGTTAGAAGAAGAAGAATAATACACTCATAACTTAAAAGTAACTACGTAAGCCATAACTAACTTCCAGTGTAGCTTTCATACTAGTGCAAGGAAGGAGCACAGTAACCAGCTCTGATGATGAATCTCTCAGAGATTATCTCTTGGTGTCCGCGTGGGTCTACTCAGCGCAGCTCCTCCTCGTGCGAAAGCTGCAGGAGACACAGACTCGCGATGATGTCACTGCACTGTAATTTCCGCCGCCGCCAGAAAACAAAGAGTGGGGGTGGTAGGGCAGGTCAAATACATCACTGTCTGTAACGCAGCCCACCCACCACATCTAGTGATATGGGCAGCGCCGGTGGGCGGAGCAGCCACAGGGAAGCCAGCCCTTGCCTCCTCCAAGCCCTGCTTAATATATCAAGGACAGACAGCAGCTGAAGCTATGGCTGGTTAATGTGGGCGGACACCGGGTGGAGGCGGGGCACCCAGAGACTGTTGAAGCCTGTGCAGCTGGCTGGGTAGAGGGGCAGGGTGCCATCTGCCCCCCGGGCCAGTGCAATTTAAGTGTTCCAGGGCCACCTGACTGCAGATTCCCTGTGAAAAGCTGGGCCACGTGCTAGAATCTGCCCCCCAGGCTGAAAGTTGCCAGGCAGCCCCTGCTGTGCAGTGCTGATTTCCAAGTGTAGTGTCCAGCCCTTCTCCTTCATAATCAGGCAGCCGCAGCTGCCTAGCACTTAGAAGTTGTGGGTGGGCTGTGGCGGGGTAGCCAAGAGTGCAGCCTGCAGACACTGATGTACAAGGTTCCTGAGGCCAGACAAGGTGGGCGGGCAGAGGCGGAACTGGTTCCGCCTCCAATCACAACTGACGGAACGCAGTTCTGCCCCGTTCCGGACACTTTAACCCCTGGTTCCTGTGCTCCTGCTGTGTCCCCGTCATCTGATCAGCAAAGTGAGCTCAGATGTGCCAGCAACTCTGCTCGTTGTAATGATCACAGGGGTCACAGCAACAGCACAGGAGAACAGATGGGCCGATCTCACTGATCACTGTTTCTGGGTGCAGGTAAGTGGACTCTTAGCGGGAAGGGGGGTCAGGGGAGGTAGCCGGCGGTGGCAGCGCATGCGTGGTACAATCTGGGGGTATTTCTCATGACAAATACCCTGAGAATTGCGTTAAGAGGATCAGCAGGGATCCTTGTGCTGCATGCAGCGGAGTATTTAACACAAGGCAACCAAGGCGGCTGCTTAGGGCCCTGTGGGTCCCGAGGTGGGCCAGCCGATAAGGCTTAATGGAGGGCCTTTGTGGCGGACCGTGACCGCCATCAAAAATGTTGGAGCGCTGGGGTGGCTGAATACTCCGCTAATAGGGTATGGAGACCTGCTACATTCAGTGAGGGGAGCACAGATCTAAACTGCAGTAAGTGAATGGTGTAATAATGGAAGTTAGAGTTGAGAGGACATGGTGCAATCAGTGAAGGGGGAAAGTAATAATCTGTAATAAAATATAAGTAGGAAAAACAACAAATAATGTACGAGGCATAAATCAGGAATGAAAATATAGTGCTATTTATTGTTTGAGGCGGGGGGGGCCCTATATCGGTATCTTGCTTAGGGCCCCGTGAGCTCTAACTTCACCTCTGAATGCATGCAATAGTTGATACAATCCCTGCAATGTATTCAATTATCTTGCAGAATTGGGCAATTTAGGATGTGAATTGTGAAATAAATGCCTCTTAAACACAGGGCTATAAGGGTGCTGTACTTTCCCTCAAATTCCCATGACTATTCCTGACACAGTTCACAGTGAAAACCCAACAAACTCTCAGGGCTCTATCACCTGCTACTGTCTGAGAACACAGAAGGGCCCATGTGCAGGTTCCGTTCGGACTAGAGATGAGCGGGTTCGGATTGAACACCAGAATTAACGCCAGTTCGGTTTTATCTGGATTTTTCCTTTTGGCTATCCACAACACGTGACATCCATGAGCCAATAAGATGCCGATTTGAGAACCAAGTATATCCGAGTGAAACCGAACCCGATCATCTCTAGTTTGGACACCCACCTCTGGCGGCGGTTGCAGCACTGCAGACTCTAGCTTTGTGCCAGAGGCTACTGCACATGCACAGGTCTCCGGGAACATGAGAGCTGAGGCTTGCCAATGTCTATTTCCCTATTTCCCTTCTGTTACACGATCTTATAAACACGGACATTATCTGTGCTGTACACAGCCTCCCACACAATATTTTGTACGTTAATAAAACAATTTTATATTTTAACAGTCTATAACTAATTTTAATTTCTTTTTACAGGATGACACCACAGTGGGGAACGTGTCTGATGACTGTTTCTGGATCTCGGGGGAAGAGAAAAAGCTTGTCGCAAACAGACGAGTTTACGCTATGGAGGAGACTTTCATACTTGAGGCGTACTGGTTAAGGCACTTACATCATGACAATGGGCAACACTATAAACCCTATAAACATTGGATGAAGTAGAAGAACATATTGGGCATAGTTAGAATGAGTTTCGATGATGATATGATTTTCTGACTTATTGAAAGTCAGTTTATGACGTATGATTTTAAGATAGTTGATAATGCACAAGATTGATTCAATATTCATGTTCCTTTTAAATACTGACTGAAGTTAATGGAGGAAATGATACATTGTTTCGGAAGAAGGTTCATCTATGGTAAAACGTAATCACTAAAGTTAATGTATGATGTCACATATTGACTATAATTCATGGAAGATGTCTCATTAGTTACAATTCATGGAAGATGTCTCATACTAGATAATGTTCATGGACAATATGACATTTGGATAAAGTTCTTGGATGATACAACAACATTTCAATAAAGCCCTCAGATGATAGGACATTTGGATAAAGTCCATGGATGATATGACATTTAGATAAGGACTTTATCAGTTCTTGGATAATAAGACATTTAGATAAAGTTCTTGGATGATATGACATTCAGATAAAAGTTCTTGGATAACAAGACATTTGGATAAAGTTCTTGGATGATAGACCATTTGGATAAAGTTCTTGGATGAAAGGACATTTGGACAAAGGGCATGGATGATAACATGTTTGGATAAAGTTCTTGGATGATAAGAAATTTGGATAAAGTGCTTGGATGATATGAATTTGGATACCTTCCATGGACGATTTGACACTTATATAAAGTTCTTGGAAGATATGACATTTGGATAACTTTCATAGAGGATATAATATTTAGATACAGTTCTTGGAAGAAATTACATTTGGATAACTTCCATGGATGATATGACATTTTGATTAAGTTCTTGGACAATATGACATTTGGATAACGTCCATGAATATGACATTTGGATAAAGTTCTTAGACAATATAACATTTGGATAACTTCCATGGATGTGATATGACATTTGATAATGTTCTTGGGCAATGTGATATTTGGATATAGTTTATTGATGATATAACATATTGAATAGACTTCTTGGATGATATGACTTTTGGATAACTTTCATGGATAATATGATATTTGGATAAAGGTCTTGAAAGACATGAGATTTGGATAACTTCCATGGATGATATAACATTTAGATAAAGTTCTTAGAAGATATGACATTTGGATATATAGATTATTGATGCTATAATGTATTGGATAGCCTTTTTGGATGATATGACTTTTGGATAATGTTATTAATTATATAACATAATGACAAAGTTTATAGATGATATGGCATATAGGATAAAGTTAATCAATATGACATTTGTATGATGTTCATGGGTGATTTGTCAAATTGCTTACATAAAGTTCATTGATATACAGAATATTTGAGACCCAAATATTTCTAAAATTTTACTTTTTGGTTAAATTGTCTCATTAAAGACTATTAATGTTTTCTTCATCCACCAACATCTGAAGAACTAGCACAGATATACCCTCCTTGCACACACAAACTACAGTATACACATACTGTAGTACTGTATATATGGTATGTAATAATTATTATTTAAGGATAGTATTTTTGCAAATAAAACCTACATGCACTATACATGATTTCTCATGGGACTCCCTAAGTTTATGTAACCCTTACTCACTTGACAATAGAATAGAGTCCTGGAATCTATAAGTATGGTCTTCTTGTTTCTGGCTTAGTAGCAGTGCCTCCACCCAAGCCTTCAACTGTTGCAATGGTTCAGGTTATCCATGGGGTAGACTTGGGAAAACCTCTCAAGTAGACTGACACAACTTTTAATAATGTTTACTAATATAGGGGCAGATTTAACTATGAGCCCCGCATTAGTGCTGCAGAAATCTCTCGGAAAATGTTGCAGAGGGCAAGCTCCCAGAGTCTCCTCTCAGCTGCTTGGTGACAGAGGCGAGGGGCCCATACAGAGACGGCACACAGTCCCCCTCGCAGCCTAACCCTAAACTTACCTATACTGTCTAACCCTAACACCGCCCCCCGCGCAGCATAATGCTCCCTCTAATACCTAAACCTAATACACCCCCCCCCCCCCCCCACACACACACACACACAGCCTAACCTTCAAGGACCGTACACACTAGTTGATAAAGTAAATGACGTCTCTCATTTTGACCCTTCCTGAGTGATGTCGTTTACTCTATCGACTAGTGTGTACGCTGTTAATGATGAGCATGTATGGCCCCGCGGGTCATTAACGACCCTCGGTCTCGGCTATGCATGCAGCTCAATTTGCTCTCATCATCCACACAGGTTTTACAGTATCAATGTAAATGTGGGATTTTAAGTCACACGGGTATTTTAATGAAGCAGAGAAAACCCCTTTCTCCTCCTTTGGTTATCACTGCTTAATCCTATGTAAGAAGAGGGCTATCCAGAGAAATGAGTGAATTCTCTTGTGGCCCTTCTTTATTAGGTGCTTACTGTGTCCCCATAGCCTGATATGAGAACTGTCCCCATAACTTGGTGTGAGAACTGCAATGTCAGCTGTATTTATCATGTGGTGGAAAGTCGCTTGGCATGGTGCTCCCATGTGCACATCTACAGTGTCGGACTGGGGCATGAAGGGGAATATAGTGGTAGGGGCCCATGCTTAAGGAGTGTGGGCCAGTTACCACAAGATGAGACCAGCCAGCACAGAGGCTCGGATAGAAACCAATAGCTAAATGTAATAGCCTCCGGATTCCTGAGGTGCGGGACTTTTGTGCAAGTCTGCCCATTTATTTTTAAAGCAGCAATCATTTACAAGGCAAAACCTGTAGCTCTTTTAAAACGTGTCAGTGAGTAATGAATACACATGTGCACCTGCTGGGTAACCTGGAAACCATGAACTGTCTGGGGGTCCTGAGGCCCGAGTTTGATAAATACCGGCCTCCGGTATGTGGCACATATACTCTCTCACCATGGATAACAGACTAAGAAGACGCTGTTCATGCGCAATATCACACTTCAGATCCCGGTCGGAGGTCCACACAGCGATGCAAGTCAAATCAAAACATAACAGAGCAAGAAATATCAACACTGAAATGCATTGTGGTCCACATTTCTGCAGAACAACATTAAGCACACGTGATGTTTAACCTTTGGTTAGCATTGTTCCGTTGCAGAGTCCCATCGCAGAGCAGTGGGAAGCACCGACTGCCTGAGACCAGCAGCTCCCATGCTCTCCACAGAATGCAGACGGGATGCTGGCTGTCAGTATAGTGCTTATCCCGTCAGCCGGAATCCCAGCAGCTAGTTCCCTCACGGGATCACTGTGCTCACCACGCTTCACTCGCCACAGGTTATATTCCCACTTGGGTGGTGGCGTGGAATCCCGACCGCTGGGGAAATGGCGGCGGTCGGGATTCCGACCGCCGGCATTTCCCCAGCTGTCGGGATTCCAACATTGGTATCCTGAATGCAGGGATCCTGACAGGCGATATAGTCACCGCATCTCCTCTCAACTAATCAGTTCTTCCCCATTCATTTCTGTGGAGTGAGCGGCAGTGATCTGTCATTCTACAAGGGACTCTGCAAGGGGACAGTGCAACTTGGTTTTTGCAAAGATCCCTGGATGCCTATATGGACCACAGAGGACCTGCTTCATTGCTCTTGTGTGTATTAAAGTGGAGAATGACAGCTGTGTGGGGGAGTTTTTTTTAAATAAAATATTACAATACTCTGTGTCCAGGTCTTGTCTGTATTTTAATATTTTCTTTACAGGCAAAAGTTCTACAAGTTCCACCATGCCGGGACAGGCTTGTTGGGAGTTATACTCCATCTGTAAAGTAATATTACTAAATATTCAATCACCATTACCCACATACCCAAAGCCAAGGGCGTGCATGAAAGAACCCAGTTGTCCCTCGGGAGGGATTCCAGCCCTGGGCTGACCAGTTTGGGGCCGGTTGTCATTATGACAGAGGGACTCCACACTGTGGGGGGAAGTCAGTTATAGGTATATTCCCATTTCCGCGTTAAGGTCCACCAACAGCAGAATGATTTGCCCCCTTCACGGGCTGGCTGAATGCTTGATTCACCTAAAAGTGCTTGCTACCCTATGGGGTCGCAAGCACTTTTGAACAAGATCCCTGCCGCCAAAAAGCGGCAAATGTGCCACGCACTAATTGAATTCCCCCTTGTGTGTCTTCCTGTTTTAGCATTATCCCCTAGCCTGATTCACCCTGGTGCTGGTTTTTGGACAATAGGAGTAACCCCATCAGTGGTGTCAGAAGTGAGGTGCTGCTCGCACCAAGGTGTCACCCGCTGAGGGGTGACACCAAAGTGCCGACTCCTGCTCAGTGACAGGAGCTAGGAGCTGCGCTGTAATATTATGTGCAGCAACCCGGCTCCTGTCACAATGTAGAAGCCGGCACTGTCTCTGGAGCCAGGCCGCATCTCCCAGACCCCCAATGTGTCAAAAACGGGGGTCGAGACGTGAAGCCACTCCCCATCCTGCTAAGCCACGCTCATGCCCTGCAGAGTCATGCCCATGTCCTGCGAAACCACACCCATTTCTCATCTGGCCACATCAGGTGTTTGAGAGGTGAGTAACGCCTCTGAACCCCATACCATTTTTCTCCTCAATTTTCCAATAACGAACCAGGTTCAGACGTCCAGGGCTAGTTATGGATTTAGGGGAGGGGATGACTTTTGTTTTGTTTTTACATTTTTTCCATCCTTTTAAACATAAAGCCTGCACAGATCACATTGAATTGTGGTTACTTTATATTCCACAGTGGTTTCATTACAAACCGCTGTGGAACAGAACACGCCATGGCAGGTTGTCATTTAGAAATCAATGGGGATTTCAGTTTAGACATCAAAACTGATCTTTAGTAAAAAAAACGCCAATTTGACATTGAATCACTGATGCTTTCAGTGGGTTCAAAATGGCACCAAACCCGTTGCTTAGTATCCTTCAGCCACTTTGGCGTTTCTGCCTCAGTAGTGGATAAGACACTATCCCAGCTGATGGCTTTGCCCACCAATGGAAACAGATATCTGTTATAAGAACATCTGTCGTCTTCATCTGTTCTCCAATCTGCATTACAGAAAGTGTGTAACTCCTAACTTTTATTTCTTACAAATTCAAGGAACTTATACCCTTTAGGTATCTTAGTTGTTGGACACACAACTTTTGTTATTTTTGTACTTTTGTCAGTTGGGGTCCTGACAGGTTTGGCGTATGGCATTCTAAATTTGATGAGCACTGCCTCAATCTACCCTTGTTAGTCAATGGTAACAGTCCCAGCTTTCAAAACATTGACAACAATTTCACTTTGGCAATCTGGCTTTCCTGGCCTGCAAGCAATAGATCAGCTACATACACAATTACAATGAACAAGCCTTTTTCTTTCCACTTATAGTATGAACAGTGACTAGCTTTGAAACGTACAAAATAAATTTCTAGCAATACACTGTCAAGTTTGATGTATCAGCAGCAGCCACTTTGTTTTAGCCCATATAATGTTATACAGACATACTTTTCCATTTGGAACTGCATTGACATACATCTCCTTAGCTAGCTCACCATTCAAGATGGCTGAATCAAAATCCAGTTGGAACAGCAGCAAATCATTCACAGTAGATAAAGCAATGACCATACATAATGTACTGTACCTTGCAACAAGTGAGATCTCTTTGTACTGAATGCCTCATATCTGTGCGCAACCCTTCGCAAGATGTTGTGCTTTGTAGTGTGCAAGATTTCTATTGGTGCTTTTTTCAGAAGATCCACTTGTTTTTGAGTGTTTTATTTTAGATTGGTTTGTCCACAATGGTACATGCATTACTGCCGTTTACAGCTCATTATGGCTATACCCCTGGGCCTCTGTTCTGGGTCTATGTCAGTTCTAATTGTATGTTCAGCATCCATACCATACCAGCAAGATATGTGATAGATGCTTGGCAGTGCATAACTCCAAGGCTACAACCAGAAAATCATACTCTGGAATAAGATTTTGCAGCATCGTCTTTGCAACCTCTTCCTCATCTACTTGGATACCTACTGATGTCAACTGCTGAGGTATAAACAGCATCCTATCTATATAGTCATTCATATACTTGCACGCGCCTAGTGTAGTGCTTTACAGAGTACATCTAAGGTTGATTCTTCTCATTAAGTTTTTATCTCATATCTGTAATGCTACCCACATTTTGTGTGCTGTCATATTCCCATAAATGATGGAAAATATGTGCTGCTCCACAGTTAAGCCTATGGTTTCCATGTTTTTATCCATATCATCTGGGTTGGGGAGCTCCCCAGCATCACTGGCAGAGCCAGATTAAGGTGGGGGGGCTCCGGGGGTAAGTACCCCGGGCCCCTCTGTCAGAAAAGGGACCCTGCCACATGCCGGAGGTCAGATCTCTAATTTGATCTGATCCGCGGCTATGAACTGCCAGGCATTGCGCTCCAGTCCCCTCCCCACTGACAGCGATCCCAGCCGCTGGCACTGCAGAGCTCACAGCTTACTGAGTGACGGCTAAGCAGCCCAATAGAAGATGTCAAGCTGCAGCCTGTGGCTCAGTGACTGGCTGAGCACGCAGGCTGCAAGAAGGAAATTCCCACCCTGGCAGCGTGTGGGGATTTGTGCTGAGAAGGAGAGGAACAGGAACATTCACGCTTCCACTCTCCAGTATGTAAGTCAGGATTTTTTTTTTTTTTTTAAAGATATGCAGTTGAAGTTAGGCTCTATTTTATGTGTATAAATGAATATATATATATAGATAGATAGATAGATAGATAGATAGATAGATAATATGTTTGTATGTATGCGTGCGTGCGTGTGTGTGTGTGTGTATATATATATATATATATATATATATATATCGAATGTGGTTCTAATAGAGAGGGGTATGCATCCATCCACTCATCATTTGTATAGAACAGGCTGCACTCGCTGGTCTTTGTAAGAAAGTGTATTTTTCAAAAATTCAATAAGGTGATTGGCACATTTTGCCAACATTTCAGCGCCACGCAGGGCGCTTTTCTCAAGGCTGTGTGCAAAGCTACAAGCAAAAGAAACCCAAATAGTGTGTGTTCTTACCTTAAATAGGTGGAGGACCGCACTGTGGAGCTGCGGGAGCTGGCGTCCGGCGGGGCTTCCGGTCAATGTTCCCCTCGCGTAACCAGGAAGTGACGTCACTGGTTGCTGGGTTACCGCGAGCGTCCCCGCCGTCGTTGTTATCCCGCTGATCCTGGCGGAAGATGATACAAAAAGGTGACAGATCGTGTCCCTAACTGATATAAAGAGTGTGCATAATACTAGATATTAAAAACAAATAGGTGCTGTGAAAAATCCGTGTTACCCGATGTGGGAAACAGGACCCAGAAGTGATGTTAAATAACAAGACAGTGTGTGACACATGATTAAAGTTAAAATTACTGAACCAGCAGAAGAAATGCCTGATAATGCAACAATGTATATGTGGCAGCTATATAGGTGGAATAATGATATTATATTATAGATGACATGTCTGTGAGAGAAACAGAAGTTGCGGATAGCTTATAATAGATAAAATCCCCCATGAGCGTGTTGAGAAGGTGGGCATGCTATATAGAAGTGACTGAGTGTTGACATGCTACCATGTATATATGTATGGCTCATGTACAAAACCCACGATGGTATGGATCAATATGCCACCCTGGATGAAGAAAACGACCCATTTGGCTGTGACATCTTGGGATGGTACTAAAGTTTGCAGTACCATACAGTGTTCATTCCCAGAAAACGCTCCAAGCGACATGTTCATTAAGTCCATTCGGGGTCAGTGTGGACAGACGGTAAATCCATTCAATCTCCCGTCGGGCTAATGCCTTGGCTCGATCTCCACCTCTTGCATTAGCTGGAATATGGTCCACAATCATATGTCTAAGGTGTTGTAGTTGGTGTTGTGCCTGTTTGAAGTGGCGCGCCACTGGTTGGTCATTAGGCTTTCCCTCCAAGGCGGCCTTAATGGCCGATCTGTGTAAGGAATGAACACTGTATGGTACTGCAAACTTTAGTACCATCCCAAGATGTCACAGCCAAATGGGTCGTTTTCTTCATCCAGGGTGGCATATTGATCCATACCATTGTGGGTTTTGTACATGAGCCATACATATATACATGGTAGCATGTCAACACTCAGTCACTTCTATATAGCATGCCCACCTTCTCAACACGCTCATGGGGGATTTTATCTATTATAAGCTATCCGCAACTTCTGTTTCTCTCACAGACATGTCATCTATAATATAATATCATTATTCCACCTATATAGCTGCCACATATACATTGTTGCATTATCAGGCATTTCTTCTGCTGGTTCAGTAATTTTAACTTTAATCATGTGTCACACACTGTCTTGTTATTTAACATCACTTCTGTGTCCTGTTTCCCACACCGGGTAACACGGATTTTTCACAGCACCTATTTGTTTTTAATATCTAGTATTATGCACACTCTTTATATCAGTTAGGGACACGATCTGTCACCTTTTTGTATCATCTTCCGCCAGGATCAGCGGGATAACAACGACGGCGGGGACGCTCGCGGTAACCCAGCAACCAGTGACGTCACTTCCTGGTTACGCGAGGGGAACATTGACCGGAAGCCCCGCCGGACGCCAGCTCCCGCAGCTCCACAGTGCGGTCCTCCACCTATTTAAGGTAAGAACACACACTATTTGGGTTTCTTTTGCTTGTAGCTTTGCACACAGCCTTGAGAAAAGCGCCCTGCGTGGCGCTGAAACGTTGGCAAAATGTGCCAATCACCTTATTGAATTTTTGAAAAATACACTTTCTTACAAAGACCAGCGAGTGCCGCCTGTTCTATACAAATGATGAGTGGATGGATGCATACCCCTCTCTATTAGAACCACATTCGATATCCATTGGACCTTAGGACGGCACCCAGGCAGATGTCGACATAAGTGAGTGCCGACCTTACCAGCTTTGTATATATATATATATATATATGGGTTCAGGTCAGGATCCCGGTAATCTGGATCCCAGCAGTCAAAATACTGACGCTGGAATTCCAACACTGCTCCGTGCCCGGACCGCTTGAAACTGGAACAAGTGTTTGCCGGGCCACCGGTGAAGTAAGCTGGGGAAGGGGGGGGGGAGGGTAAATAGGGTTAGGCTGCGGGAAGAAAGGGTTAGTGGGGAAAATCCTGACGGGGCAAGGTGAATACTTACCTTGCCCCTGTCAGGATTTTCATCATTGGGACGCATATGTATGTATGTGTATATATAATATATATATATATATATATATATATGTATTATAACTTAAAATTTACACCTTAGGGCCCCCCTGTCTTAAGTACCTTGGGCCCCATGATGCCTTAATTCAGCTCTGATTACTGCTGACCTTCCACAACTTCTACTACTTCACAGATCCGCCGCTTGTCAGATGCAGCATCGGTGGCATATCGGGAACATTGGTCTCAACTTCAGACATTTGGTGCATGTGTACTGTGGTTATCTTAATATTTTCTTTTGCAGATGGACTATAGGTGCCAGCAGGCCATTAATGTCTGGGCATGCTGGCACTTATTGTTCCACAAGTGCTGGCATGATGGGGCAAGCTTGCTAGCACCCATAGACCACCTATAAAATATCTATTCTTTACACATTAACCTTGCATGGTGTATGGGGAAAAGCACCTGGCATTCAGCTCAAGGCTGGTTGATCCTCAGGTGGGTTCTATTTTTGGGGGGGTCCCAACCAGAGGTGTATCTAGGGGTCCTGGCGCCCCTGGCAAAGTAAGGTACTTGCACCCCCCCCCCCTCATATTCTAATTAGGGAAGGCTCATGTGCAAAAAAGGGGCATGATGTTGTGGGAAAGGGACATGATCGCACAATATTACTCCCAATTACGTTACACAGTAGTAACCCCTTATACACATTATGTCACACACTAGTGCCCCTTACACATCATGCCCATAGAGTAATCCTTGTCACACTGTGGAGAAAATAAGAATTTACTTACCGATAATTCTATTTCTCGGAGTCCGTAGTGGATGCTGGGGTTCCTGAAAGGACCATGGGGAATAGCGGCTCCGCAGGAGACAGGGCACAAAAAAGTAAAGCTTTACTAGGTCAGGTGGTGTGCACTGGCTCCTCCCCCTATGACCCTCCTCCAGACTCCAGTTAGGTACTGTGCCCGGACGAGCATACACAATAAGGGAGGCATTTTGAATCCCGGGTAAGACTCATACCAGCCACACCAATCACACCGTACAACTTGTGATCTAAACCCAGTTAACAGTATGACAACAGAAAGGGCCTCTTAAAGATGGCTCCTTAACAATAACCCGAATTAGTTAACAATAACTATGTACAAGTATTGCAGATAATCCGCACTTGGGATGGGCGCCCAGCATCCACTACGGACTCCGAGAAATAGAATTATCGGTAAGTAAATTCTTATTTTCTCTATCGTCCTAAGTGGATGCTGGGGTTCCTGAAAGGACCATGGGGATTATACCAAAGCTCCCAAACGGGCGGGAGAGTGCGGATGACTCTGCAGCACCGAATGAGAGAACTCCAGGTCCTCCTTTGCCAGGGTATCAAATTTGTAAAATTTTACAAACGTGTTCTCCCCCGACCACGTAGCTGCTCGGCAGAGTTGTAATGCCGAGACCCCTCGGGCAGCCGCCCAAGATGAGCCCACCTTCCTTGTGGAGTGGGCTTTTACAGTTTTAGGCTGTGGCAGGCCTGCCACAGAATGTGCAAGTTGAATTGTGTTACAAATCCAACGAGCAATCGACTGCTTAGAAGCAGGTGCGCCCAACTTGTTGGGTGCATACAATATAAACAGCGAGTCAGATTTTCTGACTCCAGCCGTCCTTGCAATGTATATTTTTAAGGCTCTGACAACGTCCAACAACTTGGAGTCCTCCAAGTCGCTAGTGGCCGCAGGCACCACAATAGGTTGGTTCAGATGAAATGCTGATACCACTTTAGGGAGAAAATGCGGACGAGTCCGCAGTTCTGCCCTATCCGAATGGAAGATTAGATAAGGACTTTTATAAGATAAAGCCGCCAATTCAGATACTCTCCTGGCAGAGGCCAGGGCTAGTAACATAGTCACTTTCAATGTGAGATATTTCAAATCCACCTTTTTCAATGGTTCAAACCAATGGGATTTGAGGAAATCTAAAACTACATTTAGATCCCACGGTGCCACCGGAGGCACCACAGGAGGCTGTATATGCAGTACTCCCTTGACAAAGGTCTGGACCTCAGGGACAGAGGCCAATTCTTTTTGGAAGAATATTGACAGGGCCGAAATTTGAACCTTAATGGATCCCAATTTGAGACCCATAGATAATCCTGATTGCAGGAAATGTAGGAAACGACCCAGTTGGAATTCCTCCGTCGGAACCCTCCGATCCTCGCACCACGCTACATATTTTCGCCAAATGCGGTGATAATGTTTCACGGTGACTTCCTTCCGTGCCTTAATCAAGGTAGGAATGACTTCTTCTGGAATGCCTTTCCCTTTTAGGATCTGGCGTTCAACCGCCATGCCGTCAAACGCAGCCGCGGTAAGTCTTGAAAAAGACAGGGACCCTGCTGTAGCAGGTCCCTTCTCAGAGGTAGGGGCCACGGTTCGTCCGTGAGCATCACTTGAAGTTCCGGATACCAAGTCCTTCTCGGCCAATCCGGAACCACTAGTATTGTTCTTACTCTTCTTTGCCGTATGATCTTCAATACCTTTGGTATGAGCGGCAGAGGAGGAAACACATACACTGACTGGTACACCCAAGGAGTTACCAGTGCGTCCACAGCTATTGCCTGTGGATCTCTTGACCTGGCGCAATATTTGTCCAGTTTCTTGTTGAGGCGAGACGCCATCATGTCTACAATTGGTCTTTCCCAACGGTCTATTAACATGTTGAAGACTTCTGGATGTAGACCCCACTCTCCCGGATGAAGATCGTGTCTGCTGAGGAAGTCTGCTTCCCAGTTGTCCACGCCCGGGATGAACACTGCTGACAGTGCTATCACGTGATTCTCCGCCCAGCGAAGAATCTTGGCAGCTTCTGCCATTGCACTCCTGCTTCTTGTGCCGCCCTGCCTGTTTACATGGGCGACCGCCGTGATGTTGTCCGACTGAATCAACACCGGCTTTCCTTGCAGGAGAAGTTCCGCCTGGCTTAGAGCATTGTAGATTGCTCTTAGTTCCAGAATGTTTATGTGAAGAGACTTTTCCAGACTCGTCCATACTCCCTGGAAGTTTCTTCCTTGTGTGACTGCTCCCCAGCCTCTCAGGCTGGCGTCCGTGGTCACCAGGATCCAATCCTGAATGCCGAATCTGCGGCCTTCTAATAGGTGAGCCTTCTGCAACCACCACAGAAGTGACACCCTTGTCTTTGGTGACAGGGTTATTCGCAGGTGCATCTGCAGATGCGACCCTGACCATTTGTCCAACAGATCCCTTTGGAATATTCTTGCATGGAATCTGCCGAATGGAATTGCTTCGTAAGAAGCCACCATTTTTCCCAGGACTCTTGTGCATTGATGTACTGACACTTTTCCTGGTTTTAGGAGGTTCCTGACCAGATCGGATAACTCCTTGGCTTTTTCCTCTGGAAGGAAAACCTTTTTCTGAACCGTGTCCAGAATCATTCCTAGGAACAGCAGACGAGTTGTCGGGATTAAATGGGATTTTGGAATATTCAGAATCCACCCGTGTTGTCTTAGCACCTCTTGAGATAGTGCTAAAGCTGTCTCCAGCTGTTCTCTGGACCTTGCCCTTATTAGGAGATCGTCCAAGTATGGGATAACTAATACGCCTTTTCTTCGAAGAAGAATCATCATCTCGGCCATTACCTTGGTAAAGACCCGAGGCGCCGTGGACAATCCGAACGGCAGCGTCTGAAACTGATAGTGACAGTTTTGAACAATGAACCTGAGGTACCCCTGGTGTGCGGGGTAAATCGGAACGTGTAGATACGCATCCTTGATGTCCAAGGATACCATAAAGTCCCCTTCTTCCAGGTTCGCTATCACTGCTCTGAGTGACTCCATCTTGAACTTGAACTTTTTTATGTAGAGGTTCAAGGACTTCAGATTTAGAATAGGCCTTACCGAGCCATCCGGCTTCGGTACCACAAATAGAGTGGAATAATACCCCTTTCCTTGTTGTAATAGGGGTACTTTGACTATCACCTGCTGAGCGTACAGCTTGTGAATGGCTTCCAACACCCTCTCCCTTTCGGAAGAGACGGTTGGTAAGGCAGACTTCAGGAAACGATGAGGAGGATCCGTCTCTAATTCCAACCTGTACCCCTGAGATATTATCTGCAGGATCCAGGGGTCTACCTGCGAGTGAGCCCACTGCGCGCTGTAATTTTTGAGACGGCCCCCCACTGTCCCCGAGTCCGCTTGAGAGGCCCCAGCGTCATGCTGAGGTTTTTGCAGGAGCCGGGGAGGGCTTCTGTTCCTGGGAAGGAGCTGCCTGTTGGTGTCTCTTCCCTCTTCCTCTGCCTCGTGGCAGGTACGACAAGCCCTTTGCTCTCTTATTTTTGTAGGAGCGAAAAGGCTGCGGTTGAAAGGTCGGTGCCTTTCTCTGTTGGGGAGTGACTTGAGGTAAAAAAGTGGATTTCCCGGCAGTAGCCGTGGCCACCAAGTCTGATAGACCAACTCCAAATAACTCCTCCCCTTTATACGGCAAAACCTCCATGTGACGTTTTGAATCCGCATCGCCTGTCCACTGTCGTGTCCATAAGGCTCTTCTGGCTGAAATGGACATAGCACTCACCCGAGATGCCAGTGTGCAAATATCCCTCTGTGCATCACGCATATAGATAAATGCATCCTTTATTTGTTCTAACGACAGTAAAACATTGTCCCTATCTAGGGTATCAATATTTTCAATCAGGGATTCTGACCAAACTACTCCAGCACTGCACATCCAGGCAGTTGCTATAGCTGGTCGTAGTATAACACCTGCATGTGTGTATATATTCTTTTGAATAACTTCCATCTTTCTATCTGATGGATCCTTAAGTGCGGCCGTCTCAGGAGAGGGTAACGCCACTTGTTTGGATAAGCGTGTGAGCGCCTTGTCCACCTTAGGGGGTGTTTCCCAGCGCGCCCTAACCTCTGGCGGGAAAGGGTATAATGCCAATAACTTTTTTGAAATTATCAACTTTTTATCAGGAGCAACCCACGCTTCATCACACACGTCATTTAATTCTTCTGATTCAGGAAAAACTGTTTGTAGTTTTTTCACACCATACATAATACCCTGTTTTACGGTATCTGTAGTATCAGCTAAATGTAACGTCTCCTTCATTGCCAAAATCATATAACGTGTGGCCCTACTGGAAAATACGTTTGAATTTCTACCGTCGTCACTGGAATCAGTGCCCGTGTCTGGGTCTGTGTCGACCGACTGAGGCAAAGGGCGTTTTACAGCCCCTGACGGTGTTTGAGGCGCCTGGACAGGCATTAATTGATTGTCCGGCCGCCTCATGTCCTCAACTGACTGTTTAAGGGAAGATAAACCATCACGTAATTCCACAAATAAAGGCATCCATTCTGGTGTCGACCCCCTGGGGGGTGACATCTGCATATTTGGCAATTGCTCCGCCTCCACACCAATATCGTCCTCATACATGTCGACACCACGTACCGACACACACCGCAAACTCACAGGGAATGCTCTAATGAAGACAGGACCCACTAGCCCTTTTGGGGAGACAGAGGGAGAGTCTGCCAGCACACACCACAAAGCGCTATATATACAAGGGATATCCTTATATTAAGTGCTCCCTTATAGCTGCTTTAATATATATATATATAGCCATTAATGTGCCCCCCCTCTCTGTTTTACCCTGTTTCTGTAGTGCAGTGCAGGGGAGAGACCTGGGAGCCGTTCTGACCAGCGGAGCTGTGACAGAAAATGGCGCCGTGTGCTGAGGAGATAGGCCCCGCCCCTTTTTCGGCGGGTTCTTCTCCCGCTATTTTTCCAGTCAGGCAGGGGTTAAATATCTCCATATAGCCCCTATGGGCTATATGTGAGGTATTTTTAGCCTTGTATAAGGTTTATATTTGCCTCTCAGAGCGCCCCCCCCCCAGCGCTCTGCACCCTCAGTGACTGCCCAGTGAAGTGTGCTGAGAGGAAAATGGCGCACAGCTGCAGTGCTGTGCGCTACCTTATGAAGACTGAGGAGTCTTCAGCCGCCGGTTTCCGGACCTCTTCACGCTTCAGCATCTGCAAGGGGGTCGGCGGCGCGGCTCCGGGACCGGACTCCACGGCTGGGCCTGTGTTCGATCCCTCTGGAGCTAATGGTGTCCAGTAGCCAAGCAGCAAATCCACTCTGCATGCAGGTGAGTTTACTACTTTCCCCCTAAGTCCCACGTTGCAGTGATCCTGTTGCCAGCAGGACTCACTGTAAAGAAAAAAACCTAAACTAAACTTTCTCTAAGCAGCTCTTTAGGAGAGCCACCTAGATTGCACCCTTCTCGTTCGGGCACAAAATCTAACTGGAGTCTGGAGGAGGGTCATAGGGGGAGGAGCCAGTGCACACCACCTGACCTAGTAAAGCTTTACTTTTTTGTGCCCTGTCTCCTGCGGAGCCGCTATTCCCCATGGTCCTTTCAGGAACCCCAGCATCCACTTAGGACGATAGAGAAATAAGCAGTGCCTGGCGCAGCAAAGGTAGGGCACCACTCGGCGATGCCACCCGCGACCAGGGGTATAATGAAATAGTAATGGCAGTGAAAAGGTATTTATGTGCACTACCTAGTAGTGGTGATGTAGTGATATATTAAGAAAAGCATTCTAGTAGTTTATTTTGAGTTTCTTCACTGTGGGGCATTGCGGTGCCAAACACCAGCGCCAACTCCTGGCTGCTGTGCGACCCACCAGCCCATGCACTGCCACTACTAAGTGATTCCACCCCCTGACCAAGAGTGGCACCACCAGGCAGCACCCCCTCTTCAGCCAGTGCACCTGGTGAGTGCCATCCTGGCCAATGGGTAGATAGCCATAGTCCCCACCTCCTCCCAGCACATAGCCATAGTCCCTATCCTCTCCCATCACATAGAAGTAGTCCCTGTCCCCCTCCCAGCATATAACCGTAGTCCCCACTCTCTCCCAGCACATAGCCGTAGTCCCCACCACCTCCCAGCACATAGCCGTAGTCCCCACCCCCTTCCAGCACATAGCCGTAGTCCCCACCCCCTTCCAGCACATAGCCGTAATCCCCATACCCCTCCCAGCACATAGTCGCAATCCCCATCCCCCTCCCAGCACATAGCCGTAGTCTTCATTCCCCTCCCAGGACATAGCCATAGTCTCCCCCCAGCACATAGCCATAGCCCCGATCCCAGCACATAGCCATAGTCATCATCCTCCTCTGGGCCTCCCATCACATAGAAGTGGTCTCCATCCCCCTCCCAGCACATATCCATAGTCCCCATCCCCCTCGGAGCACATGATCTCTCACCTTTCTGCATATAGTCATCTCTCCTCCCAGCATATAGTCTCCCCCCTCCCTGCATATAGTCATCTACGCTCCCAGCACATAGTCTCGCCCCTCGAAGCACATACTGTATCCATAATATTTTGCAATACCTAGTTTGATGAGCTGGGCATCGCCTGGGCTGGAGGATCGCACAGTAGGCAGGAACACCACACTTCGGCACCGCATCACACTCTGCAAAAAAAGTGAAAATAAACTACATCTCCCAGCAACCCTTGCTGCCAGGAGCTCCCGACAGCAAGGGCTGCTGGGAGCTGTCGTTTATTTTCACTTCTACATTGCAGTGCCGAACACCAGCGCCTGTCCCTGCCTACTGTGCGATCCTCCAGCCCAGGCAATGCCACTACTGAGTCCACCCATTGGCTAAGGGTGGCACTGCCGGGCGGCGCCCCCTCCTTGGCTGGCGCCCCTGGCGAGTGCCATCCTGGCCTATAGGTAAATACACCCCTGGTCCCAACTTTTTATGGCAAGGGCACTGTGTGTCTTCCTGCTATAGGGGGTTATTCAGGTTTGTTAGCATTGCCGAGTAAGTCTGGAGCTACTCAGAAACTGCTAAAAAGTGTCTATTCGCAATTCTGCTAATCTTTTGTTCGCAATTTTGATAAGCTAAGATACACTCCCAGTAGGCGGCGGCTTAGCGTGTGCAAAGCTGCTAAACGCAGCTTGCGAGCGAACAACTCGGAATGACCCCCTGTGTGCACACAATGGTGCTTCTGTATTCAAAACATACGGTTTGCAGAAGTATGGAGGAAAAGTGATGGGCGGTACCACATAAATGGTCCATTCAGTGGCAGAAGTGGATTTAGGAGTCAGACCACCCCTAGGCACAATATTATTGGCTGTTCCCACCCCTCTTCTAGAAAAAAAAAACCTCCTACTGTTACCTCCCTCCATATCTTACCCCTTTTATAGCTCTCTCCAGTTCCCTCCATATCCCCCTTCCCTCACCCCTTCCACAGCTCACACTGCTCACTGGTCCCCCCAGCTCACTACCCCATCACATCTCATTGCCCTCATAGCTGCTCCCCCACCACTCACTGCTCCCCTACTCCTCCCATTGCTCCCATCACAGCCCACTGCCCCCTACTGCTCTCATTGCTCTTATCACAGCTCACTGCCCCTCTACTCCTCACAGTGCTCCCATCACAGCTCACTGCCCCCTACTGCTTACATTGCTCCCATCACAGCTCACTGCCCCCCTACTGCTCTCATTGCTCTTATCACAGCTCACTGCCCCTCTACGCCTCACAGTGCTCCCATCACAGCTCACTGCCCCCTACTGCTTACATTGCTCCCATCACAGCTCACTGCGCCCCTACTGCTCTCATTGCTCCCATCACAGCTCACTGCCCCCCTACTGCTCTCATTGCTCTTATCACAGCTCACTGCCTCCTACTGTTCACATTGCTCCCATCACAGCTCACTGCCCCCCTACTCCTCACATTGCTCCCATCACAGCTCACTGCCCCCCTACTGCTCTCATTGCTCTTATCACAGCTCACTGCCTCCTACTGCTCACATTGCTCCCATCACAGCTTACTGCCCCCTACAGCTCACACTGCTCTTATCACAGCTCACTGCCCCTCTACTCCTCACAGTGTTCCCATCACAGCTCACTGCCCCCTACTGCTCACAGTGCTCCCATCACAGCTCACTGCCCCCCATACTGCTCTCATTGCTCTTATCACAGCTCACTGCCTCTCTACTCCTCACAGTGCTCCCATCACAGCTCACTGTCCCTACTGTTCACAGTACTCCCGTCACATCTTACTGCTCCCCTACGGCTCACACTGCTCTTATCACAGCTCACCTCCCCTCTACTCCTCACAGTGCTCCCATCACAGCTCACTGCCTCCTACTGCTTACATTGCTCCCATCACAGCGCCCGGCCCCTCTGCTCTCATTGCTCTTATCACAGCTAACTGCCTCATACTGCTCACATTGCTCCCATCACAGCTTACTGCTCACATTGCTCCCATCAGAGCTCACTGCCCCCTACTGCTCACATTGCTCCCATCACAGTTCACTGCCCCCCTACTGCTCTCATTGCTCTCATCACAGCTTACTGCCTCCCTACTGCTCACATTGCTCCCATCACAGCTCACTGCCCCCCTACTGCTCTCATTACTCCCATCACAACTTACAGTACTCCCATCAGACCTCACTGCCCCTACTGCTCACAATGCTCCCATCACAGCTCACTGCCTCCTACTGCTCACATTGCTCCCATCACAGCTCCCGGCCCCCCTACTGCTCTCATTGCTCTTATCACAGCTCACTGACCCCTACTGTTCCCATTACTTTCATCACAGCTTACAGTGCTCCCATCAGAGCTCACTGCCCCCTACTGCTCACATTACTCCCATCACAGCTCACTGCCCTCTACTCTTCACATTACTTCCATCACAGCTTACAGTGCTCCCATCACAGCTCAATGCCCGCCTACTGCTCTCATTGCTCCAATCACAGCTCACTGCCCCCCTACTGGTCACAGTGCTCCCATCACAGCTCATTGCCCCCTACTGCTCTCATTGCTGTTATCACAGTTTACTGCCGCCTTACTGCTCTCATTGCTCCCATCACAGCTCACTGCCCCCTACTGCTCACATTACTCCCATCACAGCTTACAGTGCTCCCATCACAGCTCACTGCCCCCTACTGCTCACATTACTCCCATCACAGCTTGCAGTGCTCCCATCACAGCTCACTGCCCCCTACTGCTCTCATTACTCCCATCACAGCTTACAGTGCTCCCATCCCAGCTCACTGCCCCCCTACTGCTCTCATTACTACCATCACAGCTCACTGCCTCCTACTGCTCACATTGCTCCCATCACAGCTCCCGGCCCCCCTACTGCGCTCATTGCTCTTATCACAGCTCACTGCCCTCTACTGTTCTCATTGCTCCCATCAGAGCTCACTGCCCCCTACTACTCACATTGCTCCCATCACAGCTCAATGCCCGCCTACTGCTCTGATTGCTCCAATCACAGCTCACTGCCCCCCTACTGCTCACAGTGCTCCCATCACAGCTCATTGCCCCCTACTGCTCATTGCTGTTATCACATTTTACTGCCGCCTTACTGCTCTCATTGCTCCCATCACAGCTCACTGCCCCCTACTACTCACAATGCACCCATCATAGCTCACTACCTCCTACTGCTCACATTGCTCCCAGTCCCATCACAGCTCCCGGCCCCCCTACTGCTCTCATTGCTCTTATCACAGCTCACTGACCCCTACTGTTCTCATTGCTCCCATCACAGCTCACTGCCCCCTACTGCTCTCATTACTTTCATCACAGCTTACAGTGCTCCCATCAGAGCTCACTGCCCCCTACTGCTCACATTGCTCCCATCACAGCTGAATGCCCGCCTACTGCTCTCATTGCTCCAATCACAGCTCACTGCCCCCCTACTGCTCACAGTGCTCCAATCACAGCTCATTGCCCCCTACTGCTCTCATTGCTGTTATCACAGTTTACTGCTGCCTTACTGCTCTCATTGCTCCCATCACAGCTCACTGCCCCCTACTGCTCACATTACTCCCATCACAGCTCACTGCCCCCTACTGCTCACATTACTCCCATCACAGCTTACAGTGCTCCCATCACAGCTCACTGCCCCCTACTGCTCACATTATTCCATCACAGCTTACAGTGCTCCCATCACAGCTCACTGCCCCCTACTGCTCACATTATTCCATCACAGCTTACAGTGCTCCCATCACAGCTCACCGACCCTACTGCTCTCATTGCTCCCATCACAGCTCACTGCCCCCTACTGCTCACAATGCTCCCATCACAGCTTACTGCCCCCTACTGCTCACAATGCTCCCATCACAGCTCACTACCCCCTACTTCTCACATTACTTCCATCACAGCTTACAGTGCTCCCATCACAGCTCACCGACCCTACTGCTCTCATTGCTCCCATCACAGCTCACTGCCCCCCCTACTCCTCACATTACATCCATCAGAGCTCACTGCCCCTACTGCTCACAATGCATGCACACACACTGTACACTCACACACTGCACACACACTTATCTCACAAGCAGCTGAGTAGCTCTGTCACTTTGGCTGGCAACGGATCTGCAACAGCTCCGACTTGTGTGCAGGTGCGCCCTCCTGCACACAAATCACTCTCCCTCTCTTCTCCAACTAGCTAGCTGCTTGGGTGCTACAGCGGGCGGTGTGGGGGTAGGAGGGGCAGCCTGCTGTGCCGTCCTCAGCATGTTATGATAATTATTATTATTATTATTATTATTATTATTATTATTATTATCATTTTGTAATGTAAAGTTCATAAACTCGCTGGAAATGACGCAACATGAAGGAGGAGCCTAAATTGCTGACATCTGTACTGTACCTCTAGTAACTTTGGCCTCACAAATGGAGCAGATGCCTTCACAAACAACATAATCAACATCCTCATCCTCATCATCCTCAATAGTGTCAGGTAGAATATAAAAAGTGAATTTCAAGTGACATTCTACAGCCCATATTCTTGTAGTTGTCCAATAGTTCATTCATAATGGACATGTAGTTAGCCTCTTTTCTGTTCCCTAAGAGTCCACGCACAGCAGCCTTTGAGGTGAACCAAGCAGCAGACTCAATTTCCATCAATTTAGCATTAAATATTTAATCAGTAAACAGTTTCCTTATGTGGGGGACAACAAATCTGCCTTCTTTTAGCTTTGCTTCACTTAACTTTGGAAACTTTTCCTTCAGGTAACTAAAAGCCTTCATTAGGCCCAACTTAGGGCCTAATTCAGACCCGAACGCTGTTGTGCGAAATCGCACAGTGGACGATTATCGAATGACTGCACATGCGTATGCACCGCAATGCGCACGCCCGAGCCCAAACAGTGACAGAATGGTGCGAGAAATTTTGATCGCTGGGCGTACGCAGGCTGATTGACCGGAATCGGGCGTTTGTGGGTGGTAACTGTCCATTTTCTGGGAGTGTCAGGAAAAACACAGGCGTTCCCAAGCATTTTCAGGGAGGGTGTGTGACATCAGCTCCGGCACCGATCAGCCTGTTTCTTTCACACTGCATGAGTAAGCCCTGGGCTACACACAGACTGGAAAAATCATTTGATGGTAAGTGAGTTGCAAACGGATTGGCAGCTTGCTGGCGTTTGCAAAGCTTTTCACACGGCGTACACAGACTTGCATGGAGCGGACTTTCACTCTGGCTGGGCGGTGACTATCTGATTGCAAACCTCTGCAAAAACAGAGGAGCATTATGGCCTGAATTAGGCCCTCAGGGGCAGAGGCGTAACTAGGGTTTTCGGAGCCCAGGGCAAGATGAAGAGTGGCGCCCCCCCCCCCCCCCCCAAAAAAAAAAAACACAAAAAGAAGTATGTGCACACGCACGCACCAGAGGGGGTGTGGCCACTGAAAATGGGGCGTGCCAACATGACTATCACCTACCCCCTGTGACGCCTCTCAGCACACTGTCACCTACCCCTTGTGTCATCTCTCAGCACACCTTCATTCAATTTTTGCACAGTACGCATGCAGAGTCCCCTTTTTACACAGTGCTAGATACACAATTGCCCCACAGTGACAGATACATATTGCCCCACAGTGTCAGATCCACAGTGACAGATACAGTGCCCCACAGTGCCAGATACAATGCCCCACAGTGCCAGATACAGTGCCCCACAGTGCCAGATACAGTGCCCCACAGTGCCAGATACATATTACCCCACAGTGTCAGATCCACAGTGACAGATACAGTGCCTCACAGTGCCAGATACAATGCCCCACAGTGCCAGATGCAGTGCCCCACAGTGCCAGATACACAGTGCCCCACAGTGCCAGATATACATTGCCCCACAGACATTGACAGATACATATTGCCCCACAGTGTCAGATCCACAGTGCCAGATACAGTGCCCCACAGTGCCAGATACAATGCCCCACAGTGCCAGATACAATGCCCCACAGTGCCAGATACAAGACCCCCCCCCCCCCCCCCCGCCGCCGCTTACTTCAGTCAGGATCCCGTCACCAGTGCCCTCTGCTATGTGAGGGGAGGAGAGCGCAGCGCAGCGCCTCTCCTGCACCTCAACGCTTCATGAAGTCCGGTCTCTGGCGGCGGCTATCTTACATGTGGCGCCGCTTCGTTAGCCAATCAGAGCTCGCGGACAGGCAGCCAATCAGGAGCCGGTCCGCAAGCTCTGATTGGCTAACGCCGCCGGAGACCAGACAGACACACAGTGAGCACATTGAGGGGCAGGAGAGACGCTGCGCTCTGCTCCCCTCACATTGCAGCGGGACGGGGGTGGGTGGGCATGATGCTCTGGCCGCCGCCGGCGCCCCCCTCTGCTGGGCCTGCCAAGGCGCCCAGGGCACGTGCCCCACTCGCCCTGCCTTAGTTATGCCACTGCTCAGGGGTCTATTCATGAAGCAGTGAAAAGAGTGGAGAAGTGACCCTGTGGAGAACTTGCCCATGACAAACAGGTGTGGCTTTTTGGCTGCAATTCTTCGCTGTTACCCAGGGCCTCCTCTTTCCTGCATGGCAGCTCCAACAGAGGATGACAGGGTGGGAGGAAGCAGCAGCAGCCAATAATTAGTCTGGGCACTGGGGTGAGGTCTCTATACGCCAGGACAGCTGCTACCTCCCAAAGCATGGTCCTAGGTCCCAACTTGCATGCAGGGCTTTGTAGTCCTACAGCAGTTGGCCAGTTGGAGTACTCCCCCCAGTGTGTGTGATACAGTGATTGCATGGCTTATATCAGGTATATAACACCAGCCAGTCCTAGGGACTCCTCTCTGCAGCCAGGATAACCCACATTATGTGTGTCCCCTACCCAGAAAGTTGGTACTACTCTTTAATTGGTTCTAGGTCCTGACTGGCATGCTGGGCTATGTAGTCCAACAGCAGCTGGCCAGTCAGAGTCCCCCACAATACTGTATCTAAGGTGCATGTTAGTTTTCTTGTGTTCCTATCCATTTTCCTAAGAATGTGTGCTGGATACACCCTGACGGTGCTGGTTGTCACTTTGCCAGCTGTTTATTACTGTGTTTTTGGTAGGATTCCAAAGTGTGTGCCTGTGTGTGTGTGCATTGGGGGCGCCAACTTACTGCCTTGCCCCAGGTGCCAATATAAACTGAACATTCTCTTTCCGGACCGAGAACATTGCTCATAGTAACCCAGGGAGCGCACCACAGCAAAAAAAATTTAGAGCACATACTGAACTATTTTGGGATATTGGTGACCATCTGTACATTTCTTTGTTTACTGCATATACTGACCCTGGCCATACTCACTGAAGCACATCCCTGTTGTGGTGCGGACCTGGATGTAAGCAGATTTTCGTGAGCGCCTACTCCATGTTGGTAACAATATTAACGTGGACACCGCTTTACTTGAAAAAAATATATATATGTATGAGCAGAATTAACAAACCTGAAAGATAGAGCTTTGGCAAAGAGTTAGTAAGGAGAGTTCTCTAGGATGCATCCTGCTGTACTTTTCCCTAAAACTTCCAGCAGTAACGGCTGGTGGCCATAGCTGTGGCTGGGTAGCAGGTTCCCATAAAATGATTAGCAACATTTACAAAGTCTCCTTTTTTCAGGGGTTTCGAAACCCATGCACATCTAAGGGAAATTAACATGAAGCCACAGTTTTTACTATTCAGTCGTTTTGATTGGGTTTTGTAAAACCACTGTAGATGTACATCCATTTCACATCAGTGTTGTGAGGAGTTTTACAAGGGACTTTTAAATTAAATTAGCAAACACTGAGTTTCTATGCTTGTACTGTTATAAAAACATGGATAGTAAGCTGATGTTCTGTTCTAAAGTGTGGCTTTCATTTTTTCCCCCCAACAGTTTGGGCTTTAATAAATCAGCACATTGCAGAACCAGCGGAAAAACCGATGAAAAACCCATGCTTACTGGGACATGGTATAACACCGCTGAAGAAACATGGACTGTCACCAGAGGGATGTGACCGACCCACCAGGGGCAAACTAGAACTGTGTGGGTCTCATAGCCAAATCTTGAAAGGGCCCCCTCTCCCGCTATTTCCATTACAATGCCCCTTAGGGCGAAGGAGAGAGAGATTGAGAGAAGAGACAAAAAGAGGTGTCGGGGGGGGGGGGGGGGGGGAGACAGAGAAAGAGAGGGAGCAAGGAGAGATAGAGAGGGGGTCAGGGAGAGAGAGGGGGGTTTTATGGAAAATGAGGGAATGAGAGAAACAGAGAGAGGGTATCAGGAACAAAGAGAGAAATGGATGAGAGGGGAAAGAGAGAGAGAGGGCATCAGGAAAAGAGAGGGTGTTGGAGAGAGAGAAGGGGGAGGAGAGATAGAGAAGGGGAGGGGCAATAGAGGGAGGGGCGCAAGAGTGAGAGAGAGAGAGAGAGAGAGTGTCAGGGAGGGAGACAGAAGGAGGGGAGCAAGAGAGAGTAAGAGAGTGTCAGGGAGAAAAAGGGGAAGAGTCAGCTCGAGAACGAGAGAGAGGGTGTCAGGGAGAGACTGAGAGAGTCAGGGAGTATTAGGGAGAGAGAGATAGGGAGAGAGGGACAGATGGTGTCAGGGGGAGAGAGAGAGACACAGTGTCAGGGAGAGGCAACGTGTCAGAGAAAGAGAAGAGGAGGAGCAAGAGAGAAAGAGGGGAGCAAGAGAGAGAGTAAGAGAGTGTATCAGGGAGAGATAGAGTGAGGGAGAGAGAAATAGTGTCAGGAGGAGAGAGAGACAGTGTCATGGAGAGGGAGAGTGTGTCAGGGAGAGAGAGACAGTGTAAGGGGAGAGGGAGAGAGTGACAGCATCAGGGGGAGAGAGAGTGTCAGGGAGAGAGCTATAGGGAGAGAAAGAGAGACAGTGTCAGAGAGAGGGAGTGAGAGACAGTGTCAGGGAGAGAGAGACAGTGTTAGGGAGAAAGAGACAGTGGCCCTCATTCCGAGTTGTTCGCTCGGTATTTTTCATCGCATCGCAGTGAAAATCCGCTTAGTACGCATGCGCAATGTTCGCACTGCGACTGCGCCAAGTAACTTTACTATGAAGAAAGTATTTTTACTCACGGCTTTTTCTTCGCTCCGGCGATCGTAATGTGATTGACAGGAAATGGGTGTTACTGGGCGGATACACGGCGTTTCAGGGGCGTGTGGCTGAAAACGCTACCGTTTCCGGAAAAAACGCAGGAGTGGCCGGGGAAACCGTGGGAGTGCCTGGGCGAACGCTGGGTGTGTTTGTGACGTCAACCAGGAACGACAAGCACTGAAATGATCGCACAGGCAGAGTAAGTCTGGAGCTACTCTGAAACTGCTAACTCGTTTGTAATCGCAATATTGCGCGTACGTCGGTCGCAATTTTAAGAAGCTAAGATTCACTCCCAGTAGGCGGCGGCTTAGCGTGTGTAACTCTGCTACATTCGCCTTGCGAGCGAACAACTCGGAATGAGGGCCAGTGTCAGAGAGAGAGAGAGAGACAGTGTCAGAGAGAGGGAGAGAGAGACAGTGTCAGAGAGAGAGAGAAGAGGTAGAGAGAGACAGTGTCAGGGAAAGAGAGAGAGAGACAGTGTCAGGGAAAGAGAGAGACAGTGTCAGGGAGAGAGGGAGTGTGTCAGGAAGAGAGTGATGGAGAAAAAATAAGATTTTAAACCTACCAGTAAATCTTTTTCTCCTAGTCCGTAGAGGATGCTGGGGACTCCGTAAGGACCATGGGGTATAGATGGCTCCGCAGGAGACATGGGCACTGTAAAGCTTTAGAATGGGTGTGCACTGGCTCCTCCCTCTATGCCCCTTCTCCAGACCTCAGTTAGGACTGTGCCCAGAAGAGACTGACAGTACGAGGAAAAGGATTTTGTTATCTAAGGGCGAGATACACACCAGCCCACACCATACACACCGTACAACATGGCATACAATAACCAGTTAACAGTATGAACAAAACAGCATCAGCCAGAGGCCGATCTCAACTGTAACTTAACCCTTAAGTACGCAATTAACTATATACAAGTCTTGCAGAATGTTTCCGCACTGGGACGGGCGCCCAGCATCCTCTAAGGACTAGGAGAAAAAGATTTACCGGTAGGTTTAAAATCTTATTTTCTCTTACGTCCTAGAGGATGCTGGGGACTCCGTAAAGACCATGGGGTTTATACCAAAGCTCCAGAATGGGCGGGAGAGTGCGGATGACTCTGCAGCACCGACTGAGCAAACACGAAGTCCTCATCAGCCAGGGTATCAACTTGTAGCACTTAGCAAAAGTGTTTGACCCCGACCAAGTAGCTGCTCGACAAAGCTGTAATGCCGAGACGCCTCGGGCATCCGCCCAAGAAGAGCCCACCTTCCTAGTGGAATGGGCCTTTACTGAATTTGGTACCGGCAATCCAGCCGTAGAATGAGCCTGCTGAATCGTGTTACAGATCCAGCGAGCAATAGTCTGCTTAGATGCATGAGTGCCAACCTTGTTGGCAGCATACAGGATAAACAGTGCATCTGTTTTCCTAACCGTAGCCGTTCTGGCTAAATAAATCTTTAAGGCCCTGACTACATCAAGAGACTTGGAATTCTCCAAGGATCCAGTAGCCACAGGCACCACAATAGGTTGGTTCATATGAAATGACAAAACCACTTTAGGCAGAAATTGAGGACGAGTCCTCAACTCTGCTCGATCCGCATGGAAAATTAGATAGGGGCTCTTGAAAGACAAGGCCGCCAACTCTGACACCCGCCTCGCAGATGCCAAGGCCAATAACATGACCACTTTCTAAGTGAGAAACTTAAATTCAACTGTTTGAAGTGTTTCAAACCAGTGTGACTCAAGGAAACTTAACACCACGTTAAGGTCCCATGGTGCCACTAGGGGCACAAAAAGAGGTTGGATGTGCAACCCTCCTTTTACCAAAGTCTGGACTTCTGTGAGAGAAGCCAGTTCCTTCTGAAATGGATAAGGCAGAAATCTGCACCTTAATTAAGCCTAACTTTAGGCCCATATCCACTCCTGTCTGTAGAAAATGGAGAAAACGTCCAAGTTGGAAATCCTCAGTAGAAGCATCCTTGGCTTCAAACCAAGACACATATTTTCTCCAGATACGGTGATAGTGTTTCGCCGTAACATCTTTTCTAGCTGTAATAAGAGTAGGAATGACCTCCTCTGGAATACCCTTTTTAGCTAGGATTTGGTGTTCAACCACCATGCCGTCAAACGTAACCGCGGTAAGTCTTGGAACAAGTACGGCCCCTGTAGTAGCAGGTCCTCCCTGAGAGGAAAGGGCCACGGATCTTCTGAGAGCAGTCCCTGAAGATCTGCATACCAGGCCCTTCGAGGCCAATCTGGAACAATGAGTATCGTCTGCACTCTTGTTCGTCTTATGATTCTCAATATTTTTGAGATGAGAGGAAGTGGAGGGAACACATAGACCGACTGAAACACCCACAGTGTCACCAGGGCGTCCGCCGCCGCTGCCTGAGGGTCCCTCGACCTGGAACAATACGTCCGAATCTTCCTGTTGAGGCGTGATGCCATCATGTCTATTTGAGGAAGTCCCCAACGACTTGTCACCTCCGTAAAGACTTCCTGATGAAGTCCCCACTCTCCTAGATGGAGATCTGCTGAGGAAGTCTGCTTCCCATTTGTCCACTCTGGAATGAAGACCGCTGACAGAGCGCTTACATGATTTTCTGCCCAGCTAAGAATCCTGGTGGCTTCTGCCATTTCTGCTCTGCTTTTTGTCCCGCCCTGGCAGTTCACATGCGCCACGGCCGTGACGTTGTCTGACTGGATCAGAACAGGCAGGTTGCGAAAAAAATTCTCCGCTTGTTTGAGGCCGTTGTAAATGGCCCTCAATTTCAGCACACTGATGTGTAGGCAAGCCTCTTGGCTTGACCATATTCCCTGAAAGTTGTTTCCCTGTGTGACTGCTCCCCATCCTCGGAGGCTCGCGTCTGTGGTCACAAGAACCCAATCTTGAATGCCGAACCTGCGACCCTCTAGAAGGTGAGCACTCTGGAGCCACCACAGGAGAGAGAGAGACCCTGGCCCGGGGGAACAGGGCAATCTTCCGATGCATGTGCAGGAGGGACCCTGAGCACTTGTCCAGAAGGTCCCACTGAAAAGTCCGTGTGGAATGGCCTCGTAGGCCGCCACCATCTTTCCTAAAACATGAGTGCATTGATGAACTGACACTCTTTTTGGCTTTAGCAGGTCTCTGACCATGTTCTGGAGTACTTGGGCTTTTTTCTCTGGGAGAAAGACCTTTTGTTTTTCTGTGTCCAGAATCATACCCAAAAACGAGAGTCGAGTTGTTGGAACCAACTGCGACTTTGGTAGATTTAGGATCCAGCCGTGTTGTTGTAGTATTCTCAGGGAGAGAGATACGCTTTGTAACAATTTTTCCCTTGACCTCGCCTTCATCAGGAGATCGTCCAAGTATGGGATAATTGTGACGCCTTGCTTGCGCAGGAGCACCATAATTTCCGCCATTACCTTGTCGGGGCCGTGGAAAACCCAAACGGCAACGTCTGAAATTGGTAATAACAATCCCGTACAGAGAATCTCAGGTACGCCTGATGAGGAGGATAAATGGGGACATGAAGGTATGCATCCTTTATGTCTAGTGACACCATAACCCCCCCCCCCCCCCCCCTTTCCAGGCTGGAGAGCACTGCCCGGAGAGATTCCATCTTGAATTTGAACCTTTTCAGATATAGGTTCAGGGATTTTAGATACAGAATGGGCCTGACCAAGCCATCCGGTTTCGGGACCACAAAAAGGCTTGAATAAAAACCCTTCCCCTGTTGCAGAAGGGGAACCTTGATAATCACTTACTGATGATACAGTTTCTGTATGGCAGCTGCCACTGTTTCCCTCTCTGGGGAGGAAACTGGCAAGACCGATTTGAAAAATCGGTGAGGAGGCACATCTTCGAATTCTAGTTTGCATCCCTGGGATAAAATTTCTACCGCCCAAGGATCCAAGTTCGACTGAACCCAGACTTGGCTGAAGAGTCGAAGACGTGCCCCACCGGCGCAGACTCCCTCAGCAGAGCCCCAGCGTCATGCAGTGGATTTTGTAGAGGACGGGGAGGACTTTTGTCCCTGGGAACTAGCCATAGCAGGCGCTCTCTGGCCTCTGGCGAGGAAGGAAGAGCCCCGAACCTTACTGAACTCATGCGACCGAAAGGACTGCATCTGATATTGAGGTGTTTTCTTTTGCTGTGGGGGAACATAAGGCAAAAAAGAAGATTTACCCGCGGTAGCTGTGGTAACCAGATCCGCGAGGCCCTCCCCAAATAAAACTTCACCTTTGTAAGGCAAAGTCTCTATATGTCTTTTTGAATCAGCATCACCTGTCCATTGGCGGGTCCACAGGGACCGTCTAGCAGAAATTGCCATGGCATTGGCTCTTGAACCCAAACAGCCCAATATCTCTTGCAGCTTCTCTCATATATAATGCTGCGTCTTTAATGTGACCCAAGGTCAACAAAATGGTATCTTTATCTAGGGTGTCAATGTCAGATGACAAGGTATCTGCCCATGCTGCAACCGCACTACCCACCCATGCCAACGCTACAGCCGGCCTTAGTAGGGCACCCGTATGTGTATAAATTGATTTTAAGGTAGTTTCCTATCTGCGATCAGCAGGATCCGCGAGGGCTGCCGTATCAGGGGATGGTAGCGCCACCTTTTTTGACAAGCGCGTTAAAGCCTTGTCCACCGTGGGTGAGGATTCCCACCATAACCTGTACTGGGGATGGAAAGGTTACACCATAATAATTCTCTTGGGAATCTGCAGTTTCTTATCTGGAGTTTCCCAAGCTTTTTCAAACAGGGCGTTCCGCTCGTGAGATGGGGGAAAAAGTTACCTCAGGTTTCTTTTCCTAAAACATGCAGACCCTTGTGTCAGGGACAGAGGGGTCCTCAGTGATATGCAAAACATCTTTTATTGCAACAATCATATATTGAATACTCTTGTCCACCCTTGGGTGCAACTTAGCATCATCATCGTCGACACTGGAGTCGGAATCCGTATCGGTATCAGTGTCTACTACCTGTGAAAGGGGACGTTTCTGAGACCACGAAGGGCCCTGTGACACAGTCAAAGCTATGGATTGACTCCCTGCTTTTTCCTTGGACTCAGCTTTGTCCAATCTTTTGTGTAATAAAGTCACATTAGCATTTAAAACATTCCACATATTCATCCAATCAGGTATCGGCGGCGCCGACGGAGACACCACAATCAACTGCTCTGTCTCCTCCCTAGATGAGCCTTCCACCTCAGACATGTCGACACACATGTACTGACATCCCCACACACACTGGGATACCTAATATTATGGGGACTGACCCACAATAAGTCCCTTAGGAGAGACAGAGAGTATGCCAGCACACGCCCAGCGCCACTGTACACTGAGACAAAAATCCCAGCCTGTCAGCGCTTTTTATATATATGTGTAAATTTAAAACACCACATTTTTGCGCCAAATAATTTGCCCCCCCTCGTTTTGGCCCTCTGTACTAGCTAACAGCAGGGGAGAGTCCGGGGCCGCTTCTCTGCAGCATGCTGAGGAGAAAATGGCGCTGGTTAGTGCTGGAGGATCAAGCTCCGCCCCCCGACGGCGGGCTTCGGTCCCACTCTAAATCTTTATACTGGCGGGGGATTTGGAATTATATAGCCTCTACAGTATATATAAGTACTCTGCCAGTCTTATCTGAGGTATATTTATGCTGCCCAGGGTGCCCCCCCTGCGCCCTGCACCCTTACTGTGGTGCCTGTGTGTGTGTAAGCTGGGAGCAATGTGTCAAAGTCGAAAAATATTGCAGAACACACATCACGTACAAACTGCACACACATGCCCACTGCGCGTGCACTTGTTCTGCCGTGCGTGCACATGTCCGCACTTTGCGTACGGTCGCTCCCGCGGTCCTGCGCATCGGCGCGTGGTATGGGTATTTACGGCATAGTTTGTGAACGCATGGAGAGCCATCAAAACACATTACATATTTAATCCAAATAGGGCACAATGGCCCTCATTCCGAGTTGTTCCCTCGCAAGCTGCTTTTAGCAGCATTGCACACGCTAAGCCGCCGCCTACTGGGAGTGAATCTTAGCTTAGCAAAATTGCGAACGAAAGATTCGCAATATTGCGAAAAGACTTCTCTGTGCAGTTTCTGAGTAGCTCGAGACTTACTCTTCCAGTGCGATCAGTTCAGTGCTTGTCGTTCCTGGTTTGACGTCACAAACACACCCAGCGTTCGCCCAGACACTCCTCCGTTTCTCCAGCCACTCCCGCGTTTTTCCCAGAAACGGTAGCGTTTTTTCACACACTCCCATAAAACGGCCTGTTTCCGCCCAGAAACACCCACTTCCTGTCAATCACACTCCGATCACCAGAACGAAGAAAAAACCTTGTAATGCCGTGAGTAAAATACCAATCTTCATAGCAAATTTACTTGGCGCAGTCGCAGTGCGAACATTGCGCATACGCAATTAGCAGAAAATCACTGCGATGCGAAGAAAATTACCGAGCGAACAAATCGGAATGTATTGGCCAGCGTTGTATTGGCCAGCGTTGTATTGGCCAGCGTGGGTGCGAGCGAGTGGAAGGCGCTCAGGTATACTTCCACCGTCTACTTATATTGAGTATTTTGGTGTTTGTGGGAATTTTTTAAAGATATATTAAAGAGGCCCAGAAATATGGGAGCCAGTTGCTCAAGTAAGAGACGTTTAGACAGGGTTCAGGCAGAATTGTGGCCAAAAGGCTCAGCAAGGTTTATCATGTGTGAAAAGTATGGTTCACACACAGAAGGTTTATGCAATGAGTGGATATGTATGACTAACAATGATAGGGTACCATTCCCTAGAGTGGGCTGCTTTGAACCAGAGGTATTACAGAACTTAAGGTTAAGGATATGTCTGATAAAATCCAAGAAACAAAGGATTAGACATACTGACTGTTTAAATTTATGGCAACAGGAAGGGCATTTTGCCAAACACTGTATGAGTGGTAGAGCGCATAGCCAAGATAGAACCCTAGACAGAGAATACGAACCACACTACTACTCACATAATTGGGATCAGGGACCACATAGGAGAAGTTACGAGCCACATGCAGGGGAAACAAGGAGGTACCCCCAAGGAGAGATGGGCAGACCTCCGGAAATTCTCAGCTACCTCCCCCACATATTGTAGCTGCCAGCGTGCTGCGGGAGGGTCTCACCACACAATAGGGGTTGCGCCACACCTGTAGTCTGCAGCCAGTGAAGTTAATTGCGAGCCTTGGTAGTGAACCTGAGGTCACGGTTCATGTAGCTGGTATACCATTACCTTTTCTTGTAGACACAGGGGTGGCCAGGTCAGTGTTAAATTCGACTGTAGGTATAAAAACCACGGGTAAAACAATTGCGGCAATGGGAGTAACAGGAACTGTGCAACACTACCCTTTGAGTAGACCTGCAGAGATTCCGATAGGGCCCTTGCAAACCAAGCATTCTTTTTTGCTGGCTGCAGCGGCTCCGACGAACCTGCTTGGAAGAGATTTATTGTGTAAAATGCGGTGTGTCATATATACTGTACTCCTGAGGGTGTCTTCTTGGATATACCTGAGAATCACGTTCAGGAAGTACAAGATATATTAGACACCCCTCAAAGGCTAATGTCGCATTCTGCTGTTATAGACAAGTGTCCAGCAAAGGTAGAGGAAATTATCTCACATATACCAAGTTCCCTTTGGACCAAAGATGGACAAGACACTGGATTGATGGCGAATGTAGCTCCGGTAGTAGTGCAAGTAAAAGACTGTAGGATAGCTCCAAAAATCCCTCAGTATCCTCTGAAGCCAGAGGTGGAATTAGGAGTGTACCCCGTCATAGAGCGGTTGCTACAACAGGGCATACTAGTCAGGACATCCAGCACTGCCAATAGTCCCATCTTTCCTGTGAAAAAGAGTGGGGGGAGGGGTTACAGGCTAGTGCAGGATCTAAGGGGGATAAACAAGATAGTTGAGAGCCAATTCCCCATAGTGCCCAATCCAGCTGTCATCCTCATGCAAATTCCCCCTACCGCAAAATTTTTCACTGTCATTGACTTCTTTTCTGTCCCTCTGCACCCTGACTGCCAATACCTCTTTGCATTTACATACAGGGGAGTACAGTACACCTGGACTCGGCTATCCCAAGGTTTCATTGACAGCCCAAGTATTTTCTCCCAGGCTTTGCATGACTGTTTACAATCCTTTCAACCTGAGAGCGGATCAGTATTAATACAATATGTCGATGACTTATTGCTGTGTTCTGATTCACTCGAATCGTCCTTGAAAGACACGAAACAGCTTCTGTTTCATCTTTCCCATACGGGACACAAGGTTTCAAAGGATAAGTTGCAGCTGTGCCAGACCAGGGTAAAATATTTGGGACATTGCTTGACTCAAGGACTTAAACATCTCACCGCTGATAGAATACAGGCGATTCGCGACATGACTCTGCCACAAACCCAGCAACAGATCCGCACTTTCCTTGGAATGTGTGAGTACTGCCGAAACTGGATCCCAGGATTCTCCATACTGGCTTTACCTTTGCAAGAAATGGTCTCCTCGAACAAACCAGATCGGATCTCGCACACAGATGAGTCCGAACTGGCCTTTGAGAGACTCAAACAGTGCCTATCACAGGCACCTGCATTAGGTATGCCAGATTATGGGAAGCCCTTTGAATTATACGGTACAGAAAGTGCAGGGTGCGCAGCAGGAGTTTTAACCCTGAGACATGGTGATGCCAGCAGGCCGGTAGCTTACTACAGTGCACAGTTGGACACTGTAGCGCGGTCTCTCCCCACATGCTTGCGAAGTGTTGCAGCGATAGCTTTGCTAGTAAGTAAAAGCGAAGACGTAGTGTTAGGACACAACCTGACCATCCATACACCTCATGCAGTATCAGCCTTACTGAACTCCGCCCAAACCAGACATGTCTCATCGGCACGGTTTACAAAGTGGCAATTATCACTGATGGCCCCTGTAAACATCACCAATAAGAGATGCAGTGCACTAAATCCTGCAACTTACTTGCCAAGTGTGCCTGGACAGGCACAAAGGGTGGAGGATGAGAATGATGGTGAAGGAGGATTTAGTGCAGACACTGATACGCATGATTGTATGGAATACCTGAATCAGACTTTCACTGTGAGACCTGACATCAGTGACAACCCACTGGAAGGCGTAGACTTTACCTTTTACACTGACGGTAGTTGCCACAGAAAGACGGACTCGGGAGATTTGTGTACTGGATACGCAGTTGTAGATGACAGAGGTATCATAGAAGCTAAACCCCTGGGCCCACCGCACTCAGCACAAGTTGCTGAGCTGGTCGCCCTAACCAGAGCGTGTGAATTGGCCAAGGGTAAGTCAGCTAATATATACACAGATTCTAGGTATGCCTTTGGAGTAGTGCATGATTTCGGGGCCCTATGGCGCCTCAGAAATTTCATGACGGCAGCTGGCACACCTGTAGCGCATGCGTCCCACATAAAAAGGCTTCTAACAGCGATACAAGAACCAGACAGAGTGGCTGTTATCAAGTGCAAAGCACACACTTACAACCAAGACCCAATTTCACTTGGTAACAGCCGAGCAGACGAAGCTGCTAAATCAGCAGCCAGCACCCCCACACAAACGTACATCACATCACTGATGACATTCAACACAATCAACACACAAAAATTGAGTGAAATGCAAAATTTGTGTTCTCCACAGGAAAAGGCGGTCTGGAGGTCAAAGGGGTATGACCAGGAGTCCTCAGGACTCTGGACAGGTGGACACGGTAAGCCAGTGGCCCCCAGAGCATATCTTCCAAGCTCAGCTGAGGCGGCACACGGTCTGACTCATCTGGGTAAAGAGGGTATGTGTAAGCTGGTGAGAGCCTACTGGTGTGCGCCAGGATTCTCTTCTCATGCGGGTAAGAGAGCAATGACATGTCTTTCTTGCTTGAGGAAGAATATTGGCCCTCATTCCGAGTTGATCGGTCGCAAGGCGAATTTAGCAGAGTTACACACGCTAAGCCGCCGCCTACTGGGAGTGAATCTTAGCTTCTTAAAATTGCGACCGATGTATTCGCAATGGCCCTCATTCCGAGTTGTTCGCTCGGTATTTTTCATCGCATCGCAGTGAAAATCCGCTTAGTACGCATGCGCAATGTTCGCACTGCGACTGCGCCAAGTAACTTTACTATGAATAAAGTAATTTTACTCACGGCTTTTTCTTCGCTCCGGCGAACGTAATGTGATTGACAGGAAATGGGTGTTACTGGGCGGAAACACGGCGTTTCAGGGGCGTGTGGCTGAAAACGCTACCGTTTCCGGAAAAAACGCAGGAGTGGCCGGGGAAACGGTGGGAGTGCCTGGGCGAACGCTGGGTGTGTTTGTGACGTCAACCAGGAACGACAAGCACTGAACTGATCGCACAGGCAGAGTAAGTCTGAAGCTACTCAGAAACTGCTAAGTAGTTAGTAATCGCAATATTGCGCATACATCGGTCGCAATTTTAAGAAGCTAAGATTCACTCCCAGTAGGCGGCGGCTTAGCGTGTGTAACTCTGCTAAATTCGCCTTGCGACCGATCAACTCGGAATGAGGGCCAATATTGCGATTACTAACTACTTAGCAGTTTCAGAGTAGCTCCAGACTTACTCTGCCTGTGCGATCAGTTCAGTGCTTGTCGTTCCTGGTTGACGTCACAAACACACCCAGCGTTCGGCCAGGCACTCCCACCGTTTCCCCGGCCACTCCTGCGTTTTTTCCGGAAACGGTAGCGTTTTCAGCCACACGCCCCTGAAACGCCGTGTTTCCGCCCAGTAACACCCATTTCCTGTCAATCACATTACGATCGCCGGAGCGAAGAAAAAGCCGTGAGTAAAATTACTTTCTTCATAGTAAAGTTACTTGGCGCAGTCGCAGTGCGAACATTGCGCATGCGTACTAAGCGGATTTTCACTGCGATGCGATGAAAAATACCGAGCGAACAACTCGGAATGAGGGCCATTGAAAAGTCAATACCAACAGAGCCATCCCATATCCCTCTGACAGATGGCCCTTTTCTGGTAATACAAATTGATTTCGTACAATTACCACCCTGTAGGAATTTAAAATATGTGTTAGTCTGTATTGATGTATTTTCCAATAGGGTAGAAGCATTCCCTGCTGCCACAAATACTGCTACCTTCACTGCAAAGAAAATTGTGCAGGAATTTGCGTGTAGATATGGTATCCCTAGAATAATTGAAAGCGATAGGGGTACCCATTTTACAGGTGAAGTCTTTCAGGTAATGTGCAAACTGATGGGAATTAATAGCAAGCTGCATACTCCGTACCGACTACAGGTGAGTGCGAATGTGGAGAGAATGAACAGCACTATTAAGAACAAGCTGAGCAAAGTGATGGCTGAAACTGGATTGTTGTGGCCAGAAGCTTTGCCATTTGTATTGTACAGCATCAGAACCACCCCCAGGTCTCCCCTTAACCTATCACCCTTTGAGATTCTTTTTGGCCGACAACCTCATGTAATGATAGACCCCCAGGATGATTTGAAATGCAATAACGAAGTGACTGTGAAATATTTGGTTAGGATGAGCCAGCAGCTGAGAAATCAAAATAGAAATCTAAAGGTGGTGATTCCTGACCTACCGAACAGTAATTATCATGACATTGAACCTGGGGATTATGTAATGATTCGAAATTTTCTACGCTCAGGTTGCCTCATTGACAGGTGGGAAGGACCGTACCAAGTCTTGCTAACCAGCACGACAGCATTAAAGGTTGCCGAAAGAGAGACTTGGGTCCACTCGTCCCACTGTAAGAAGGTCGCTGACCAGGAGAGAACCCGTGACAGCGCAGAGTGTAGAGAACATCGTATCACTGGAGTGTCTGTTCCGGGAAGGTTGAGAGGCAGGACTGTTGGCACCTGAGCGCGGAGAACAACAAGACCAGAGGCGGTTGTCGCACCAGTTTTTTTTTATTTTCTCCATCTCCCACTACCCTCCTTCTCTTTCTCCCCCTTCTTGTTTCCCTTCTCTTCCCTTAACAAGATGGACATACCCCAAGAGACTGCGTTCCGGGTTTTCCTGTTAATACTGTTATTGACCAGGACAGTCTGTTTCGGTGAGGGTCCCAGAGAGGTCGAGAAAGGATCTGGAATGGGTTCTGATGGCGAGGATGGATTTGTAGAATCTCAAGAGCAACACATCACTCGAGCAAAGGCGAGTATCAGAAAGCGCTCTGGTAGTCAGGGAGCTCGGAGGCACTGTGAAGGGTTATTGTCTGAGGAAAATTGCATTTGTAGGAATTGTGAGAACATAGTCGAGGATGGGTGCATCCAGAGATGTCAGTCCAGCCTTAATATCGACATGGACCGTCATTCCTTGAGTGATTACCACTCACTAGTGGGTAAGGTCTTAAACCAGACAGAATGCTGGGTGTGCTCACAAGTACCTCAAGGTCAGAGCAAGTCAGGATTATTACCGTACCCTTTAGCAATAGATGAGGTACTCGAATTACGGGGTGGGAGACCGGTGGACAAGAAATTCAATATTTTTAGGCCCCCTAGCTTGAAGCTCCACCAGTATCATGTAGATAGATCCTTATTATGTTTCAATATTTCCAATTACCGAAAACCGGGAAATTGGGAAGTGACGTGGAATAACCAGACAATGACCTTTTCGCACAGAGCTGATAGGATACCCATAGACTCTTAACTTGTACGCTAAATAGCCAACAGTGGAAGGTATTTTCGGTATAGGTATACTCGAGGAAGCAAGACCATGTGGGTTGGAGAAGTATCACCAGGGTACTGTGCTCATATCATCCAGCCCGATACTTGTACTGAGCAGATGGGAGAACTAGGGATTGGGTTTTTCACTTGGAAAGTTTGTAATATGGTAATGTCATATTCTGTCCCCTATGTTCTCCCCGATGATGCCTATTTCATATGTGGGAGGAAGGCGTACAAGTGGCTTGCCCCGAGCTCAGAGGGATTGTGTTATGTTGGAAGAGTGTTGCCAGAGGTCATGACCATAACCCATGATAAGATGAAAGATATTCACCGCAGTGCTCAGGCTCCTTATACTCATACTCACTATGAACACATCGTCAAGAGACACCTCATAGAGAGGACAGAGCACGTAGCCTCTGATTTGATCCACGAATCCACCGGGATTCAATTCCTTCTCGCATTAGACATCACCCGTACTGCCAGAGGAATTATAAATTATAGGTATATCCATGCGCTAGCGAACTTGATAGATAATATCACTGAGATGTATGACGACACCTTCAGGTATACGGGAAGGGAGTTACAAGCTTACAAGACGGAACTGATTCAGCACAGGATGGTCCTTAATTATATCACAGCCATGACGGGTGGGTACTGTGTCACTTTGGCAACTCAATATGGTGTGAAGTGCTGTACGTATATTACAAACAGCACTGACGACCCCACAGAGATTATCGATCAAAAGATGGACGATATATTGCAGTTGAAGTGGGAGTTCCGGAGGAGACACAACCTTACCCTGACGGCTGTGGGTAATGAGCTGACCGGCTGGGTCTCATGGTTGAACCCACGAAATTGGTTCTCAGGATTAGGAGAGTGGGCTAAAAATGTTATTGAGTGTAGGGAAGTTTCTCCTTTGTATCCTGGGAATCGTCATAATTATTGGCTTGATATTTAGGTGTGTTCGAATTCTGACGCGGCGCAAACACGGCACAAATTTGATGAGTCTAAGGAGCGAGGGCATTGTTATAGCTGCAGATTTAATTTACGACCCATCCATAGAGACAGTGTTATGATAAGGATTGCAAATGAATTCCATGGCCTGTTTCTTTCACCCGTTTTTCCTTTGTCTCCCCCTCTGCCCAGATACACCCATCCGGAAAAGACATCAGCCCTACCCAAGAATGTTTATGTAAATGTTATGTGAATGTATTTAGATATGTGTCTTTATCTTCATCTCTACAACCTTCAGTTAATGACACACATAGTCGACAGGTGATATCTACATATACTAGCACTCACATATGTTCCCCCTCCATGTATCATCAACTAAATGTGCACCCCATTTGTTGGAACAAAAAGCCGAAAAGAGCTCGGTAGTGTGTATTGGCCCACTTACAGACCCTTAATACGGGATAAGAAGGATTTAATGTATACTTCACAATACCTCGAAGCTTATCTAGAACATATACGGCACGATGATACATGCCCCTCAGACATGGATTCATACATACATGCTTTTTACTATCCCACTAGGTCATACATTTCCCGCCTACAACTCTCCTCCGACCATCCAATCGTCTGTAGATATTGTTGATAATGTAAATTATTATCTTTAAACATAAAGCTATACACTATTACCGTGGAGCCGCTATGGCCGCTAGACCACATGCACGTGCTACGCACTTTGTACGCTATTTGCGTACAGAGTTCCGCACGTGGTACGGAATACACACAGCGGGCGCACACACAGTTGATAACCTTTAAACCTTGATAATAAAACACAGTAAGAATATGCTTATACTCTAAACCTTAGTAGTTAAATACTGTAATGATGTAACGCTTAAAAACCTTAACAATGTGTATGCTGTTTGAGCGATTGAGACGCTAAGAGAGCCCTTTGCAGGAAAGTGAAAACACAACACCGGGTTTGGTTAACACCACAACAGCTCTAACACTGCCATGGATTATTCAGAGAAAAAGGGGAAAACAATACAAGTTATACACTACAAGCTAACACAGAAATCTAACAGCATAACAGAGAATAAGACGAACAATGGCTACAGAGAATATACATACGTGGGGAATCTTTCGCATGCGCGACCTGGAATCCAGTCCTCAGCTGATCAGGTAGAAAGCCTTCAGAGACATGAGGCTGGCCAGGCAACAGTGGTCTTTATATACACAACATAAATTCACAATACAATGGTACCTGTAATCTCATTGTTCATTGGACACAGGGATGTGTCTCTACATTACAGCAAAGGTCATAGGTGGATTTGAACAGGTGGGCTGTGTCTTTCCCCAACTGCTCTGGTGGGAGGTATCCTCAGAATTCCTGCCGCATGTGTAATTTACAGCAAATACAGTTAATGTTCATAATCTACTTCTGTACCTAACTATACGCAGGAGCGAGCGATCCTTTCCTAACTAACACCGGAATGTTACTCTTAATATACCCTACAGCTGGATACTAGACACCACCTTTCAACCTTTATATGACCCTTCCTATCATGCAAAGAGGAATCTCTCTGTCCAGGAACAGTTTAAACTAATCATACTCGCTGACATGGTCTAGGGGAATATTAACTACAAAATGCACTATTTGGGTTAAATATGCTACGATCGAGTCGCACGCTACACGCTCACAAACTCCGCCGTAATTACACATCTCATGCGCACGATCGCCGGAGCGATCTTACGCAACTTGCGGGTATGTGTACGCACAGGGGAACAGGTGCACGAGCAGCGTGCATGTGCATGAGGGGTTAGTACAAGGGGTATGCATCATGATATTTTTTGACTTTGACAGTCCACCCTTTGGCAGTCAACAATAACTGCCACTATCTAAACAATTAAGCAGAAAAATATACAATACAATGAAATACTTATAAATGATTGGGTGGAGGGAGGAGAGGAGAAGGTGGGAAATGTATGACCTAGTGGGATAGTAAAAGCATGTATGTATGAAATTCATGTCTGAGGGGTCATGTATCATCGTGCCGTACATGTTCTAGATAAGCTTCGAGGTATTGCGAAGTATACATTAAATCCTTCTTATCCCATATTAAGGGTCTGTAAGTGGGCTAACAAACACTACCGAGCTCTTTTCAGCTTTTAGTTCCAACAAATGGGGTGCACATTAGTTGATGATACATGGAGGGGGAAAATATGTGAGTGCTAATATATGTACCTAGATCACCTATCGATTATGTGTGTCCCTACCTGAAGATCGTAGAGATGAAGATAAGGAACATGTGTTATAAATACATTCATATGATAATGTGTGTAATTGTCCTTTGATGTCTTGTTGAAGTCTTGTCCGGATAGGTGTATCTTTGCTATGGGTGGTAAGCAAAGTTTTTCAAGTGTCCATAGAAAGTTAAAGTCTCTAGAGTGTCTCGCAAAGTCTGTGAAAATGTTCATCAAAGGTCTGTAGAACTGTTCATCAAAAGGTCTGTAGAACTGTTCATCAAAATCTTCTTCCGAGTGGATGTCTTTTTACCTTGGAGAAAAACAAAGGAGAAACGGGTGAAAGAAACGGACCGTGGAATCACGTCTTATCAAAACATTGTCTCGATTGATGGGTCATAAATTAAACCAGTTGTTGTAACAATGCCCTCGCTCCTTAAACTCATCACTTTGGTACTGCGCTTACAATGCATTAAAATCCGAACACATCTAAATATCAATCCAATCATTATGACAACTCCCAGGATACAAAGGAGAAATTTCCCTACATTCACGATAAAATTTTGAGCCCATTCTCCTAAACCTGAGAACCAATTGCTTGGGTTCAACCATGAAACCCAGCCGGTCAGTTCATTACTCACAGCAGTAAGGGTAAGGTTGTGTCTCCTTCGGAACTCCCACTTCAATTGCAAGATATCGTCCATCTTTTGATCTATGACCTCGGTTGGGTC